>NC_081405.1:206172650-206772650 GCF_030272615.1 Cryptomeria japonica | reverse complement strand
CAAGGCAAGTAGGGTAGATGCATACCCATCAAGCATGTCATATTTCACCTCATATCCCATACGCTCCACTTCTTCCTTTCTGGGCTCAACCACCTCCATTATGCACTCATCTACTCTGATGATAAAGCAGATGTCCTCTTCATACTTCTTGACAATATCGCTAGATATTCTCATCCTCTGGCTCATCTTGCATCTGAATTCATCAAAGTATCTATTCAGGACTTCAGGATAACCGGTTCCTACTGCTTGAAGACTTTCTCTAATTTGCTTGGTAACCGGTTGGTCAGCAGACCATTGTATATCACCGACTCCCAAAAAATAGCCTTGAAAATAGAAAAACAAACCTACTAATAGTTGTCCAAATTTAAATCTTAAGGCATTGTCCTATTTGATAGATTTCAGGTCTACCAAAAGTTGCCTTTGCATACAGGTGCATATATCAAATGATGCATTTTCCATGATCATTCTGTAGGCGGCATTCAGCGCTGCTGCAGAGACAAAGTTTATTCTGCTAGCATAGAATGTCCGGTATCCGATCACCATGTAGACATATTTGACCAAATTATCCTTGATGGTGTTAACAGTCATTCCCCCTTGGTCACTCACAGAACTGGTAAGCTTGGTCATTTCCATCTTAAAGACTTTCCTTTGGGATGACACTTCTCCAATGTTACAGAAATTGGTGAGGACATGAATCACTTCCGGTGTGATGTCATGTGTCCACTCAAGATACATTTTGTCACTGTGCACTCTACTTAGAATGATGCGGATGTGATCTGTAAATTCTTCAAAAATATAGACCGCATTGTGAAGTTTCTTTCTATCCAGGATGCTGTATTCCGGTTTGATCTTCTTGTCATTCCTGGAGAATAAACTTAACTAAGAATGGATCACTAGAGATCTTAGGTCTTCTATTTTGCAATCAATATAATCTGAAATACCTTCCTCAACTATAACACCAGCGGGTATCTGGGATAGGGCATTATATTTCATCTTCCTTTGTATGAAATCCACTGAATCACTAATTGCACTTGAATTGGAGTGTGATGTAGAAGCCATGATAAACAAAGAAGCTCAAAAAATACCTTCACGAATCGAGATTTAGGGCTTTGACACTGTAGCTTGCAACATAACACTTCGGTCACTTGGAACACCACTTAGAGTTCTTCACTTGATTGATTGGTACTATCTCTTGATTATACTTCAAATTTTTTGAAATCTCTCTGAATCGTAAAACAAATTGCCTTTTGTCACTCTGCACTTGAGAATTTCTTCGCTCGCAAATTGATAAGTGAAAATGACTTGAAAATCCCTTTTAAACAAATTCTTCACCTACCATAATAAATATTCCACTATTAGGTTATAAACCCTAATTTTGCTTTTTACCATTTCTAGTCTTTTGTCGATTGACAGGTAACACATACTAGTTAAGGTCTTTTACCGGTGTAAATCGGGGATTCAAAAAATTTCACCGATTTGTTCCCCCTAAACTTTTCTGAAGCTTAGTTTGTCGGTTCAACGACTTCCACACTAGGTGTAGAAACCAGTTCTTCTCATGACACTTCTTCAGGTTTCTTCTTCCATGTTGTCTTCATATCTGCTTGAATAGTTTCAACATCAATCTTTCCTTCCGGAGTGACCGATATATCATCTGATATGTTCTTTCTCATTCTGTAGGTTCTGGCAGGGTGTCCCGGTTTGTTACAATGATAGCATACCACTCCAGATGTTCTCCATGGTCCATTGTTCATTCTACCATTGATCCTCCTGCATGTTGCAGCAGTGTGACTGCTACCATGGCAAATCAAACAGGTTGCTCTCCAACCAGTTGCCGCTTGATAGCCACCATCACTTGACTAATGGTCATAGGCATTATACCGATTTGGATTTCAGTTCAGAAAGGATTCAGGAAAAACTCCTTTACTCCTTTGAGGATATCTTCTAGTGTTGTGTATAACAGACCTGCATTCAAATGCTCTATGCCCAAACTTGTTGCATGCATAACAGTTACCATTGAATCTATTGGATCTAGGCTTATTGTTTAGAAAGTAGGGAAAATTATTGTAAGCCTTAGTTCTACATACATTGGCAATGTGTCCTTCCTTGAGACAATTAAAGCAAACAGGTTTAAACTTTTACTTACCTTTATCCTTTGGTTTTGGTTGCTTCTTTGATGCTCCATCTTTTGTTCGAGAGGTCTCACCAACCAGAAAAACCAAGTCCAGTGGTATTCTTTACCGGTTTTTCTGATTCAAGCTTTTGTTCTAGCTTAACAATACTCTTATTGAATTTGGCAAGTATTTTCTTTGACTCAGTGAGTTCTTTGGAAATAGCATCATTGGATTCCTTCAAGGTTGCATTCTCAGAAATAGCCATGTTTAGTTCACCTTGCATTTCTTCCTTTTCCACTTTACTCTCTTGGAGATGAGCGGTAAGTGCACTAATTTCTTGCTTCAGATTGGAGATCTCATGATCTTTGTCTTTTACCAGATCTTCAGCTTTCCTCTGGTTCTCAAGCTCTTGACACAGTCTGATAGTCAGTCCTTCCAGTTCCCTTCTTAGGTTAGCATTAGATTCATTCAGATTTTCAACTTCTTCAATTAGGGCTTCCATGTCTGCTTCATCAGAAGAACTATTTTCAATAAGCTCCATCAATTTCTCAGCATGCTCTCTTCTCTTTGCTAGAGAGGCTTTATATTTGACTTTGAGTTCATCAAAGGCTTTCTCAGTCTGAGTGAGACGATGAGTAAGCTCCCTCATAGTGTATTCCCCTATATCTCCTTCCAAGTGGTTAAACTTATAGAAAGGTTGGATCTGATACCAATTGATGAATACTAAGAGGGGGGGTGAATTAGCATACAAAAAATGCTAAACTCAAACACTTAAACAGTTTAGCAGTGAACCAATATAACAGTTTTACTAACAAACTGGTTAAGACAAATGCAAACCAAATAGCAATTAAGGCATTCACCCATAGAAGCACAATCACCATAACGCATGAGATTTTGACGTGGAAACCCAAATGGGAAAAACCACGGTGAGATGAAACTCACAAGTAACTATTTGCAGAATAGTAACCAGACCGGTTAAGGTCAAACCGGTTAAGGTCATACAATGTTTTTCACCAGAACAGATCCTGTTAGGAATCTCAATCTCGGTTAAGAGATAAGTCCAGTTAAAGACTACCTTGTGAGAGGATTTCAGATCCATAGTTGTGAACCACCTTGTTAGAGGATTTACACAGGCTTTGCTAGGCCTACCTGGTTAAGGGTTTCAGACTTGTCGAAGATGTGAGTAATCAACAAGTGAGTGATCTAAATACTAGCACAATATGCTTGGTTAGATCCTTGATAGCTCATTGTTAATGCATTTCAGCATTACTTCAGTCTTCAAAATCTCCACACTCTATTTCTTCACACAGACCTAAACTTCTTCTATGATCGCACATACAAAAACCTCATCAACCACCTTAAAACCCTAACAACTACTAAAACCCTAGACATGATGTCCTTATAAAGGAATCTGATTTCATGTCGGTCCAATAGGATTACATTGCAAGTTCCTAGGTTCAGTGCATCTGGACACATTTGGTAACATGACACAGAATCACTGCCAAAGTGTCAGTGGATGATAACTCAGCACAAAAATATCGGTTGGTAACTCATCATAGAGTAATACTGGTTCATACATTTACCGATTACCGGTTCACACATTTTACCAGTCACCGGTTTGTCAAAATGAAGACTGGCAAAAAAATGATAACAACCGCTTTGTTCCTTCGTACTGCTTTGGGATCCTCGAACCGCTTGAGTCTTCATACCGCTTGAGATTGGTAAACACTTTTTGCAAAACACTGTTAGTCTAAAGACTATAATACATAATACTGGTTGGAACAAATACTGGTTGAGCATAACTCATACATACAAAAAGTGATCTCAAAGAAAGTTTGTGTCCATCAATGACAATCACAACATCATCATAAAAAATGCCAACATAATGAATGACTTTATTTATAGAAAGCAAGAGATGCCCTAATGCTAATATTAGAAGAACTAAAGCAATGCAAAGTAGAAGCTAAATTAAGCTCAATTACAAGCTAAAAAAGCTATCTAGAAGTGCCTTGAAGAGAAATTAGACTAAAAAAGCATAAAACCTAGATAAAATAAAGCTTCTAATTTTAGCTTAAGTGAAAAAAAAATTAAAGGACCTAATTAATAAATAATTAGATAAGTATCCTATAATTATTCAAACACCAAATTGCGACTAGAAATCTTTTTTAGTGGCCCACCCTTATTTTAACAAAACATTGTGATAATTTTCAATGCAAGGGCATAACTAGTTTTTCCCCCAAGATACTCACCATAGGGATCCCTCAAGATGAGACAAAAATCCCTAGGTTAGCATAAGCTATGCATAGCTTTCTAGGGAGAGGGTGATTGGGTCATCCTTCCAGTCCTGGAGGCCCCTACTTGTACTCTCTCTCAAAGACAAGAGTGTACATTTGCATTGATGAAGATTCCAAGTTGTGGGTTGAGGTTATCGCAATGAAGCTTTGACCTTAGAATAAAAAAGTATATGGAGTGTTTTCAATTGTGATAAGACTTGTGGAAATTGGGCTGAATTTGGCCTACAAACATACACTATATGCTCAAAATTTTGATAAATTATACAATAGCCATTGTGTATTCTTGTTTGCAGTGTTTTCTTGCCACAATAATTATTAAACATTCAGATATGGTAACACTTGACACTTTAAAAATTAAAATCAGACTTAGACATACAATTTTACCAAAAACACATTTTTGACACTTGCTGCCATGTCTACAGCTAATCCTGTCGCATATTTGGTTGATTTTGCCATGTATTTGAACAATTTTGTTGTTTTTTTGATAATTTATGTCACGTATCTGCATTATCTAGATGCATATTTGGACATTGTTAATGTGTATTTGGATAAATTTTGTTCAACATTTCAAAAATTGGAAAACGTGCATCTAGACTTTGTTAACGCGCTTGTGACACTTTTTGACGTGCCTATACTTTATTACTACATATATGGTTACATAAAAAGAAAGAGGTTCTAGGTTGATTCTATAGGATTCCCAGTCAGTTCATTTTTCCATTGCTTCCCTTCCATTTTCAAATACTTTTATATCTCCATTTATCCATAGCATTAAATCTTCGAAAAAGGTCAAAAAGTTGTTTTGCTGTCCTCATCTATATTGCAATATACCTTGATACTACTAGGTGGCTCCCACATTAGATTTGTCATCTAGGGTGCCATCTTAGTATCTTTAGTTGGATCAACTTGCCTAGTGGAATTTTTCATCTCCTAGGAAGAAATACCTTGCTTAATTTATCAATATGTGGCTATCTATCATAGTCCTAATCTTATCATTTTGAACCTCACCTTAGGACATTTGCAAGATTATTCTAGAGTGTTCGCCCATCATTGTCATTATCTTAGCTTCCATCATCAATCTTGTCATTCCTTTACAATATCATTTTTTTGAAAACCGTAGTAATATGCAAGATTCAGACAATGAGTCTTTAACATCAATAAAAATTCAAGATCATATGTCTAGTGGTAGATTCCATAAACTGCTTGATGCAGTGTTGTGAAAAGATCCCCAACATTATTTATATAGCTCAAGATGGTGTCAAGTTACCTCATGATTTAGATGTCTCAAATTTTAGAGGAAGACCCAAATTGCCCTAGTGGTAACAATAGTGTAAATGAATATGAGTGTATTCTCGTGCTTGAGTCACCTTCATCCCTTTTGCAAAAACCATATATGTCTATTCACGCATGTACTCATTCAACTTATACTCAATATAATCATGATCAACCTCGTACTAATGACCTCCATGGATGTAGAAATACCCATGCATATACTCATGCTCAATAACAAGATGCCTACTAAGGACACAGTCATGAGCATGCTCATACTAGATGACATCGTGTTACATTTGATGAGCATATCCAAGAACATGATTTCAATTCCAATTATGCTCATGGTCATGATGCTAACACCCGTCCAAGATATAATACTCAATATCAAAATCACAGTCTAAGTGGTCCATACAACAATTACATACCTCCTACACTACCTCTGAAAGACCCACATGACCAATATAATGCTTATGTACCTCCTCCTAGTGGCCATTACAATAATCGCATTCCTCCTCCACCCGGTGTCTCAGGGATATGGATAAACCAAAGGAATAAAATACCACCTAGGGTGAATTCACAATGTTGGTTCCCACTTTTTCGTACATCTTGATTTTTGTTTAAATCATACATTTTTTAGAAAATATAACGATTTAAGCTTTAAGAGGTCTCATTTAAAGTAATTAATTGAAGAAAGTTATATCAAAGGCTCTTAGATCAAAATTTATTGGATAGAACCTCTCTACTTCTAAATCATACTTGCAATGGAGTCTCCTTTGCATCTATCAAATGCTGATAAAAAATCCAATTTTACATTATCTTTTGGGGGGTCAAATGAATTCATTTAGAAGTTTTGTTTTTTTAAGTATTTATCCCTTATTATAAGCTTTCCAAATAGTATAAATTTTCATATATTTAATTTCATTAATATATTTTTATTTTATTTCTTATGAATGTAGTGTTTTCACCGAACATGAACTTCTTTGTTCAATGCTTATGGAAAAATTGTAAACGTCGCCCAAAAAATTCTAAAAAATATTTACGCACTAGGTATTGAAGTCCTCTTTCCAACAAAAAAAATAATTGATTTTTGTTACATATACAAGAAGTTATGTAATATCAAATGGACATATGTCAAAATTATAGTTAACTCGACTTCAAAACTTAATAAAATATGAAATATTGAAGATAATGTTATAAAACCAATTGAAAACACTAGATATGGATGTTAAAAAAACAAATTAGAAAGAATCACGTTCATATTTATTAAAAAAAGGTTATGTGTCCCACTCTTTAAAAATGTTGTTTTTTTGGAAAAAACTAGTTTTATAGGGAGATAGAAAAATGGAAGCAAATTGAATCTAAAAATAATAAAAAATATATTTTTAGAATCTACATACAAAATGACACAAATCACTAGTTCACATCATCTATAAATTCCTTATGGTTTAGAAGTAATAGGTGTTTGAATATGAAGTTGTTTCTGAAAAAGAATATTGCAATGTCAAAGTTGGCAAAAAAGTGTAACCCGCTATTGTGGGTTCACCCCCTAGTGATGATTTACAACAACAAATAAGAGAATTGCAACAACAAATGGATAGTATTTGTCCTTATTCTTTTGATAAGACCATAGACATGCCAACTTTTCCTCCAAATTTCAATGTGCCCAAATTTGACAAGTATAGAGGAAAAGGTGATCGTGAGGCACATATCAGAGAGTTTTTCACGACTTGTATACAGGTGGATCACAAAGATTCTTACTTAATGCATATTTTCCACAAAGTTTGGATGGACAAGCTATGAAATGGTTTTCATAATTACCACCTAGGATTAGTTCATGGGGTGATTTGGCTGAATCATTTATTCAAAATTTTCTTACAATATCAAGTGTGAGATTTCAGTGACAACTTTATGTACTACCAAACAACATAATGAGAAATATTTTGCATCATTTTTACAAAGATGGATAAGTTTGGCTAGTCATTGCGCTTGTCATGTTCCAAAAAAATAAATGGTTGAAATGTTTAAACATAACCTAAATTGAGAAATTGGATATGAGCTCTACAAGTTATGTTTGTCAACATTTCAAGTTGTTGAGAAAGGTTTATCCATTGAGAAGGTCCTTACAAGGCATTATCAAATTTTTTAAAGAAAACAAAGACAATTCTAATTTAAAAGATAAACCCCATTTTTGGAACAAGAATAAGAACACAGTGAATGATGGGATTGTAGATGAGAATATGGTTAAAAATTTGGTAATTTTTCCCAGATCTAGCTCATCTAACAGTTAAGTCAATACCCAGAGGGCGCCAAGGCCTACAACACAAAATAAATATACACCTTTGGGAGAGGCAATTGAACTACAATTACAAAAAATAGTTGTTATAAAGCTCATTACAATATCAAATAATTGACCATTTGAACCAAGGATAAAACCATCATGGTAGAATGACAATGAGTATTGTGAATATCATAAAATAAAAGGGCACAAGACTCGTAATTGTCATAAGCTTAAAATCTTATTGAAGACCTCATTGACAATGGGGAAATTGAAGTTGAAGGTCACTCATCCAATCAAGATAATGCAATATTTAAGGATCCATCACCAAAACATGACAAAGGAAAAGCTCCCAAGACCACTACTAATAACAATGTGTTATGCTACTACCTGTTATGAGTACACAATGAAATGGACCATCGTATTTCTACCATAACTATCAAGGACAAAACACTTGAATGTAATGTAACAATTCACCAGGGTAAAGTCACCCTACAATGTACAACATTCACGACTACCTTGTCCATTGTTTGCTACTTTATCCCACATCTTTTGTCCTTTTGTCTACCCTATCCTTTCTTTTTATTGAGAGATTGTCTAAAAATTTTAGCCAAAATTTTCACCCAATCTCTCAAGGGGGCATACCATCACCTTCCAAACTGGGGTACGTATCAGTTAATATTATATAGGGCTCTACCCCCATATATAGTGATAGTGCAGCCCCTCATAAAAGTGAGTAGAAGTCAGATGGGATCACAAAGATCGGGCTTGATCTGATCATACCAAAGAATCCATATCCATATGGTGCCCCTAGGTTCTCGCCCTCCTCTCTATAGATGGGCCCATCGGGGCCCGCCTCTCTATATAGTCTCCTGCCCCAGATAATCTCTCCCCCTAGGGTAATGTTTCCTACATGCAAATTTTTTCCATAGATATCTCTCCCCCTTTGACATCAAATGCCAAAGAAATACTAATGCCAGAACATACAACCAACTTATATAACCAATTGTTATAATCAACTACTCCCCCTGAGAAGTAGCTCTCCTGCATCAAAGCCGGAAAAAGGTTTCTATGTTAATTCTGTCAGTTTGATGCCAATCATCAACTATCTAAGTCTCTACCGGTGAGGGTATTACCCCAAGCTGCTCTTTGAGATATTCAAAAGTTTCCTTAGGAAAAGGCTTAGTAAAGATATTTGCAATCTTCTCTTTAGTATTCACATAAACCAATCTTACTTCTTTTGCTTCAACATTCTCTTTCAAAAAATTATATTTGATAGAAACATGTTTAGTCTTAGAGTGAAATACCGGATTCTTTGATATATCAATTGCTGCTGAATTATCGCAATAAATGATTATAGCTTCTTCACATTTTACCTTGATGTCCTTCAACATTTTCTTAATCCATAATACCTGAGTACAATTAGTTGTTGCTGCAACATATTCTGATTTTGTTGTTGATAATGATGTACAACTCTATTTCTTGCTCAACCATGAAATCAATCTGCTACAAAGAAAGAATGCTCCATCAGTGGTGCTCTTTCTGTTATCTACATATCCTACCCAATTTGCATCGGTGTATGCACATAGATCAAAATTTTCATCTTTAGGATACCATAAACCAAGATTTGTAGTGCCTTGTAGATACCAGAAAATCCTTTCTATTGTTGATTCATGATTTTCTTTAGGATTACTCTGAAATATTGAAACAATACATAATGCATTCATTATATCAGGTCTTGTTTGTGTCAAATACAGTAAACCTCCAATCATAGATTTGTATCTTGTTGGATAAACAGGAGCCGAATCATCCTTCAATGTCAATTTGTTAGTTGTAGTCATAGGAGTACTTACCGGTTTGGAATTTTCCATACCAAATTTCTTCAATAGTTCCTTCAAGTATTTTGTTTGACATATGAATATACCTTTATCAGTCTGTGAAATCTGCAATCCTAAAAATAATTTTATCTCCTCAATCATAGACATTTCAAATTCTTCCCGCATCTTATTAGCAAAGTCTTTACATAATCCATCTTCTCCTCCAAAAATGATATCATCAACAAAAAATTCAATAACCAAGATGTCATCATTAGTCACTTTGAAATATAAGTTGTTGTCAGCATTACCTTTAGTGTATCCAAGCTTCAAAAGATATTGGTCTAATCTAGCATACCAAGCTCTAGGAGCTTGCTTCAATCCATACAAAGCTTTCCTTAGTTTGCAAACCATATCTTTATTATTTGTTAATGAAAATCCATCAGGTTGTTCAATGTAAACTTCCTCTTCAAGATCACCATTCAGAAATGCACATTTTACATCCATCTGATATACTTTATAGTTCTTATGTGCTGCAAATGCAAGAAATAATTTGACTACCTCAATTCTAGCTACCTGTGCAAAGGTTTCATTGTAATCAATTCCCTCTTTCTGTGAATATCCTTTACACACTAATCTTGCTTTGTTTTTGATTACCTTACCATCTTCATTAAGTTTATTTCTGAATACCCATTTAGTTCCAATTACATTTTTGTCTTTAGGCCGGGGAACTGATGTCCATGTATTATTCTTTTCAATTTGTTCTAATTCATCTTCCATTGCTTTAATCCAATGTTCATCTTGACAAGCTTCAATAACAAATGTCGGTTCAATTTGAGAAATTAAACATACTTCTTCATTTGCTAGTCTTCCTCTTGTCATAACTCCTTGATACATATTCCCAATTATCTGATTTTCAGAGTGATTCAGTCTTACATACCTGGGTTTGTTCACTTTTTGTTGTTCTTCAGTCACTATGGAATTCTCTGATGATGTCAGTGTGACTGGATCCACATTCTGTACCGGTGCACTCTGTATAGGTTCATTTATGATCATCTCAACTGTCGGTTCAAAATCTATAGACCTTGAATTTCCTCTGAAGTGTTCATCTATCTTCACATTAGCACTCTCAATGATCTTCTGCAATCTTTTATTAAAACATCTATATGCCTTGCTCTTAGATGAATAACCAAGAAATATTCTTTCATCACTTCTAGGATCAAATTTACCAACATACTCATCTCTCCTAATATAACATTTGCTTCCAAATATTCTGAAGTATTTAAGAGTAGGAGTATTACCAAACCATAGTTCATAAGGGGTCTTACCGGTTTCACCTTTGATGTGAACTTTGTTAAAAGTGTAAACCGTTGTATTCACTACTTCTGTCCAATACACATGAGGTAGATTTTATTCCAATATCATGCTTCTAGCTGTATCCAGAATAGTTATTCTCTTCCTTTCCACAATTCCATTTTGTTGAGGTGTTCAGGGTGCTGATAGTTGTCTTCTGATTCCATTCACTTCACAAAATGTATTAAACTCCTTAGATGTAAATTCTCCTCCTTGATCTGATCTCAAACATTTGACTTTCTTACTGGTTTCATTTTCTACCATTGCCTTGAACAGTTTGAATTTTGCAAAAGCTTCTAATTTCTCCCTGAGAAAAGTAACCCAACACATTCTATAATAATCATCAATGATTAGAATAAAGTATCTATCTCCTTGTAGACTTCTTGTTCTTGCCGGACCACATAAGTCAGTATGGATTAAATCAAGAACATTATTGGATTTCTCAGAAATACTCTTAAAAGTTGTTCTAACTTGCTTTCCCATTTGACATTCCTTACATACTTGATTAAAGGTTTCATAATCTTAGGTAAATCCCTAACTGCCTTAGTTGAACTAATATTTACAATGCAATCAAAATTTACATGACAAAGTCTCTTATGCCATAAATAACTTTCATCAATATGTGCAATCAAGTATGTCTTTTCACTGTTATTCAAATGAAAGATATTACCTTTAGTCTGATTACTGGTTGCAATCTCCAAACCCATTTTGTTCATGATTTTGCATTTACCATTCTTGAACTATAACTGAAAACCCTTTTCAACTAATTGACCAACACTCAAAAGATTATGCTTCAAACCTTCAACATAATAAACATTGTCAGTATTGTGCTTACCATCCAAAGATATAGTGCCTTTTCCTTTGATCAAACAAGATTTATCATCCCCAAATCTTACTAGACCTCCATTGTATTCCTAAAAAGATAAGAATTTGCTTTTATCACCAATCATATGATGTGAACATTTAGAATCTATGATCCATTCATCATTTTCTTCAATTTTAGTTGACAGGGCCTGTTCTACCAGTGGAACAATAGGTGCCAATTGATCTTCTTTTATTGTAACAAAAGCCCATCTGTTGTCTGCCAGTTCTTCATTAGAATCATCAGTAACTCCTTCATCAACATAGTAACATGATTTATCTCTGTTCTTCTTAAATTTGTATCTCTGATATTTAGGGTTAGGCTTATATGTCCTTTTAGCTTCTTCTCTCAATCTTGCATGTTTGTCAGGACATCTAGATGCCATATGACCAACTTTATCGTAGTTAAAACATTTAAATGGCACTTTACCTTCATACTTACTTCCAACTAGACCTTTAGGCATTTCCCTTGCAAATAGTGCTTCAAGTTCTTCCAGTTCTTCATTTTCCCTTCTGATATCTTCAAGTTGTTTTTCATAAAGTGCTTTCCAATCAGATTTTTCAGATGATGATGATGATGTTGTAGATGATGATGCTTTGAAGGCCAAATCTATTTTAATTGTAGCAACATGACCAAATTCCTCAAGTTCAAATGTTGGAAGTTTTCCAACCAAGGTATCTCTAGACACTGATGTATTAGGCATTGTTCTCAACTCATTAATAGCAGTTACATTCATTTTGTATGCTGGTGGAAAAGCTCTTAAAAATTTAGAAACAATTTCATCTTCACTTAGGGATCCTCCACAACATTGTATTCCCAAAATAATTTCATTTTTTCCATAAAAGCATAAATTCTTTCATCTTCTTCCATTTTCAAAATTTCATACCTGACTTGGAAGTATTCCAGTTTTGCAATTTTGACAGTGGTATCACCTTCATTCGGTGTCTCCAATTTATCCCAAATAGCTTTAGCAGTAGATTGGTCTGATAATCCCATGATTTGTTGATCTAATAATGCGCTCAAAAGTGTTTCTCTTGCTTTTCAATCATTCTCTTGATCTTTACCCAATGTTGGTGGATTAGGTTGATTTGGTGTAGGACCAACATAGCCATTCTTTGTAACATCCCATATGTCTCTTCCAATGCAATTCAGATATGTCTCCATTCTAATCTTCTGTATACCATAGTTTATTTCCATCAAGTTTCAGATTGTCCTTCCTAAAAAACTTAGTTGCCATAGGATCTCCTCAAGTTATTAGGCTTCTACAAAAAGAGGACTATGCTCTGATACCAATTGTTAGAACCTGAGAGGCAACTGAGAGGGGGGGGTGAATTAGGTGACCATGAATTACAACCCAAATACAACTTAATCAAAACTTGATACTTAATACCGGTAAGCCAAAATTAATGTTGATTGACAGATTAGCAGTTAGTATTAATACTATTGGAACTTAATGCATAAAACAAAAAGAGAAAGAACATCCACAACACATAACACAAAGATTTGTACGTGGAAACCCTGTAAGGAGAAAAACCATTGTGGGAAACCTTACCCATAATCAGATGATACTACTGGAGATAGTACGTGTATACAAATGGGGTCTGCACATGAAGAAAGGCCAACCGCCTAGAGCTCATTGCTCAATCACAAAATAGGAGTCACACTGACTACAATTGGATGGTTAAATCCAATGATAATATACTACTCAAAGTAGCATCTTCAATGCTGGATTTAGTACTGATTAATCTTTGATAATCACCTTCAAACCTTCCTTGAACCTTCTCTATGGTCCGCTCATATGATCTCCAATATTCACACATACCATATTACAATACCATATACCATATACTGTTACTTCTCTACTTCATTCTATCTCACAAATGAGATCTTACATATATACCAAAACCTAGGACCAAATGTGTAGGTCGGCTCACTAAGAATATTACAATAAAATCAATTACAAATAAGTCAATATGTGATGCATCATGTCAGCTCAATACATTTACAACAATATCCATTTAATAAATCATCTCCATAACGTGTCGTGCTGATCTAGAATAGATAATGTATACCAGTCCATAACCTAGACCAATTTGTCGATAACAACAAATATGTTAACCCCATTAGACCATTAACCAAAACACCAAAACCAAGTATCAAAACCATGTCTTCGACATAACCAAGTGATCTCCAGATGATAACAAGTCATCCTTAGTGTCGGTGAACAATATAACCTGTCGGTGAACAATATATTGGTGACTGTGCATAAGTCACTGAACATGCCGATGAACACAATGTATCAGTTCAACATAACCAAAGATCTCCAGAAGGATAAGTGTTGACATCAATGACAAAACTAATGCAACACTTCCATAATACCAGCATAGTGTTCCATTTTCATTCGGTAATTTGAAAAGTCTTGAGATTGTTGTCCCTTTTTCTTTAATGAGCCTAAGGTCTTTGGCCCTTTCCATATGACACCCTAGGGAATTAACTTAAAGCACATTCTTTTAGTTGTTTTGAGTGGGCCATGGTCTTTAAATCCCTTAGTACACATTATTCCTTATGCATTACCAAGTTTCTAAGTGCTATCTCATGTGGGATCATTGCAGTGTTCCAAAAGGAAACTCAAGAATCGGTGAGACCTCTTCTCTCATTCTATCGAGTATTGAGTGTTAGATTGCTGCGAGAAGCTCAAAGTATTTGTAAATTAGATACTTGGTAAGATGTTTTGTAGCTCTTGCAGAGTCTCGAGTCATGCCACACGTGATGGTGTACTCGAAGCTCAGTAAAATTTTATCAGTGCTTTAGCGAGTGTTTGAGGAAGAATGGTTGTGAAGCGATTTTCAAAGATAACTTGACACATGTTGAGGGGATTTCCTTTTCCTGGGTGAGTTTCTAAGTGAAGATAGAATACTTTGTTAGCAGATGAAAATAATCTAGCGTGTCAACTCAAGATGCACTAAGACAACCTAAGGAATTTTAGCGAGCATTCGAGGAGTGAAAATAAAGGCGATGATAAGCAAGTTGAAAAGTCAAAAGTGGTCCCCTCAGGTAGGGAAATTCAAATTTTTTTGATCACCATTGATTGATTTTGATCAAAGGATGAGATTCAAATTTGTGTTAGTTCCCATTTGTGCTACCAAAATTCACATGAATTGCATTTATGAAGAAAAGATTGCAGATTAAAAGATGTTGTTCTTGTTGATTGTTTCATTTTCAAAGTCCAAAGAAAATTTCAAAGCTGAGAAAGTGCAAGGATAGGGTTCATACAAGGAAATTCGACCACCTCCAAAGTTTGTGTAAGTTAGACAAAACTAGTAAGTTCATCCTCTACATTTTTTGCTATCATTTTGAATTCTTTTTGAAGAGGAGAGTAGGATAATTAGTCGTAACCCTAGATTGAATCATATATTGAATTTGGGAGTGATATCTAGGAAGAGAATAAAATGTCCACCTCTTAAAAAGATTTTATAGTTGGATGAGCCCAAGGAAAAAGGGTAGAAAAAGGACAAGAACCTTCATGATGATTTAATTTCTTTATTTCTTGGGCCATCGTATAGGCCTAAGACAGGGGTGCGTGTCCCAAAGTTTTTTGATAAATAGGGCAATTGCATGGAGAGTTATTTCAAGGTTAGGGGACATCATATTTTCAAGTATTTCTTCTTGAAGTCAAAATCTACTATCCCAGAATGTAATCCTTAGAGGTTAGGGTTTGTGATGCTGGTAGTTCCAAATACTTTTGTCATCTTAGTTAATCAAAGCCTTGGCTTAGTGCTATAACCCTATTGGTAGGTACATTAAATTTGTAAATGGAAGTTTTCTCGATATTAGGTTAGGGGAAAGATTTTGGAAGTCTTTGACATGAAGGATTGTAGACATTACACCATAAAAATTGACTTGGTGAATTGAAAAGCAAAATATGATGCTACAGAGGGTTTTTATAGAATAAAATGGTTGCCCATGCATAGACCTAGATACAGAGGAAATTTGCACCAGTTTTATAGAACAGAGAAACCCCCTTATAAAGTGGATGTTTTTTTATAGATATGTTGAAATGACATATTATGCAATCTGTCATGTATTGGGATATGAAAGAGATCCTCTCATGCTTGAACAAATAATGTTTCTATTATGTGATGTTCAGAGTGATATAGGCTATAGGACATATGGTTATCCCCAGTTTGATGCAGATGCAATTCATGATTCATTGGTCTAAATCCAACAAGGTGGTGCCATAATAAAATTCAAATGGTACTCTCTATTAATGCACATTTTATTGTATCAAGGGAAAAATTTTAAAGTGTGCGGACCAATCCTAAATGTAAAGGTGCTTGAACAAAATGGCATCAAGAAACCAGTTCAATTATGGACTACCATCCGGGATTATGGATATGAATACTCACAAGCCCTCATATTTGAGAAACATTTGTTAAAAGGATTTACGTTGCATGTGGTGTGGAGCTCCCAAAGTTAAAAAAAGAAGTAATAAATTCTTTGAGACCAAAGGGAAAGGAGTAGGAACTTAAAGTTAGCATTGACCACAATTGGGCAGATTGGTATATGGCTGAGGATTACACCTATATGAGAGTTTATGGATTTAGTGGGATGCCACATATTTTACCATTCATTGTTCTAAATAAAATGGCTACGTTGGAGATAATCTAGTAGATGTTTGAGGCCTCTTCCCCTTTTAGGATGAAAGCCAAGGGATCTTTCCTTCTCTTGTATCTTGAGATCAATGACTTTTTAGTTAATTATAATAAAGGTTATGCACACACAATTAAATTGATTAATTCTCTCCATTACCAATTGGGTTAATAACTAGATAGGTTGACCTAGAAGGATATTATTCTTCTACTAAGAAAGAAGTCACACTGGGGAAGTTTGAGCATGATTTTATATTGAATGAAGAGATAATGAGAAATTACAATTCTTATGATGAGGTAAAGGCAATGAGATCAACCTACTTTAAATCATAGAATATCTAAAGTAGAAGAAGGTTGGAGGATCCATTCTATTAGGGCATATTTCCTCCAAAATTTGATAGAGTTAGGAGAATGGAGTTGTTCATTCAAAATTCCCCTACTATTTGGAAAACTTATCAACTCCTCCACCTCCATCCCTGAGTCCATCAGCATTTGCAGTAGGAGGACTGGTGGTAGCCCCATCCTCTAATGTTACAATGTCACAAGGAATTGATGAAAGAGAAGAGCAACAAGAAGAAGAGGAGGTGAAACAAGAAGTAATATTGCAGCCTTACATCCCACTTGGTGAGCAGAATGATGATTTTTGAAATGCCTGCCAAAATACCCTAGAGAAACTAACTATCTGTGTATGGTGAAAATGGATAACAATAACAACAATATTGAAAGGCTAAATGAATTCAACCACAAAACCCTAGCCTAACAATTAACAAAGATCCACCATAACATATGAAGATTACCTAAGACAATGCAAATAAAACAAAATCACAAAGATTATACCATCACATGTCCAATAGGGTTTTGATCTCCATTCTTCCTATCTCCTTTGATCTTGCTTGATATATTTGCTCTCAGATTTTATGTGCACAAGAGCTCAACAAAGAACGAAATGTGGTTGTAAGTAGGATCGTAGTGTAGTCAAGTCCTCCAAATTGTCGATTAGGTCATTAGAATGCTTGATTAGGGTTGATAATGAAGGAAGCATCTCCTTATATAGAAGACACTATATGAAATGGAGGGATAAGATTGAGAGGTGTAAAAAGAGGTTGGCTATGATTAGAGGGTAGGTAGAAGAAATAGTAAAATAATGAAAGAGGTAGGTAGTGTAGGAATTAAGAGATGAATGACATGTGTCATGTGTAGAAAAGGTTAATGAATTAATTAAATAAATAAAGATTTATTTAATTAATAGTAGAAGTGGGATAATTAAATAAATAAGATATTTATTTAATTTAGGAAAATGATAATTTAAATAAATAAATGTATTTATTTAAATGAGAAATAAGGCTAGAAGAGGATAAATGAATTAATTAAATAAATAAAGATTTATTTAATTAATAGAAGAATTAGGCTTAGATAATTAAATAAATAAAATATTTATTTAATTAGACTGGACAATTTTAGGTGTCTACACTATCTAATATGCAAATAGAGATATTTTTTTTGTAAAACATCTATTAATACAACTCATACAAATAACTACTCATATGCATTTAACATTCATTAACAAGATAAAAAATTAACCATAATGTACATATTCACCAATGTACTATACTCAAGTGGAAATAAACACAACTCTACAATTAATCTTTCCTAGGGTATCTCAATGTCATTACTTACAATCTTCATTATGAAAAAAACAACATAAGCATAACACCATAAATACTATAATAATACAAAGTATTCTAACTCAACTAACATTTCTCTTTACATGCATACATAAGATACCTCTTTTGTCTATCTATCATGATTCCATTCATTAGTAATGCAAATCCCATTAAACCCCTTAAGATTCATTTTAAGAGCACCAAACCAATGTACCTAATCCCAATTACTCATCCACTATCTAAGCATCATTATTCCATTTTATTAATTATCATAGACATTCACATAACACTAAATGAAGATCCATAGAACCAATTACATTAATAAGCTATATCCAATATACAACAAGATACATCTATATGTTCACCTAATATATCATCTACCATTACATATACATCAACCTTTTTACATCAAGGAGAATAGATCTCATCTACTATTACAATTAGATCATAAATTCTACACATACATATGACATCAATCATATACATCAATCTGCTACAAGAATCCATCCATAGATGAAGAGATACAAATCCACATCCACGCACAAGAGCATGCAACAAATAACATCCCAATGGAAGAAGGCATCAAACCACCTGACCATGTGGAACCATAAGTAACCACCCACTGTGCTAGGAGATGACACTGATGGTATGATGAAAGAGTAAGTATCTGGTAGAATACTGAGAGGGGGGGTGAATCAGTATATTGAAAAACTGATACAAAGTTCCCAAAATCAAACTCAGTCAAACAAAGTAAACATATCTCAGTCAACATCAATATTCATAAGAATACTTGACATCAACTGGTTTAATTGTTATGAAAAATTTAACAGTAAACAACTTCAATCTTGTAAACATCAACAATGCTTAATCATAACTCAACATATTCAACTCTCAATGCTTCTACTTAACATGCCTTATCAGAAGTTAACCAAATCAACAAATAATATCACAACCATAAAAGCATTCACCACTTGACACAAATGTTTATACGTGGAAAACCCAAATAGGTAAAAAACCACGGTGAGATGAGACTCACAAGGATAGCTATTTGAAATCTTCTAAAGTTCACCCTATTAGGAGCCAAGCCTGTTAAATATTTACAATAAGTCATGTTAAGAACTAATTCCGGTTAGGAATCACCCGGTTAAGGGATTTACAAATATGCCTTGATGAAAAGCACAATACCTTGTTAGGAGTAACCTCGCTGGAGGATTTAAGAATCCAAGCTAATGGACCACCTTGTTAGAGGATTTAATGAGTAACCAAGCTTGTTAGAGCTTACCCAGTTAAGGGATTTCACTTGTGCTGTAATTGTTAGAAAACAACAGGTTTTCTTGATCTGTCTGAGTAGCACTACATTTGCTTGATCAGATCCTTCTAAGCTTCAATCTACCTTCACTCAAAGTGCAGATCCATTCACTGGTTAGACAACTACACACTCAACAGGTTTCTATCAATCTTGCCAACAATCTTTACAAAGAACTTCATCGACCTTAAATAGAAATCAATTAGGTTGGTAACATAGCAAAAACCTAATTCTCATCATCGAGATTACAAACAATTTGGTGCAATCTTGACCGTTAGAAATCATGACAATCTCTTTACATTCTTCAAGAAAATTCCAACCGCTCCATGATCACCGCTTCATCAAAATTTGTAACTCATCACGCGTTGTGCATTAGATGCAATCCATTTGCTCCTTCCCTAGACAAAAAATAAATGCGCCAAAACAATTTGAACATATCCTCATTCAATGATCACACGTGTCTCCATCATTACCACTTATCAGATAGTAAACCATCAAACTTGATTGGTTATGGTTTAACAGCTGATAGAGTCTATCTGTTACATTACATAAAAAGGTTTAGCCCTTTACACCAATTCACCGGTTTAAATCACAAGCTTTACATACCGGTTTACAACATCTTGCACAAATTTCTTCTTACCGGTTACTAGCCAATATCAAAAACAACAATATCAACAATAACATGAATACCATTACCGGTTCAATTGACATCAATGATAACATATCATTAATGCAATCTCTATCCAAAATGCCAACAAACTCAAAATGCCAACAATCTCCCCCTTTGGCATTGATGACAATACAAATATCAACGCCTCTGATTGCTACTGAGGTTGGTGAATAGGAATCCTGGTTTACATTACCAAGTATTCACCTTGCTCTATCTATCTTCAACCTGTCACTGGTTCACCTAATCAAACACATAATTCTTCTCCTCAATCACATAATTCTTCTCCCCCTTTGACAACAATGCCAAAGTGAAAGTAAAACATGTAATTCTTCTCTCACTATGCATCAACATCATTCTGCAACTTGACGCTCCCCCTATGGAATACATCCACTTCTTCATCAATCCATGTAAAATTTTGCAAGTGGTTCAAGGACTGATGCAATCAACATCATGCTCAACTAACTTCATGAAGAGGGACAACACATAATTGACTTCCAAGATACTCAAAAGTGGTCTTAGGCAGAGGTTTAGTAAAGATATCTGCAAGCTACTCCTTGGTAGAAACATGCTCCAAGATAACATCTTTACTTTGAACTTTTTCCCTCAAGAAGTGATATTTCAATTCAATGTGCTTAGTCCTTGCATGCAAAACCTGATTTTTAGAAATGTTTATTTCACTTGTATCATCACACAAAATATTTATTGGTTTTGAGATTCCATTTTCAAACCTTCCAAAATGTGCCTCATCCACATAGCTTGTGTGCAATCCATATAAGCTGCTACATACTCAGCTTCAGCAGTAGATTGTGAAGTGCAACTCTTCTTTTTACTAGTCCATGAGACTAGCCTTCCTCCTAGAAAGAATGCTCCACTGGTAGTACTCTTCCAGTCATCAATATTTCCTACCCAATCAGCATCTGTGTATGCTTTCAAATCAAAATTTCTACCATATGGATACCATAACCCATAGTCAACAATACCTTTCAGATATCTGAAAATTCTGTTGGTTGCCATCAGATGTGCCTCCTTTGGATTCTTCTGAAATCTAGCAATAATACCAACTGCATGGGCAATATCCAGTCAACTGTGAACAACATAGTGTAATTTGCCAATCATTGACCTGTATTCCTTTTCATCTATAGACTTAGATGCATCTTCCTTGGACAATTTACAACCTGTAACCATTGGGGTTCCAACTAGTTTATAGTCACTCATACTGAAAGTCTTCAAAACCTCTTTCACATACTTGGATTGGGTAATGAAAATACCATTCTTCATCTACTGTATTTGTAAGCCTATGAATTTTTTTATTTCCCCTACTAATGACATCTCAAATTCACTCTTCATTTTATCTGCAAAACAATTACTCATGTCATCATTACCTCCAAATATAATGTCATCTACAAATACTTCACTGACCAGTATTTCATCTCCTTCAGACTTTAGATAAATGTTGTTGTCATCACTGGTTCTAGCAAAGCCTATCTTCATCAGATGAGTATGAATTCGTTCATACCATGCTCTGGGTGCCTGCTTTAACAAGGCTTTATGCAATTTACATACCATGTCTTCCTTATCTATCAATGCATAACCATCAGGCTACTCTATATAAACCTCTTCTTCTAGTGTCCCATTCAAGAATGCAGACTTAACATCCATCTGGTATACCTTGAACTTCTTATGAGCTACAAGGCAATGTTCTGACACCTTCCAGTCTTGCTACTGGTGCAAAAATTTCTCCATAATCCTCTCCTTCTTCTTGCGCATAACCTTTGCATACTAATCTTGCCTTATTGTGAATTACAACATCATCTTCATTTAATTTGTTTCTGAACACCCATTTAGTACCTATAACATTCTTGTTTACTGGTTGAGGTACCAAGGTCCAAGTGTTGTTCTTCTCAATTTGATCCAACTCCTCCTCCATTGATTTCACCCAATCATCATCACCAAATGCCTCCTTAGCACTTCTAGGTTCAAAGGTGGAGATCATGCAAGAGTTCTCTCCTATTCTCCTTCTAGTTAGTACACCAGCATCCTTATCCCCAATTATCTGTTCAGGATTGTGATTTAGTCTCACATACCTAGGAATAACATGATCACTCTCTTCAGCTTTAGCTTCATCATTATCATCTTCCTCTAAATTTATTTGTTCTGGTTGAATAAGTACATCAGGATTTGCTTTACCGTTTTTTGATTTAACAGTTTCAGGTTCCAAAAGAAAAATGCAAGGATCTTCATCCTTCTTCTCAAAACTGGTTCCTTCTGAAATTTTATGACATTCATCTACACGAACATCAACACTTTCAACAATTTTCTATGTCCGGTTGTTGAAGCATTTATAGGCCTTACTCTTGGTGGAATAGCCAAGAAAGATGCCTTCATCACTCTTAGCTTCAAACTTTCTTATGTAATCACCTCTTTTAATAAAAATTTTTCTTCCGAATATCTTAAAATAGCTAACATCAGGTGATCTCCCATACTAGTACTCATATGGGGTCTTGTCCTTACCTCTTTTCACTAGAACTTGGTTCATTGTGTACAGAAATGTACTTACAGCTTCTTTCCAAAATGTTTTTGTTACACCTCCTTGTATCAACATAGTCCTAGCAGCTTCAACCACTGACCAATTGTTTCTCTCTGCTATACCATTCTATTATGGTGTCCTTGGTGCAGAAAGCTGCCACTTGATACCATTATCATCACAATACTTAGTGAACTCCACAGATGTGAATTCACCGCCTTGATCTGTTCTTAGATATTTTATCTTTTTGCCACTCTCTTTCTCAGATAAGGCTCTGAATGCCTTGAATTTACCAAAATCTTCATTCTTATCCTTCAAGAATGTGACCCACATCATCCTTGAATAATCATCAATGAAGATCATGAAGTATCTATCACCTTGAATGCTTCTTGTTCTTTTTGGTCCACATATATCTGTATGAACCAAATCTAACAAGTGCTCTGCTGAGAAGGACTTGCTCTTAAAAGTTGAAGAAGTCATCTTTCCTAGTTGACATTCTTTACAAAGACCATTAACCGGTTTGTCTAGCTGAGGTAGACCTCTTACTATCTTAGACTTGCTTACTTTAAAAATATTGACAAAATCTCCTATGCCAAAGCCAGCTATCATCTATTTTTGTAATCAAACAGTTGCTAACTTTAGGATTGAGATGAAATAGATTACCTCTAGTATGTTTCCCGGTTGCAATAAATTCACCTTTATTGTCAAAGATTTTGCAGATTCCATTTCTAAACTCCAGTGGGTATCCTCTGTCATTAAGTTGTGTCACACTTAAAAGATTGTGCTTTAGGCCTTCAACCCAATAGACATCGTCAGCACTGCTCTTCCCATTAAGAGAAATAACTCCCTTACCTTAACCCATATAGGGTGAGTCATTGCCAAATCTGACAACACTGCCATCAAATTCCTTCAAGGAAAGAAATTTTCTCTGATCACCAGTCTTGTGATGTGAACAACCACTATCAATGATCCAATCATCAAAGCTATCCATTTTGGATACTAGTGCCTTTTGATTTGATATTTCTTCCTTAATAACTACAAACACAATATCTTCACTAGCATCATCATCAAATTCTTCATCAGTAACACCATTGTCAATAGCTAATAACTCAATGATGAACAGTGAGTACCAAACCAGTACTGAGAGGGGGGGTGAATCAGTACAGACACAAAAACTTTTCCTGAACCGGTTTGACTGCAAACAGTGCACTTGACAGACAAACACTAATACCGGTCTAAACCAGATTGCTATCGGTTAAACATAATGAGACTGTGAAAGACATAAACCGGCAACACTTAGATTTCCATACAATCTACTCCCTCATTTCCACTTCATCCTTATGCATAAACAAATAATCTATCATCAGAGATACAATAATTTACTAGAACAACATGATTCACCACTAAATAGGAAATAACAAAACATCACATGAAAAAGGCATCATACATGACACACATATTTTTCATGTGGAAACCCAACTAGGAAAAACCACGGTGGGGATGAATACTTAGAAGATATTTTTGAACTCTTTAGAAGTTCTCTCTATTAGGAGCCTAGTCCGATTAAAGACTGTTACAATAGGTTTAGTTAGGAACCGATCCTATTAGAGATCACCCGATTAAGGGATGGCTAGAATACCTAGTTAAGGGTTAAACCCTGTTAAAGGTTACCTTGTTAGAGGATTTTATGAACTCAATGTCTTTGAGTCACCCTGTTAAAGGATTTACAACAAGCTGGTTAAAGCTACCCTGTTAAGGGATTTTCCAAATGTTGAAGTGATTAGAGATCAACAGGCATTACAATGATCTGGTAATAGCACTCAATACCAATGCAGATCCGTTTTAGTTCCTTCCTTTTGCACACACTTTGTAGGTATCAATTCTCTTATTTGGTCTGGTAAGAATCACGTATCTCTGCACTTAGATACATACACAACATTTGCCAACAACCTCAACATGAAACAAAACATCAACCTTATAGGAAATAGATAGGTCGGTAGCATAAACCCTAAACCCTAAACATTTAGGTTGAGCAATTCAGTCAGTTCAATCCTGACCATTGAATGCTTTGCATTTGAGTACAACGGTCTTGAATAGATCTCAAGACATTCTCCATCGTTTGTTCTTCACCGCTTCTTAGAGGTGATAACCCATCACGCGTTCTTCACCATTTACAGGGACTTTGCACATTCCCGAGGTAGATAGGATCAATCCCCTTCATGCAAGATCCTTCACGCGCATGAGGCTTATGTGGTAACATGATCTAATCTCCATTACAATGATAACTCATCACACAATACCATCGGTTGAATCACATAGGCTCGAAACACTTCAACTGGAAACCTTGAGGCTAGGACTACCAACCGGTAGTTATACCATATTAAACCTTGATAGAAAACATTCCATATACCGGTTCACTTGGACAAACGTACCGCTTCACCTTTTGCACATATACCGGTTCACAACATTATACCAGTTCACTTTGCCAGTTGCTTAACTTCAATAAACCGGTTCACTCTTCAACATATTACTGGTTCACTCTTCAACATATTACCGGTTCTCTCTTCAGCATATTGACATCAATGACAACACAATATAATCATGTAAACATACTCTGCACATATGCCAACAATATCCCCCTTTGGCATTGATAGAAATATACAAAGATATCTCTCTTTCTGCATCACATCTTCTCCTTAATACTGTAGATATCTTCTCCGCTTCACATCTCCCCCTTTGACAACAATGCCAAAGTGGAGGCATGAGCTTCCATGTTCCACTATGCTACTCCCCCTAAGGAGTAGCATCCTTCAACACATCAATCTTGAAAATTTATAGCAAAGTAAGATCTGACTAATGTGGAGCACAAACCTTTAGTTTACCTCTTGAAGGGGCAGCACCCCTAATTCACCTCTTAGATAGGTAAAAGTAGCCTTCGGTAGAGGCTTGGTGAATATGTCTGCTAACTGCTCCTTACTGGAAACATGTTCCAATACCACCTCTTTGTTTTGAAACTTTTCCCTCAAGAAATGATACTTGGTTCAAAGTGCTTGGTTCTAGCATGTAAAACCAGATTCTTGGAGACGTTAATTGCACTTGTATTGTCATAAAATATACTTACTGGTTCAGATATAGGAACTTTGAAGCCATTCAATACATGCTTCATCCAAATAGTCTAGGTGCAGTTCATAAAAGATGCAACATACTCCGCTTCTGCTATAGACTGAGAGATACAACTCTACTTTTTACTCATCCATTAGACTAGTCTACCATCAAGAAAGAATGCACCACCAGTTGTGCTCTTCCGGTCATCCACATTACCAACCCAATCAACATCTATGAACACTTTCAGGTTGAAATCATCATTGTATGGATACCATAATCCATAGTCAATATTTACCTTCATATATCTAAGAATCCACTTGACTGCTACCAATTGGGATTCTCTTGGGCTTTTCTAAAATCGAGTGGTAATACCCACTGCATGTGCAATTTTCGGTCTGCTATGCACTACATAATGCAACTTACCAATCATTGATGGTTATTCCTTCTCATTTACCAATGCTGAGTCATCCTCTTTTGATAGTTTACAACCGGTCACCATTGGTGTACCAACCGGTTTGCTGTCTTCCATGCCAAAGGTCTCCAACACCTCTTTGACATACTTGGATTGAGTAATAAAGATTCCATCTTTCATTTGCTGAATCTACAGTCCAATGAAGAACTTAATCTCCCCTATGAGTGACATCTCAAATTCCTTCTTCATCTCATCTGCAAAGTCATGACTCATCTTGTCATCTCCACCAAAGATTATGTCATCAACAAATACTTCACAGATCAGAATCTAATCTCCTTCTGATTTCAAGTAGATATTGCTATCTTCACTTGTTCTTTCAAATCCAATCTTCACAAGATGGGAGTGCAAGCATTCATACCATGCTCTAGGCATCTGCTTCAGTCCATACAAGGCTTTATGTAGCCTACACACCATGTCACTATCTTTTGATAGGGAAAACCCATCTGGTTGCTCTATATACACCTCCTCTTCAAGTATTCCATTTAGAAATGCATATTTTACATCCATTTGGTATACCTTGAATCCTTTAAAAGCTGCATATGTAAGAAACATACGAAATCCTTCCAATCTTGCTAATAGAGTAAATACTTCTCCATAGTCTTCTCCTTCTTCTTGGGCATATCCTTTACATATTGGTCTGGCTTTGTTCCTTACCACTGTGCCATCCTCATTTAGTTTATTTCTGAAGACCCATTTGGTTCCAATGACATTTTTATGCTCCGGTTTGGGTACCAAAGACCATGTACCATTCTTTTCTATCTGATCAAGTTCCTCTTCCATTGCCTTGATATAGTCTTCATCTTTATGTGCCTCTTTGAATGATTTAGGCTCAAATTCAGAGATCATACATGAGTTTTCTCTGACCTTTCTTCTTGTAAGAATTCCTGCATATTTATCTCCTATGATCTGCTTTGGATCATGATTGAGTTTTACATACCTAGGTATATTCTTAATAGATTCCTCTTTCTTTTCTTCTTCATCCTCATCTTCATCAGCATCAACATCCACCGGTGTAGGAGCACAATTACTGGTACTGGGGTGATTTGCAACTGGTTCCCAGAAGGTTACTACTAGTTCATCTCCTACATGCTCTCTTCCAGTTTCCTCAGGTTTCTCAGAGTTTTCATCAACCCTAACATTAATGCTTTCAACAATTCTCCGAGTCCTATTGTTGAAACATTTGAGAGCTTTACTCTTGGTGAGTTATCCTAAGAATATTGCCTCATCACATTTTGCATCGAATTTGCTTTGATGTTCACTCCTCTTGATATAACATTTTCTACCAAACACTCTGAAGTAGCTTACTATTGGTGTCTTACCAGTCTAGTACTCATAAGGAGTCTTATCCTTTCCTTTCTTGATGAGTACTCAGTTCATTGTGTAGACTGCAGTGCTCACCGCTTCTCTCCAAAAGGTGTGAGCAACCTTTCCTTGGATCAACATAGTTCTAGCCGCTTCAACCATTGTTCGGTTGTTTCTTTCTACTAGGCCATTCTGTTGTGGAGTCCGGGGGGCAAACAATTGCCTCTTGATGCCATTCTCTTCACAGTATTTGTTGAATTCACTGGAAGTGATTTCTGCTCCTTGATCGATTCTTAAGTACTTAATCCTCTTACTGCTTTCTTTTTCTACAAGTTCTCTTAAGGCTTTGAACTTTCCAAAAGCTTCACATTTGTCCTTCAAGAATGTGACCCACATCATTCATGATAAATCATCAGTAAGAATCATAAAATACCTATCTCCCTGCACACTCCTAGTTTTCATAGGACCACACAAATCAATATGCACAAGATCAAGTAAATTGTCTGCAGTGAAAGGTTTACCTTTGAAGGTTGAGGAAGACATTTTCCCTAGTTGACACTCTCTGCACAAAGGATTTTCTAGTTTGCTCAACATAGGCAATCCTCTAACTACCTTGATCTTACTGGCCTTCACAATATTGTCAAAGTTTACATGGTAGAGTCTCCTATGCCATATCCAGCTGTCCTCAAACTTAACCATAAGACATGTACTGACATTAGCATTTAGCTAAAATAGGTTACCTTTGGTCTGCATACTAGTATCCATTAGTTCACCACTCTTTCCTTTGATTTTGCACACTCCATTTTTGAATTCCAGAGTGAGTCCATTATTATTCAGTTGAGCAACACTCTAAAGGTTTTGCCTTAGACTTTCTACCCAATACACATTGTTAGTACTGCTTCTTCCATTCAGAGAGATGGACCCTCTGCCTTTTACCATACATGGATACCAAAATGAACCACACCACCATCATACTCTTCCAGAGATAGAAACTTACTCCGGTCACCAGTCATATGGTGAGAATAGCCACTATCAATAATCCTCTCATTGGAATTATCAAAGTGGGAGACAAGAGCCTTCTTGTCTGACACATCTTCCTTGACTGCTACAAACACAATATCTTCATTTTCTTGATCTTCTGATTCCTTATCAGTGACACCTTCATCAACTGCTACAAAATAGTTTCTCCGGTTTCCTCCTTTGAACTTCTTGAACTTTTCCGATTTGTCCTTGCTATCACCATTAGGATAGTTTACAGCAATGTCTCCTATCCAGTTACAAGAAAAGCATTTCAAAGAGAGCTTACCTCTATATTTACCGGTTCCCTTAGGAAGTCTCTTGGCAAGAAGATCTTCAAATTTCATTAGGATCTCCTCATCATCCATTTCTCTGTTATGTCTTGGTTCACCACTGGTACTAGCTTCTTTGACTTTTCTGGATGGTGCAGCAGATGCTTTGAAGGCTGATTCAATCTTCTGAACACTGCCATCATAATTATTTAGCTCATAAGCTGTTAGCTTTGCGATGATGGAGTCCAGGGATACCTTTGTCTTGTCTATAGACCTCAACTCCTGAATAGCTGCAATCCTTATTGCATAGACCGGTAATAAGGATCTCAAAACTTTGCTAACAGTAGTGGAATCTTCCATTTTACCACCTGCACTCTTGATATCTCCAACAACAATTTTGATTCTTATTCCATATTGTTGAATGGTCTCTCCTTCAACCATTTGCATGTCTTCAAACTTTCCCCTAAGGCTTTCTTCCTTAGCTTATTTCACATGCTCATCACTGCCAAATATATTCTCAAGGGCATCCCATACTTCTTTGGGATTCTCTTTGTCCTAAACATCAATAAACTCAATGTCAGATAAACTACTAATTAGGGCTTCCATGACTTACCCATTCTCCCGAATCTCTCTCTTTTGGTCATCGGTGAGAGTACCGGTAGGGATAACATAAGCATTCTCAACATAGCTCCAATGTTGGTCACCCATGCTTCTGATGTATATCTTCATTCTGTCCTTCCATATTTTAAAGTTGTCTCTGTTGAACTTTGGACCTTCCCTCTTCATCATTAGAGTAGGATCTTTCCCTCAAGTGGTTAAGCTTGCAATACAAAGGACCTGGAGGACACTTTGATACCAATTGATAACTCAATGATGAATAGTGAGTACCAAACTGGTACTAAGAAGGGGGGTGAATCAGTACAAACACAAAAACTTTTCCTGAACCGGTTTGACTGCAAACAGTGCACTTGACAGACAAACACTAATACTAGTCTAAACCAGATTGCTACTGGTTAAACATAATGAGACTGTGAAAGACATAAACTGGCAACACTTAGCTTTCCATACAATCTACTCCCTCATTTCCACTTCATCCTTATGCATAAACAAATAATCTATCATCAGAGATACAATAATTTACTAGAACAACATGATTCACCACTAAATAGGAAATAACAAAACATCACATGAAAGAGGCATCACACATGACACACATATTTTTCACATGGAAATCCAACTGGGAAAAACCATGGTGGGGATGAATACCTAGAAGCTATTTTTGAACTCTTTAGAAGTCCGCTCTGTTAGGAGCCTAGTCCGATTAAAGACTGTTACAATAGGTTCTATTAGGAACCGATCCTGTTAGAGATCACCCGGTTAAGGGATGGTTAGAATACCCGGTTAAGGGTTAAACCTTGTTAAAGGTTACCTTGTTAGAGGATTTTATGAACTCAATGTCTTTGAGTCACCCTGTTAAAGGATTTACAACAAGCTGGTTAAAGCTACCCTGTTAAGAGATTTTCCAACTATTGAAGTTATTAGAGATCAATAGGTATTACAATGATCTGGTAATAGCACTCAATGCCAATGCAGATCTATTTTAGTTCCTTCCTTCTACACACACACTTTACAGGTATCAATTCTCTTATTTGGTCTGGCAAGAATCACGTATCTCTGCACTTAGACACACACACAACATTTGTCAACAACCTCAACATGAAACACAACATCAACCTTATAGGAAACAGATAGGTCAATAGCATAAACCCTAAACCCTAAACATTTAGGTTGAGCAATTCAGTCGGTTCAATCCTGACCATTGAACACTTTGCATTTGAATACAACGCTCTTTAATAGATATCAAAACATTCTCCATTGTTCGTTCTTCACCACTTCTTGGAGGCGACAACCCATCACGCGTTCTTCACTGTTTGCAGGGACTTTGCACATTCCTGAGGTAGATAGGATCAATCCCCTTCATGAAAGATCCTTCACGCGCATGAGACTGACATGGCAACACGATCTAATCTCCATTACAATGCTAACTCATCACACAATGCCATCGGTTGAATCACACAAGCTCAAAACACTTCAACCAGAAACCCTGAGGCTGGGACTACCAACCGGTAGTCATACCATATTAAACCTTGATAGAAAACATTCCGTATACCAGTTCACTTGGAAAAACGTACCGCTTCACCTTTTGCACATATACCGGTTCACAACATTATACCGGTTCACTTTGCCAATTGCTTAACTTCAATAAACCAATTCACTCTTCAACATATTATCGGTTCACTCTTCAACATATTACCAGTTCTCTCTTTAGCATATTGACATCAATGACAACACAATATCATCATGTCAACATACTCTGCACATATGCCAACAATAGCTACAAGACAATCTCTCTTGCCTTTACCCTTGTATTTCTTAAATTTGTCTCTCTTGTATTCATTTTCACCATTAGGGCAATTTGTTGCTATATGACCAATCTTGTTGCATGCAAAAAACTTTAAATGTAGCTTACCTCTATATTTACCAGTGCCTCTAGGCATTCATTTTGCCAACAATGCTTCAAGTTCCACTAAGCTATCTTCATCTTCAACATCTCTGCTCGATCTAGATTCATAGTTATGGTTGATATCTCTACTTCTTCTTATAGATGGGCTAGAGACAAAAGCTCTAAATGTAGATTTTAATTTCTGTACACTACCATCATAGCCATTTGGTTAAAAAGCAGTAAGTTTGCCAATAATAGAGTCAATAGTTACCTATGTCTTGTCAATGGATTTCAACTCCTGAATAGCTGCAACTCAGATAGCATAGATCGGTAGCAGGTTTCTCAGTACCGTATTGATTATAGTGGCATCTTCCACTTTCCCTCCTGCATTCTTTATCTCACCAACTATCTCTTTAATCTTTTGACCATACTGTTGGATATTCTCACCTTCAGACATTCTCATATCGTCAAACTTTCCTCTTAAACTCTCCTCTTTGGCAATCTTAACATGTTCATCACCGCTATAAATCTCTTCTAATTTCTTTCATACTTCATATACAGTTTCAAGACCATGAACATCTACATATTCAACATCAGATAGGGAACTGATAATAGCTTCTAATGCTTGGTGATTTTCTTGTTGTTCTTTCTTCTGATCATCAACCAGGGGTCCAGTAGGTGTAGTATACTTATTTTCTATATGATCCCAATACCGACTACCAAGACTCTTAATGTAAATATTCATTCAGTCACTCCATATTCTATAGTTATCTTTGTTAAACTTCGGACCTTCTTTCTTAATCATGATCTACAAGATCTTTTCCTCAAGCTGTTAGGCTTTTAGATTAAGAGGACCTGAGATACTCTGATACCAATTGATGGTATGATGAAAGAGTAAGTATCTGGTAGAATATTGAGAGGGGGGGTGAACCAATATATTGAAAAACTAATACAAAGTTCCCAAACTCAAACTCAGTCAAACAAAGTAAACATATCTCAGTCAAGATCAATATTCATAAGAATACTTGACATCAACTGGTTTAACTATTATGACAACTTTAATAGTAAACAACTTCAATCTTGTAAACATCAACAATGCTTAATCATAACTCAATATATTCAACTCTCAATGCTTCTACTTAACATGCCTTATCAGAAGTTAACCAAATCAACAAATAAGATCATAACCACAAACATTCACCACTTGACATAAATGTTTATACGTGGAAGACCCAAATAGGTAAAAACCACGGTGAGATGAGACTCACAAGGATAACTATCTGAACTCTTCTGAAGTTCTCCCATTTAGGAGCCAAGCTTGTTAAAGCTTTACAATAAGTCCTGTTAAGAACTAATTCCGGTTAGGAATCACCCGGTTAAGGGATTTACACATATGCCTTGATGAAAAGTACAATACCCTGTTAGGAGTAACCTCGCTGGAGGATTTAAGAATCCAAGCTAGTGGACCACCATGTTAGAGTTTACCTGGTTAAGGGATTTCACTTTTGCTGTAATTGTTAGAAAACAACAAGTTTTCTTGATCTGTCTGAGTAGCACTACATTTGCTTGATTAGATCCTTCTAAGCTTCAATCTGCCTTCACTCAAAGTGCAGATCCATTCACTGGTTAGGAAACTACACACTCAACAGGTTTCTATCAATCTTGCCAACAACCTTGACAAACAACTTCATCGACCTTAAATAGAAATCAATTAGGTTGGTAACACAACAAAAACCTAATTCTCATCATCGAGATTACAAACAAGTTTGTACAATCTTGACCGTTAGAAATCATGACAATCTCTTCACATTCTTCAAGAAAATTCCAACTGCTCCATGGTCATCGTTTTATCAGACTTTGTAACTCATCACGCGTTGTGCATTAGATGCAATCCACTTTGCTCCTTCCCTAGACAAAAAACAAACATGTCAAAACAATTTGAACATATCCTCATTCAATGATCACACGTGTCTCCATCATTATCGCTTATCATATAATAAACCATCAAACTTGATCGGTTAGGGTTTAACAACTGATAAGGTTTACCAGCTACATTACATAGAAAGATTTAGCCCTTTACACCAATTCACCGATTCAACTCACAAACTTTACATACTGGTTTACAACATCTTCCACAAAGCTCTTCTTACCGGTTACTAGCCAATATAAAAAACAACAATATCAGCAATAACATGAATACCATTACCGGTTCAATTGACATCAATGACAAAATATCATTAATGCAATCTCTATGCAAAATGCCAGCAAACTCAAAATGCCAATAGACACAAGATCCCACTCACACTCTAGATCTAGGTTGATACCTAACAACCAAAGGACACAACACAACAAATAAAAACTTAAGGTGCTAGGACCTATATGTAGGGAAAGAGTGTCATCACATGCAATTGTAGTGGGAACCTAGGCACCTGTCCTGACATCCAAGATGCTCATGTGGAGCCATCTCAACCTTGAAGGAGTGAGGAGATTAGCTTACCTAGGTCACCAAGGCCTTCCCAATCCTATCACGGATTACCACCCCTAGGCAAGGTAGTGGGTCCACCATATCCATTTCTTATCTTATTAAGATGAATTACTAGTTACCAACCCTTATATATTTAATTAATTAGATTATCACTTGATTACAAGGTAAACTCCCAATGAGATATTCTGGTGATCTAGACCCTAGGTAACTTAGTTGTCTACTCCTCACAACCCTAGTCACTCACTTGGAAGCCCACTCCCCCTAGCATTCACCTAGACCTTATGGTTACACATTACACTATCATAAACAAGGGCTCTCAATATATCATAATCGGATAACCAAAGTAAATCAATCAATGAAATACTCAAGGGACATGAGTGACATATGTCAACATAATAGCCTTATAAATAGAATAGCACACACATCATGCATATAAACACAATATCAAAGTAAATTAAACAAGAAACCAAGAAAATATGTCAAGGCACAACATCTTGCATAAAACCATAAATCAACAAAAAAATACAAGTATGATCAAATAGACAGTCCTGGAACAACTCAGGAACCAAAATGGAAGTCTCTAAAAACCCAAAATCCGAAGACAGGAAACTCACAAAGATAAAAAACTATCACAAAAGACAAATCAGTTAGATTAGCGCTTTTACTCCACAGAGTAGTGCATCTATTAACTATTACAATGCCTTCATTATATCTTTTAGTGTATTTGGCTGATTTAACAGTGCTTTTGATAAATAGATTAACACTTATGTGCATTTCGGCAATGCATGCAATACTAATAGTAGCACATTTGAACATAAATACGGTGCATATACTTGGATTTCTAACACTTTTGACCTAGGAAATAGATCATATATAGATTTAGTGCATTCGTACAAAATTCTAGTGCTTTAAATATAAAATTCAAAAATACGGAAATAAAATTTGCGATCAAGACCAAGAAATAATAAAGACTCCTAAAGATCCCAAAATCAATCAAGTAGGAGCGCAATAGACTCTTGAGACTAATGGATTGGACATTCTATCAATCTAGTGTTAGACATGGCACAATCGAGATGCTAGGCACGACACAACATACATAGGAAAAACATTGAATCATACATAGGGAGTCACATATGATGATGCACAAATAATAACCACAACATATTATAGTAATCCCCTCATAAAATATTCATTAAATCTATATTATCAATCTCACTACAATTCAATATCCCATCCTGTAACAATCTTTACACAACCACGAAGCAGAAACGCTTTAAAAAATCAAATGCAAAGAGAAGATCCTCCAACCTGGAAATTGTAGAAAAAGGTCTAAGAAATTTGATGAAGAACAATCCAACAATTCTCCACCTGAGCTAAGAAAAACTCCAAACAAGCAAAATCCAGATTCCTCAATTCGTAAAAAAATTCTCGTGAAGGCTAACCCGACAAATGCATAGGAAAACCAATAAATAGAAAATCAAAACCAAAACTATAAATATGTCGGCCAATCAAAATAATAGATTAAAATATATTTCTTACCCGCCCTTTGCAAATACCAAGGAAAGAATATAAAATATTATTTAATTAACTTACCCCAATATCTCAACCAATGGTAAAATATGGTAGGTAGAATAAATAATTATTTAAATAAACCAAGAGGGTAAATAGGGAAATAATAATATAATCAACCAATTAATTAAATAACCAAGGCACAATATAATATAGAGACCTAGATAAATAATTAAACCACAGGTTCCAAATAAATATTAAAGCCACAACTTAATAATTAATTAAATAAATAATAAATGTCAAAACGCTCCAAAAATAAATAATAAATAGCAATAATATACAATCATTAATAAATATTAATTAATAAACAATAACTCCAAATAATAATGCCAATTATTAATTGAAGTTATTTATTTATTTTTGATCGGTAAAAGGCCGAAGCCAGAGAAATTTTATTAATTTTAAAAATGATAATTACAACTCCATTCAGTGTGGGCACTGGTAGGAAAGAATGGCAGGAAGAAAACCTCCGGTCTAGTCCAGATCCATTGATGGATCAGAAATCAAATCTAATGCTACAATTGGCAAATAACAGAGTACAAGATACATGAATCCCTAGATAATTCACTTCCAGGTTAATCTATTTGAAAGATTTCTTAATAACCATCCTAGATTTCCTATGTGTTTTAATTCGATCCTTCCCTGTTAATGATGTCCTTGTTAGTGATGACCAAAAACAGTTGAATTACCAACACCGGCCATATAAAATCCCATCTTAGGATTCTGGAAGGCGAGATCTGGTAGTCCCAGTTGGCTAGGCTAAATAGTGGGTCTAGAATGCTATCCTTTATCCTGAATTATTTTACTCTTATCTTGCAAGCTTTGACACATCCCCATTCCACAATTTTGCAAAAGAACCTTTTCACACCTTATAGCTCAGACCAGTGTTAGTATGTCAAAAAGCATTATATATCCAAAATAAAATTGTCAACAACTTGAATCTTAATTCTTTATTTAACTATTATTGTCAACTTCCCTCAGAGGTTGTTGAACCCTTAATCATGTCAAGACAATCGAACTAGGTGAAATCACAAATACTTGAAAGAAACCTTCAAACCTTCCCTACAACAGACCACTTCATGAATTGTTAGACAATAAATAAACCCAAATCCAAGTTGCCAAGCCTATTCCATTACAACTGCTACAACCACAGAGCTTTAGTACTGAAGTTAAAACTTCAAATCCAAAACATTGTCTGCATCTATATTATAATATTGAAATAACATAGCACTACTCTAGGAGATAGGGAATATTTGGCCAAAAGAATCTAAATGTCACCTCACTCCTTACAAAAAATCCGATGTATTTGAAAATCAGAGACAAAATCCTTTCAGAAAGTCTAAATCAAACTATTCCTACCATAAAGTCTGCTTATCATAGACAATAAAGAGAGTTTTTTTATTTTTTTAAAAATGATGATCCCTTGAATATCAGAGACAAGCAAATCCGAAAGTAGGAAGAAAAGAAAGAGGGGAGATATCCAAAATTCCATAAGAGAATTAACAAAGAGTATCCTATCCATACTTCATGGATCTCTTTCAGAAAATGAAACTAGAAGTGGACAGCCTCCCCAATTCAGTCAAAACCTAAATATTCATAAGAAAATAACATCTATGCTTTTGAATAAAAGGCCAGACAATAAATATACATATACATGTAGATGTCTATCTATATATTTAAATATAAGCATAAATTTAAGAATATAAAAGATGAGAGGAGTGATTCATCACACATAGCCAAGAACTAAAAATACTTTAGGAAGCTAAGATTTCAGACATAATAAGTTAAACCCATAAACAGGATCCATAAATCACACAAAGATTCTGAAGAAACCTTTTAGAGTAGATTGAGAAAGGGAAACCAATGAACTAAAGATAGTAGAGCATATCCAAAGCTAGAGCATATATTAATCTAAGCATCCATAAGTCTTTAAAAGATAAGTCTGAAATAAGGTGAAAGTTTTACTGTAAACCCTTAAAAGTCAAAAAGTGACGATAGGATAAATCGAAAACAACACCCAACTATCTTGCTCGACATCTCCTCGCATGCTCCTCTGTTACCTTCTCTCCTGAGCTAGCCGAAGAATTAACTGGGCTTGAGAGGAGGGCGGGAGGGATGTCTATGTCATCTGGGATCACTTCAATGTTTTCAGCTTCAAGATAGTTGGCCAGCCACCTATTACATGCCGGTTTTGTAACATGCAAAAACCACATAAGAAAGAAAAAATTCCTTTGCCTAGTCAGATTATAGGCCTCAAAGGTGGCCATATCCTCAATTATTAGGATTGGAAATCTAGGCACCCGATTATTAATCCGAATGAGAATATCATAATCACGAGGCTTTGGTACAGTTAACTCCTTGTCAATATTGACAACCACCCACTCAAGTTCACCCAACAATTCTTTCTTGAAGATACTTTTACAAAATTTAATCACCACATCCCTATCCTTCTCATAATACATAACCACGGCTAAGAACATAGCAGCAATATCCGAATTAGCCCTAGTGTGGTCTGCATTCGAGATATGCTCTTCCCCAAGAATTTTCATGACCGCCTTGATGACCAGGACATTCGGGATGACCAGAATACCTTTCAATATTTCTTCCTTGATTTCTCCTAGACAATCCATTTGCCGCTTGAGCTCTATAAGCCTTAGCGGAGTATCCATAGGAGCTTCAAGACTCTCAAATAACCAACTCCTCAAAACAAGCCTTTAATTTTAATAATCAAGTATTAAAAGGCATCAAGAAATACAACTCATCTTTCTTGGTGAAGGACCGATAAGGTCACTAAAGAGTGTCAGAGGAACAGGGATGAAGGGTCACGATGTAACTTAAGCAATCTCTAGGATCAAGGTAATAAATACCGTCATTGCTAGATGCGTGAGTTCCTTGGCATTCGCTGGCTCTCACGGCAAGGGAAGTCGCATCATCAGTCCCAAGTATGCTGCCAAACATGGCACTACTCGAGGGAATTTGCTGACAAGATGATGTCCTAATAAATGTGTTAAAAGGCATCTGGCTGCCCCTTGAAACATGAAATATATCTAAGGATAATCATTACCAAATACATCCATACGATAACATATACATCTATTAATATATATGCAAGACTCACAACATCATAATCCTTTATGCATATAGTATATAATATATATGTGTGTATTAATACATATACATACATACATATATGTATGTATATATGATTATATATATGTATGTCTATATATATATGCATCTCCATATATACATATATATATACCTATAGACATAAAATATTATAAGGCTCCGAGAATGAATGAGAAACTATATGAGTATATATATATATATAGATATATATCTTTATCTAAAAATGAATATATATAGGAATATAAGCATTAATAATTTATCCCAAAGACCTTTAATATTTATAAAGAAGAGAAATGTGCTCTAAAAGCCATCTTTACTGAGAATATTCGGGATTTAAGAGATACAGGATTAAATCATTCAACCACCTATGACCTAGACTTAATCTTCCATTATTGATGAAATTATCATCCTCTTAATGGGGAAGCTAGGTCAAGGGACGAATCCCCGAGGAGAACCCAAATCCTAGCTAATAGAGACCAGAAGCCAAACTTGCAATTGATACCGAGGACAAGAGGGAGGGTTCTATCTTTTGATCTGTCCATCAGCTCCTGCATTAGCTAATTCATCTACCCAGGAGTTGCCTTCTCTATAGATATGATTGAAGGTCATTTTATTGAACTCCTTGAGGAGGCTAAGAGATCTTGACAAGATCGCATTCAGCTTCCAGTTACATAGAAAACCTTTTCTAAGGCCATTGATAATAATAGCTGAATCTCCTTCAATTGCAAGCTTGCTAATACCCCTATTTTGACATAAGAGGAGGCCTTCAACTAAGGCTAAGATGTCTGCTTTATTATTGGATTTAAACCCTATAGGTTTGGCTAACTTGGCTAATTCCTCACTAGCATCATCATACATACAACACCCAATCCCTGCAGGACCTGGATTCCCATGAGAAGCTTCATCAAAGTTAAGCTTCACCCACCCTTTTTTAGGGACCTTCCATTTGCAGGCTTCTCTTAACTCCTATTTGTTAGAATTGTTAACTCCTACAAAGGGAGGTATCTTTAGACCTAACCATCTACCTCTCATCTTCTCATCCCAGAATGTCATCTCCGAGAGATTTCTAGGAAATTTAGAAGTTTTTCTATTAAGGGTTTCTACTACTGAGGCTTCAATTTTATTCACAAGTTTGAGCCAATCCAATTTTTTTATCCTTGAAGAGTCTTCTATTATATTCCTTCCAAAGTTCCCAAATAACCAAAGATGGGACCAAATTCCATAATCCTCCAAAGAGGGAGCACTGATATATAATGGGCCATGCTTGAAACATTCCAAGAGTGGAGTTAGGAAAGACTGAGCCCCATCCTAATTTGTTACATAACCAGAGCCAACAATTGGAGGCATGATTGCAATTGAGGAGGATATGATCCTTGTCCTCTTTTGCCTTTTCACATAAAGGGCATCTACTGGGACCCTCAAAGCTCATTTTCCTAAATCTGTCCGACGTTAGAATCTTGTTATGGAGAGAAAACCATGAAAATAGTCATGCTTTTGACAAACACATCTTATCCTAACACAGAACTGAGGGAGCAAGAGTGGTTGTGGAAATCTATTGACTAAATTTGAGATTATAACCATCTTTTGAGGTGTATTCTCCCGATTTTGATCCATCCCAGACAAGAGTATCTAAACCCATGTTGAAAGTGACCATCCTCTTTTTAAGGATGTCTTGGATCAACTGTCTCTCCCTTTTTGGGATATCTACATGATCTAAAGATTTTCATTCCCAGCCCTTGGCTAGGTCCCCATCAATTGGCGATATGTAATCCTTAACATAACTACCCCATATGGATTCTAGCACTACTCTAGACAACTCCAAATTAGCACTCTCATGAAGAAATTTGCAACCTCCCCAAGAATCAGTCCAAAAAAGGGCTTCTTCACCATTGCCCAAATTCCAAGATAATTTGCCTAAAATAATTTTCCTTCATTCTAGCATAAAATTCCAAATGCGAGAGCCTCTTAGGGGCGAAGAGTCACTGAAGAGGCTAGTATGGCCTCTACCTCTAATATATTTGTGGTATAAGATTTGAGCCCACTTGAGGTGAGGAGATCTAAACATTCTCCAGACTAATTTGGCCCCTAGTGCTCTGCTCTGGTCCTTAATATTCTTAATCCCAATACCCCCTTTTGATTTTGGCCTACAAATATTATCCTAGGCCATAAGGGAGATCTTTTTCTTCTCCTCATCCCCTTGCCAAAAGAAAGACCTAATATGTCTATTCAATATTTCCTTTTTGGACTGGTGGAGGTTAATACATGATAATTGATAGATGCGCATTGCAGCCAAAACTGATTTGACCATAGTAGCTCTCCTCGCAGAGGATAGTCACCTGCCTTTCCAAGTTTCTACCTTACTCCTAATGCTATCTAACATTGGATCCCACAAATTTGATGAACCATTACCCTTATCTAGAGGTAGACCTAGATACTTGCAGGGGAGCCTTCCCATATTAAAATTCAAAATTCTAAAATGCCATTTTGTAAGCAGACCTTAGTATTAAAAAATAAGACTTTATATTTAGATGGATTAATTTCCTGTCCAGAAGCCTTAGAGTAAGAGTCTAGGATCTTCTTAAAAGTCTCCGCTTCTCCTAAATCACTGAGCCCATATAACATAGTATCATCCACAAATTGCTGATGTGTGGTAGTGTCTAAGTTGCTAGTAATTCTAATTCCTAAAATCTGACTACTTTCCCTTTCTTTAGGGATTTCTCTCCCCAATGATTCGGCCATAATGATGAAGAGAAAAGGGGATAAGGGATCTCCTTGTCTTAGACCCCTAGAAGAGATAAAAAAGCCTTCAGAAGTACCATTGACTAACACTGAGAATTTTGACATTGGGATACATTCAAATATCAAGTTAATCCATTAAGAGCGGAATCCAAAGGCTTCTAAGCATCTGCACAAGAATCTCCAATCCACCTTATCATAGGCTTTCCTAATGTCTAGTTTTAAGAGCATACTAGTGGTTCCATTCTTTTGAATAGAGTGAATGGCCTCCTGAGCTATAATAATCTTGTCATAAATGGACCTCCCGAGAACAAAACCCATTTGTTCCTCACTAATCAAAAGAGGAAGATGTTTCTAAAGCCTATTAGCTAAAGTTTTAGTAAAAATCTTATAAATGGTGTTACAGAAGGCAATGGGTCTAAACTCATCAAAAAACTCAGGCTTATCCTTCTTCGGGATAAGGGCCAAAAAAGTGTTATTAATTTCTTTGAGGATATTACCTGAGTTCCTCAAGCCTTCAAGAGCTACCGTCACCTCCTCTCCTATGAAGGACCAACATTTCTGAAAAAAACTAGTCAGGAAGCCATCCAGACCGGGGGATTTGTCTGGACTCATCTGCATTAGAGCTCCTTCTACTTCCGCTAAAGATAATTTTGCAATCAGATTATAGGTTTGATCCTTCTTGAGTAATCTTGGAATACATTTTATAAACTTGTCTTGGTCTGAGCAAAGAGGGATCTAGTCAGAGTTGAGAATATTGGAGAAAAAGACTACAACTTCCCTTGCAATGATTTTAGGATCATCCACCTCGGAGCCGTTACTTAACTTAATCTTTAAAAGTCGGTTATTGACTCTCCTAAGTCTCACACTATTATGAAACAATTTAGTATTCTTATCACCCTTATCCATCCACGTCTCCCTATATTTTTGTTTCCAGAAGACCTCTTATTTTGCAAGAATATTTTCTTGTTCAAGAAGGAGTTTCTTTTCTCTTAGAAACAAATCTTTATCCATTCCTTGTATCATCACCACTTCATTTACCTTTGCTAACTTTGCTTCCACCCGGGCCTTCTTGTCAAAAATATTACGAAAATGCTCCTACTTAATTATCTTAAGCTTAATTATCAAAAATATTACTAAAATGCTCCATAGAATGAGTTTCTGCTTAATTATCTTAAGCTTATTGACTACCTTATAGATCCCAGACCCAGAGACCTCTACCTCGATCCACCAATCCTTAAGGAGCTTAAGGATATTATCATCTTTCAGCCACATATGCTTGAATTTAAAAAGGGCATCTTTTTGGTCCTGAGTCACCAAGAATGCTAAGTTGGATCGGGAAATGATCCAATCCTGAAAAAGGTAAAATTGAGGCTTTTAAGGTATACAAGAATTTAGTGAGACTACCCGTAACAAAGAACTTGTCTAGTTTTTCTACTATATTACTAAAACCTAACCTTCTATTGTTCCAGGTAAAGGAGTCCTTAACCATGTTAATCTCTATCAGGCCACAATGATGGACCCAATCTACAAAGTCTAGAGTTTCCCTAGAGATTTTACCTAAGCCTCCTCGTTTCTCATGTTGGTTCATAATTGCATTAAAGTTGCCTCCTAAAATGAAAATCTAATCTAGGGAGTTTGTGAATTCCTCGATTTCTTTCCAAACTCTCTTTTTATCCTCATTTAGAGTTGGCCCATACACATTAATAATGATAAAATCTAGTTTTTTTTTCAAGCTGCTAATCTTAGAAATTCGGTTAATGACTCTCCTAAGTCTCACACTATTGTGAAAGAATTTAGTGTTCTTATCACCCTCATCCAACCACGTCTCCCTATATTTTTGTTTCCAAAAGACCTCCTCTTTTGCAAGAAAATTTTCTTGTTCAAGAAGGAGTTTCTTTTCTCTTAGAAACAAAGCTTCATCCATTCCTTGTCTCATCACCACTTCATTTACCTCTACTAACTTTGCTTCCACCTAGGCCTTCTTGTCAAAAATATTACCAAAATGCTCCTTATTCCATAGAATGAGCTTCTGCATAATTATCTTAAACTTATTGACTGCCTTATAGATCCCAGACCCAGAGACTTTTGCCTCTTTCCACCATTCCTCAAGAAGCTTAAGGATACTATCATCTTTTAGCCACATTGCTCGAATTTAAAAGGGCATCTTTTTGGTCCTGAGTCACCAAGAATGCTAAGTTGGATCGGGAAATCATATGAGCCTGAGAAAGGTAGAATTGAGGCTTCTAAGGTATACCGGAAGTTAGTGAGACTACTCGTGACAAAGAACCCGTGTATTTTTTCTGCTATATTGCTAAAACCTAACCTTCTATTGTTCCAGGTAAAGGCATCCTTAACCATGTTAATCTCTACCAGGCCACATCGATGGACCCAATATACAAAGTCTAAAGTTACTCTAGATATTTTAACTATGCCTCCTCATTTCTCATATTGGTTCATAATTGCATTAAAGTCGCCTCCTAAAATGCAAAACTAATCCAGGGAGTTTATGAATTCCTCGATTTCTTTCCAAAATCTTTTTTTATCCTCATTTAGAGTTGGTCCATACACATTAATAATGATAAAATCTAGTTTGTTTTTCAAGCTGGTAACCCTGCCACTTATCCAATTGCCTCGAGACTCTAATAATGAGAATCTTATATTGTGTGGATCCCAAATAATGGCTAGACCTCTAGAGGCTCCATTGGTAGGAACCCCTATAATATGTCTAAAGCCTAGTCGTTTACCAAAGGAGGCTAAGTCAACATTCTCTAATTTGGTTTCTTGTAACATAACTAAATCAAGACTATAGTTGGATAGACAACATTTGACTATCCATTATTTCTTGGGGGCATTTAAACCCCTAACATTCCATGATAATACTTTCATGGTGTTGTGGGAAGGACCTTCCCCTTCCTTGCATGAAACATGTTTGTGAGTTTAACCTGACCTTTTGCTATACCATCATTAGCTCTCAGCTCTGATAGGGATTTCCCGCCTCTCTTTTTGCTGAGCTTGGCACAATTCAGAGTGGCTTTTTCCCTAGCCCATTGTTCAATTCTTAAGGCTTCATTTTCTTTATTATCTAACTCTATAATGAGGGCTTCCATATTAGTGACCTCGAGGAGATGAGTAAAATTCATAATCCCTTTCCTTAGCAATCTTTTCTGAAGTTCAAGCTCATCCTTGTCTACTATTTCATCCAACTATTTCTTCATAATATCCTCAGTGACTAAGTCACATAAATAGTGTACAATGTAGTTAACCTCTTCTTATTTGTGAATCAGATCTTCCTCATATTCAACCTTATCCAAACTATTGGGGGCATCCATCAGTTGGGAGGAGCCATTATCATCCAAATTTCTATTAACATCCAAACCATCATCCAAATAAAGGATAAGAGTTAATACTCCCTTCTCCCCACCCTCTCGATCAACAATATCAAGATTGGGTTCACCCTTGCTAACTTGGGATAAATTTCTGAAATCTTCCCTTACAATCACTTCAAGGGCACAATAGTTCTTTACTACCTTCGAGTCAGAGACCCTCCCTTGCTTATTCTTTGGCATATCCTCATGGGTTAGCAATAGAGAGGGGTTATTCTCCTCATCCATACTCTGGTCACCTATAATTTCCCCCTCTTCCACCCCATCAAACTGCCTAGTCGGCAAAGGGTTCTCCTTGATCACAAACCCTCCTTGTTCCAAATTGAAACAAATATCCAGCTTAAGGATTGCTCTAGGATTTATTTGAGAGGGAAAAACTTCTAGAACCAGTTTGGATGCCGAGTCTAGATCTAGAAACCCTTTATAAAATTCAGAGTAGATTAAGAAAGATGACTCCTTGGTTCTGATTTTGATGGGGCTGAGTGAAGTCACACTAATATCCATTTTAATTATTAGCACACAATTTGAATACTTCCTATTTTTGTCACTAATCTCTATGAATTTTCCTAAGTGATTACTTATTTTCCTAATAATTTTCATGTCCATTAATTCAACTGGTAAGCTAGGAATCATAACCGGTCTATCTACTTTAAATGATTTTAATTTGTTTGGATTGAAAGCAGGTTGCCATTCTAAAAATTTAAAATCAAAGCCTTTAAAAGTCAAAGATTTACCTATTAAGAATTCATTCTTATGCCTGGTATTTCCGTAGTCAATATAAAGAAAACCCTCAGACAAGATAGAAATACTTAATATCTAATTGAAGGATGACTTGAACCAATCTGCAATTGCCTCTATCAAGACTCCAAGTCCGCACCATCTAGCAAAAACCCCAAATATTTTGCAAGATTGTTGAATCCTTTCAACCAAACTATCATTGATTTCCAATACATTCATCTTTTCTGAATTAGGGTTCATATTCTTATTTGGCTTAACTGTCAAGGGTTTGGGAGGAGGCACAGTTTTGGGATTCTTGCCTTCTTCCATGGAAACCCTATTAGATACATGATCAGTCCCAAAGACACTGAGAGGGGGGGGGGGAGTGAATCAGTGTCTAACTGGTTAACAAAATATTTAAACTTGTTTGCAACTATATAACCCAAATTAATATACTAGTAAACAAGTAATAATGCAATAAAGAGAAATACCAATATAACCATCAATGCACACCATAACACATATATTTTTGGCGAGGAAACTTAGTAGGGGAAAAACCTCGGTGGGACTTGTGACCCACAATATTTACTCACTGGCCAATATGAATAAATATTACTTATACAATAGGGGCCTACACATGCAGGAAGGCCAACAACCTAGAGCTCACTGCTCAATCAAAAAAATGGAGTCCCACTAACTACACAATTGGATTATTAAATCCAATGACAATGTACTACTAAAATAGCATCTGCAATGTTGGATTCAGTACTAGTTTAATCTTTGTCAAATACCTCTGCCATAAACCTTGCTTCACTTTGCTCTGCTCTTATTCCCTCATAAAATAATTACATCATAATGCATATACATATATTCCCTCTCATATACCACTTACATTCATTACTTCACTTACTTACTTACAAAATGACCTATAAGATCTCATACATATATGAGTCTTTACAATACATCATGTTGGATATACAAATAATATTACAATACAAAACAATATACTTTCCATGTCGGTTGGGAGTGCTGGTAAGATCTTCTGTTAGTGTAAAATGGATGTCGGTGAGAATAAACTTGTAGTGCCTGCCGGTGCCGGTAAATGATGTCTATTGCCAGTGTAACCTATGAACCATATTACCAGTTGGTTGCCATCAACGATAACATCAACTAGTCTCATCTGAGTGTATAATGTCAATAATCTCCCCCTTTGGCATTGATGGAAACATTCATGAGAAAAATCCAAAAACTGATATCCAAAAAATGAAGTCCAAAACTTATCCAAAAATAAGAGTGCTCCCCCTGAGAAAATGATCCCTTCTATACATTTTTCTCCACACTACTACTCCCCCTTTGACATCAATGACAAAGGATGTCAAAAAAAATCAAAGAGTTCAAAATTCTACCTCATAGCCTATAACCAGTTATGTACAATTTGAAAGATATCTACCAAAATCAGATTAAAATACTGCATAAATTTAGTGTTGTCAGAAATAATGGTTTCAGTCTGTTGGATCATCCCAGTCAGATAATGCATCTGTTGCTCCAGCGATCTTTCTCCTTGAATGGTTGATTTAGACAGATCAATCCACTGAGTTAAAAGGTTGTCCAATCTAGGACCAAGTTTATTTTTCAGCTCCCGGGCCTTCATTCTTATCCTTGCTTTTTCTTTTTCTAATTTCTCAATCTTTTCTTCAAAAACTATCATTTCTTGATAAAAACTGAAGTAAGTTCCAAAGAACCTATCATGTTATGTACTATATCATCAATCTCTTTTTGTGTTTTCTTTATCTCTTCATCAATGTCCTCTGTTAGGTGGTGAGGCTTGCATGCGTCCTTATACAATTCTTTATATTGCAAAATAGTGGAATTAAGTGTTGGTAACAAAGAATCAATATGCTCAGCACAATCCTTAATAGTCTTATCAAAGAATTCACCTTTCTCCTTATTCACCCTTTCCTTAATAGTCCCTTCATTAATTTTATCTACAGTTAGAATATTTGAAGCAATGAATTTGGACAATGTCTCCGATTTACCTAAAGATCCATTAATATGATCAAATTTACATGTCGGTGCAATCATTTTCAAATAGGTAAAGTATCATCAATGGCCTTAAATGCTAAGGCATTGCAATCTATGATCCTCTTTATGGAATCCAAAAGTATATCTATCACATTAATAGGTCTGTAATCCATAGTGGAAGTGTTAGGCGGAGTGTGAGGTTCTACAATTGGTTTTTTCTCATCTCTGAATTCCTGCACATTAACCTTAACCACTTCTGCTATCTTGCTTCCATCATTGACCTCTTCTTTATCCACTATTTCTTCCTTTTCCTCATTTTGTGTTTCAACTTTGTTTTCATTCTTACCATCATCCTTACTTTTTGCCTTGCTGACTGTCAATTCAGCTATACTGTGTTTTTGTCCTATTTTGGTTTCAGTTTGTGCTTCTATTTCTTCTTCTACTGGTTTCTCAATGTTAACCTGAGTATCATCAGGGATGATATCTGTTTTCTTAACTTCAGCTGGTACCTCAATGTTTTGTTGAGAGTCAACAGTGTTTACCGGTGACTCAGAGACCTTAGCATTTGTAGCTTCAACTCTCTTTTCCTTTGCAATTTCCCTATCCATGACAATGTTAAAATTCTATGTGTCCACATTCATGGTAAAAATAATTTCAGACTTCGGAATAGTGTCATCTTATGTCATTTCCTCTGCCTTCTCTTCCAATTGATTATCAGTTTGTTCTAGTGCTTCTGTAGTTATTGATGGGGTGTCCTATGCCAGTGGAGGAAGGTTATCCTTAGCTGTGATATCAGGTACACTACCAATTTTTCCTTTACCCTTATCTTTTTGATATACCTTGGTAAATGACTTGTCTATTTTTTGTCTATCCTTCTCTTCTTTCTTCTCTCTTTCCACAAAAAATATATCCCACTTATCTGTTGTTTCATTTTCTATTTCCTTCACTCTGCCTGCCATAAGGCTAACCTGTTGGTGACCACTCACAAAAGCTATTCTATTTGCTTTTGATATTAAGTCATCAATTTCCTGTTTGGAATGAACAGGATGCACAACAAGTAGAGCCTCTACTTTTAATTTCTTGTCTAATTCCATTACTGACATTCTCTTAGCCTCTAACCTTAAGTATAAATCATTTGGTAGATCATCTATGACTTCAATAAGAACTTTCTTGTAGATATCAAGATGTAAAATAATGATTTCCTCTATAGTATCCATATCTGAATCTTTGAAAGAATGATAAAGTTTATTCACATTACTAAGGTTAGCTTCTTGGGTAATTTCATTGATCAATTCTTCTAGTGTAAGAGTATTCGGTTCCTTAGGTTCTTGTTTCTTCTTTGGAGTCACTTTCTTCTTCTAACCAATGGGCTCTCTTACAACCTGTTGTTTCTTTCTTTGTGTCCTTGACTTCTTGGGAGATGGAACAGGTGTCAGTGAGGGTTTTCTTTTATTCCTGTCCACTCTGTTGAATTCAGCTACCCTATCACTATCAGAATCAGAAGAAGTATCCACAGGGGAAATGTGAGCTATCGATTTCTGCTCTGATTGACTTTCTTTCACACTAGCAGCAATACCGCCAAGATTCATCAACCCTTATGTAACATCTTTTACCATATTAGAAGCATCTTTCATCAATTTATCTCTTTTCTTCACCTGCTTCATCATAGAAACATCACTTTCAATGGTTTTAGCTTACCAAATATTTCCTTTGTTGGTTCTGATGGAGCATCTAGGAGTATTTTATCATATGAGTCCAAGATGTGAGAGTCCACCTCATATCCCATTTCAGTAATCTAGACAGTTTTGGGTCTAACTGCTTCCATCTAGATTTCAGCTCTTTTCACTACAAAGCATATTTGTTTGTCATATTTATCTACGATGCTCTATGGAATCCTTTCCCTCTATTTCATTTTAGTTTGGAAATTCTTGAAGTACTCTTTCACCAGCTCATCACTGTTAGCTCCCATACTAGTAATTTCCTCCTTTATCTGTTTTCCAACAGAAAAATCATAGGCAAAATCCTTGTGTCCTATACTGGGGATCTCTTTTGAAAAGTAAAGCATTAAACACACTATCAAACTTCCAACAATTCATCCTTTAACCATTCACAAATATCAATCTTTGCATTGTTCAATATCATCTCATGTGCACTATGAATGCATGAACTAGATACAGAATTCAACCTATTTGTATGACCAGCTTTATAGCCAATGACTATGCTAGCAAATTTAACATTTTTATCCTTTATATCATTGACTCTGAGTGACCAGTTGTCAAATGTAGCTCCGGTTAAGCTCATAACCTCTTTGTTAGGGATTTTCTTCTTCTTGTCAAGTCTAGAACCGATGGAGGGTAAACTAGTAACAACCCTGATAGCTTCCTTGGTAATCTTAAATACTAATTCCAACCACATAAATTCTCCATGAACCCTGCTAAGGACATAGCGAACAACTTCATCTGAGAATTCTGACATATGGAGGATATTTATGAAACCTAAATCCTCAACTACCTTATGTTCCGGTTTCACTATCCCATTCTTGTCAGTGATTACATTCATGTACATGTTCATCAAATCTTTAGACCCTAAACTTTCTATGTAACAATGTACGTATGCCCTAGGGTCTTTAGCAAACACAACTCCCTTTGAGATTCTAGAAAATGCACCAATACAGTCATCTAGTTTTTCTATCTTAGGAATGATCTTGAAAACGAGTCTAGGTCATTTAATGTTTTCCACAATAGTAGGGTTTGCTATAAATTCGGGAATAGAAGATGAAGATGCCATTGTAAAAGATAAATACCTTTTAACTGAGAAATCCTTGAATGCTCTGAAAATACCTTTGTTGCTTTGCCTTTAGGATGCCTTTTCTCAATTTCGCTCTCTTCGAATGCTTGGATGCTTGGTGAATTGAAATGAGAGGTTACAATTCCTTTATAACCAAAAATTGACTTACAGTTGCAATAAATGCTTCGTCGGTAAAGAAGAAATATAACTTCTTACCACCAACCAAGGGTAAATTCATAATTTTCAATTTGTTGCCTTACCCCTAAGGATTATTCTTTAGCTAGATGAAGAATCTCTTGCTGGTGCAGGATTACCCTATTCTACTGGTGCAAAGATAGATTCATCAATTCTCTTATCTCTCTTCCTAATCCATTGTTTAGAAAATTCTTGCTTGATTTCAGTTACCTTTTCTTTGCCTTTGTTATTGGATACTTTATTGTTCGCCTATACAGTCTTACTTCTACAAAATTTTGCATTATGCCCAATCTTGTTACATGCATAACAAGTTACATTGTTTCTTTGAATAGCCTTTCCATAACCTTGACTAGTTTGAGTTCTACATTGATTAGATAAATGTCCAAATCTACCACAAACATAGCATTTCACATTCATTCCGCAATTATCTGAGTTATGACCATTTTTATTGTATTTGGAACATTGACTGGTGGGTAAGTTTGTATTCTGATTATTCCTAAATCTGCATTGATTTTCTCTATGACCAAATTTGTTGCAATTAAAACATTTCCCATTAAATTTATAAGCATTAGGTTGCCTTACCGATTTGTTGTGATTGTGATTGTTTGCAGTCCCAGAACTTTCTCCATGTTCAAATCCAAGTCCAATTGTTTCTCCATCAGGTTTCTGACTTTTCATCATATCATCAAGATTATCTGAACTCTTCTTGAATTTGTCTTTGTATTCATTTGCAGTGATCGACTCACTTTCCAAAGTGCTAACTTGTCTCAAAAGTTCCTCTTTGTCATGTTGCATGTGAATCAAATCAGTTTTAAGCATATCATTCTCATAACTAAGCCTTTGAGATTCATCTGATCTTTCATTAAGCCTGCTGGCCAAATCTTCCTCATTCCTCTTTCTATCTTCAATATCCTTGCATAGTCTCATGGTTAAATCTTGCATCTCATTCTTCATGTTACTGTTCTCTTGTCTCAATTTCTTTGCAATATCTCTGAGAGTTTCTTTTTCTTCATCATCTTGATTTGCAATTGCACATGTAGTTCTTTTCTCTTATTCTTTTCTATAACTAGGTTATCTTGAAGTACTTTGATAAATTCCCAAGCAGTTTTGAGTTCATCTTCTAGTTTGATATTCTTCAATTTTTCTGCATCAAAATCTTCAAGAGCTCCTTCCAACTGTTGTCTCAAACTTTCTATTTGTACCAGTTTCAGGATCTTCCTCAAGCTATTAGGCTTCTGCAAATAGAGGACTACGCTCTGATACCAATTGTTTGATACTTGATCAGTCCCAAAGACACTGAGAGGGGGGGGGGGCGGTGAATCAATGTCTAACCGGTTAACAAAAGATTATAACTTGTTTGTAACTATATAACCCAAATTACTATACTGGTAAACAAGTAATAATACAATAAAGAGAAATAACAGTATAACCATCAATGCACACCATAACACATATTTTTGGTGAGGAAACCTGGTAGGGGAAAAACCTCGGTGGGATTTGTGACCCGCAATATTTACTCACTAGCCAATATGAATAAATATTACTTATACAATAGGGGCTTGCACATGTAGGAAGGCCAATAGCCTAGAGCTCATTGCTCAATCACAAAAATGGAGTCCCACTGACTACACAATTGGATTATTAAATCCAATGACAATGTACTTCTAAAATAGCATCTGCAATGCTGGATTCAGTACCGGTTTAAGCTCTATTAAATACCTCTACCATAAACCTTGCTTCGCTCTGCTCTGCTCTTATTCGCTCATAAACATCATAATGCATATACAGATATTCTCTCTCATATACCTCTTACATTCATTACCTAATTACATTCCTTGCTTCCCTTACTTACTTACCAAATGACCTATAAGATCTCATACATATATGAGTCTTTAGAATACATCATGTCGACTATACAAATAATATTACAATACAAAATAATATAATTTCCATGTCGGGTGGTAGTGTCGGTAAGATCTTTTGTCGATGTAAAATGGATGCCGATGAGAATGAACTTGTAGTGCCTACCGGTGCTAGTAAATGATGTCTGTTGTCGGTGTAACCTATGAAACATATTACCAATTGGTTGCCATCAATGACAACATCAACTATTCTCATCTGAGTGTATAATTCCAACAAACCCTAGGTCTGGTATAAATACCACACAACCTCCAGTTATCTTTGTTTCCTTTACCTTTATCATTATTTGTATTTGGCTTGACCTAGGGAGCTATTTTTACAAAACCTTCCTCAAGATTCCGCAAATGGATGAACCTGTTAGGAGATAGATGTCTTGAAAGAGTCTCCCTGGCGATGGGTATTATGTTTGCCTTGATCACCATTTCCAGAAAAAGGAAGATCTTTCGTTACTTCCCACCGATACCTCCTTGGTTTTACCATCTACCATTTAGATTTTGCCTAAGGTGGGGAGCCCAGTTCCTTGGGTTGTAGGCCGATACCACATACTTAGCTCACTCAAAAAACCATTTCTGTCGATCAAGGTTTGGGAGTTTTCGCGAAGGGAATTGCAGAGCCATTTTTGCATTATTTATTATCCCTAATCTTATCATTTTTAATTTTATTTATTATTATAAACTATATGAGCCAATTAATTAATTAATTAATTAATAATTAATCAACCAATAACGAAAAACACTTCCAAGGAATCCAACATATGATAACTCAAGAGACCACTTGATGCCAAACAACAACTCACACCAAGACACTAAACTAACAAGGGTAATCAACTTAAACCTAGAGTGTAGAATGAGATTTCACGTCACCTCCGATCAACTTGTCATTGGGGTGAAGACACACTCAAATATATGAAGCCAAGTAGAGTTGATGTCTAGTATCTACAAACCTATCACCACCAACACACATACAACACCATATGCATATATCATAAATTATCAGGAAAGTGAAGAGAATAACAACATCATATCGTGCTCACAATGAGTGATATGATATCTTCTCTATTACTAATACACTAGTAAGATAGTCATGTCATGACAATCATAGCATCAACTCATCCAATGTAATCATAGAGTGGGGTTAGTACATATCAAGATACCATCAAATCACCATAAGCAAATATGAACCACGCGTATAAAATGAGTACATATCAGATAAAAGTCCATGAGTATCATCATCCACATGAAATAATAATGTCAATTGTTAACATGATATGTCTATCATCAATAATGAAGCATCCAGATCATAAGTAAATCCATAAACATCTAATCAAAGCATCATGAAATAGTCTAATCTATATCACTATAGTCTATCAATGCACAAAAGAAAGATAAATCAGAGAGGGACACTACAATATTGTTGAGATAAGTAATTATTTGCTTGAGGATTAAGGAGGAAGGATTCTAAAGAATTTTTATTAGATAATAATTTCATTCATTCAAAGGAATTTAAATTGTTTATGTACAAATGGAAAGGGAGAGAATTGATTGGTAAGAAAGTTGACATCCCGTATGAGAAATGTGAGGAATACAATAGAAAATTCTATGCAAGTGTGAAAGAGGAGTTTGAGAACATGACACTTGAGAAGGGGAGAGAATTACTGAAGGAAGATGGTTGTTTCATGATTCCAGGGATGGAAATTTATTCCTATATTGTTTTTGATGATTTTAGGAGAAGCCAAGGAATTGACTTTTTGATGAAGGGATGTGTTATGCCCTACATATCTAGTCCTATCATTTTCATTCCCATGAAAATGTAGGTCCCCTTTTTTGTCTTTTTTGGTTAGTTTTCCCTTTTCTTTTTGGATTTTGTTTTGGTCACTTCGGGAGTTCAGGTTTCTAAGTTCCCGGGGTGGGGTTTTGCTTGTTTCCTTTTCTTTGTTCGGGAGTCCAGGTCCTCGGGTTCCTGAGTTCATTTTTGTTTGTTTGTCTAGCCCCGTAGGTTTAGTTTTCTGAAGTTCCAAGTCGTTTGTCTGTTTCCTTATTCAAAAGTTCAGGTTCGCAAACTCCCGAGTTCTCTTTGTGTTGGTTTGGAGCATCACTTTGGAACTTTGGGTTCCCGGACTCCCGAAGTGTTTGTTCATCTTTTGGTTTTCGCCTCGAAAGTTCAAATTCCTGAACTCTTGAGTTGTTCTTATGGTTTGTTCTTCGGAAACCTGGGTTCCCAAGGTTTCGATTTCATTGCTTGTCTCCCATTTTGGAAACCCGGGTTCCCGAGTTTCTGAAATGGGGGTCGTTTGTTTGTTTGCACTACTTCAAAAACCTGGGTTCTCGAGTTCCCAAAGTGGTGGTTTTGTGTTTTTTGGGTCTTTGTTTGAAGCACTTCGAAAACTTGGGTTCCCGAGTTCCCAGATTGCTTTCTCTTTTGCCTGTCTATTCGATTAGGAACCCCTCAGTCCCAAGATCATGAACTTTCCTTTCGGCTTCTTCTTTGTAGTCTGTTGGGACTTCAGGTTTCCAAATTTCTGAATTTCCTGTTGAGTCCTTCCCTAGAACTTCGGAACCTCAAAGTCCTGGGTTTGTTTCCCATCCGATGTTGGACCACTTTGGAAACTCGAGTTCCCGAAGTGGTCCCTTTTGTGTTATCATCAAAGCTCGGAACCTCGGGTTCCCGAACTCTTGGGTTTTCTTTACAGTTTTCTTTGTTTTCTCACCTCGAGACCCTGGGATCCCGAAGTTCCGAAGTGAGCTATTTTTGTAGTGTTATTTCTTAGAGTATTTTTTGATGCTTGTTTGGTTGGTTTCACGGGTTTAGCTATGTTTCGTGGAATCTTCCCGAAACAGAAGGGATCTTGAAAAGTTGTCAGTCACAATGAAGTACCAATATCAAGGGTGAACATACGCCTCAAAGCTAGAAGATGCAATTTAGTGGGTAACAAACACAAAGATCAGGCATATTGAGCTCAAAGATATTGAAAAGAAAATTTTGAAGAAATCTGACTTCTGGATTTCATATGTTGTTGATCCTCTTGAAGACATAGTTGCATGCTTCATTAGTAACTATAAGAGCTATAAAAGGAAGTAAAAGATAAACATACAGTTGCTAATGGTAGCATGATATTTTTGAGAATTTTGCATGTTACTAATATTGGGACTTCAACTACTACTCCAACACGTACTTTAATTATTGAGCAAGTGTTAGTTCATGGAGCACCATTTTCGTAATAGTCACCCAGTCATAGTTTCGTAGTAGTTAATTGGAGTTCAAGGCAAAAACTTGTATGTCAACTATGACTCCTTTCTTTTTTAGTGCTTAATTTAGATATAATAATTTCCTAGAAAGTAGGACAAGAAACTATAAATTAGAGATTTTGATTTATTTTAAGGGTCCACAAATTGATGTTTTGAGGCCCAATTAGAAATTCTTTTAGAGATTTTATGTAGATTTTATGAGTTTGAGTAGATGTTATGATACATTCTTTGGATTTAATACAAGAAGTAGCCTATAGATTGCCTGATCTATGTGTATGTGCTATGAATTTGTTCTTTGCAATCTGGTAATGTCTATTATTTGAAATCAACAACTTGTTCTAATCTTATATTTTATTGCTCTATGAATCATATTGCGCATGTAAGTGGTTTATGAGAATTGATGTGATAGAACAATATTGTGGTGGTATTCATTTCCGTGAATTTTTGAGGTTGCATGAATTTTCATGTTTATTGGAGGTCCCTTATTGAATGCCGGTTTGAATGATATTGATGATATTTAGACTGCAGGGTGCTAATTGCGTAGTTCATTAAGTTGTTATTGTATTGGTTTCATTTTTATTTTCTTGTTTCCCTGATCTATCTCTTGTTGTTTATTTTGAAAGAGAATCTAAATCATAAAAATACAAAATAAAATAAAATAAGTTAATCTATTGGAAGTTGTTTCAACCAGGTGCCCCCCTTAACAAGTATGACCGCATCAACCATTGAGTTTCCCATCACCATCGAAAACCAACTATAGAGGCCTTGGAGTGATTAGTTACCAAAAACTTATTTCTTTTTAGGAGAGGTGGTGAGTGTTCACACAAACTACCTGATAACTCAATGATGAACCATGAGTACCAAACCGGTACTGAGAGGGGGGGGGGTGAATCAGTACAAACACAAATATAGTCCAAAACCAATTTGACAACAAATACCCCAAATGACTGACAAACAGGGATACCGGTAAAATAGAGTGCAACCGGTAACATCCAGTACAGCTCAATTAGTCATGAACTGGTCACTCAATAAGCTACCCTCTTAACTCAATACTATAGTATCATTATATTCTCATGCATAAATAGGTAAACTTAACCATAAGATCTTCACAATAGTGAGTTCAATATGTTTTATAGACAAACATAAAACATAGAACCTTCATATGCTTAACAGGTAAAACAAAGCTTCACAAGACAAAAGCATTTCACATGACACACATATTTTTCACATGGAAACCCAACTGGGAAAAACCACGGTGGGGATGAATACCCACAAGCTACTTTTTGAACTCTTTAGAAGTTCACTCTATTAGGGCCTTATCCGGTTAAAGACATTACAATAGGTTCTGCTAGGAACCGATCCTGTTAGGGATCACTCGGTTAAGGGATACCTGGTTAAGGGTTAAACCCAATAGGGCCACCTTGTTAGAGGATTTCAAGAACTCAATAGCTGAAAGGATCTCCTATGCTCTATAGCTTCTTAGAACTCATTAGCGTTGAGTTACCTGGTTAAGGGATTTGAATCAAGCCTGTTAGGACCACCCAATTTAAGGGATTTTGAATCAAGCCAGTTAAGGCTACCCTATTAGGGGATTTTACAACTGTTGAAGTGGTTAGAGATCAACAGGAATTACAATGATCTGTTAACAACACTCAATGCTAATGCAAATCCGTTTAGGCTCCTCTTTTCCTTCTGCACTTTCACTTTGCAGGTATCTCTTCTCTCCTTTGGTCTGGCAAGAATTATGTATCACTTCCCTTGGATACACACTCACAACTTTTGCCAACAACCTCAGAAAGAAACACAACATCGACCTTATAGGAAACATACAGGTCGGTAGCAAAAACCCTAAACCCTAAACCTGTTAGGTTAAGCAATTTAAACGGTTTGATCCTGACCATTGAAACATACTGCATTAAATGCAACAATCTTGAGTCAATCTCAAGACATTCTCCATCATCCATTATCGACCAATTTCATGGTGGCTGAGAACCCATCACGCATTATCACCGTTTGACAGACTTTGCACATTCCCGAGGTAGATAGGAATAGTCATCTTCATGCAAGATCCTTCATACACACAGAGCTTACGTGGCAACATGATCTGTCCTCCATCATACTGCTAACTCATCACACAAAGATCACCGATTGAGTCACACAGACTTGAGGTACTCCAATCGGAAATCCTGAAGTGGAAGCTACCTACCAACTGGTAGTCATACAATGCTTCCATGTGCTGGTTCCCATAACTGCATGCCGGTTCACCTTGAACAAATATGCCACTTCACTTTGGCATATAAACCAGTTCATACATATGTTAGTTCCTCTCTCGCTTCACCTATCACATGTGCCAGTTCACACCATGTGCCGGTTCAGATAATTCCAACTCTATCATTATGTCTTCATGTCGGTTCACATAATTCCAACACTACCTAACTGTTGGAGAGTGTATCAAAACACCCATCAACAGAAACTGGTGCTAGAAGGAGGTCCAATAATGATTTTTGAATTATTTGCTTAAGTTAGAGTGAGTCAGACCTTGAGAAATTTTAACTCCAATGGGAAGACTGTTGTGCATACCCAAGATTGTGCATACAATTCCTCTTCACGTGTATAATGGGCTTCCCATGTTCTTTCCTGAATATGGACACAGAGCTTCAGACCATGTAAATATTTTTAGACATCAAGTGTTTTTAATTCAAAGCACACCAGAGGGTGTTGTTTGCAGTTTGTTTGTTCAAACCCTTCAAGGTTCAACATCACAATGGTATGCAAGTCTTTCTCTTAACCTGATTTGTTCATGGAATGAACTTGAATTCCTCTTCTTAAGTCAATTCTATCCTTTCACAAGATTGGAAGATGCGCTAATTCAATTTGCAAATGTTAAAAAAGTATCTGGTGAATGAATTGCTCAATTCAATCATAGATTCTTGCTTATGTATCAAAGAGTTCAATCTATAAGAAGAGTAATAGATGCAAATTTTTTGAAAGGTCATTACTTTTGGGGTATTGGTAATATGTTTACAAAAAAGATTAAAAGTTTTAGTGAAGTCAATGATGTACATCAGGCACTTGGAATAGCCTTAATCTTAGCACAATCTGGATATGAAGTTGTGAATAATAATTTTTACCATTTTAATGAAATTGTGTTAGGATGTTGTTCATATGTACAAACTTGTGCTCAAGAATACACCACACCTATCCAACAAAAAGAATTAAAAAGCTACAACTTCCCAAATCTGTCTACTATGACTTCAAATAACACGATAGATCATAACCTAGTTGTAATCAATGAATACAACTTTCAAAACTGAATGGGAATGCTACATCTACTAATGAAGTTTGTATGGCTGCAACTTCTTTCTTTGGCCATGATTTAGGAAGAAGAACAATAGATTTTAATGAAGTTGTTGCTACAAAAGCCAATGATCAGTCATGCCACAAGAATCGGTTGTTTGAAAATAAAGAAGAAGTGGTTGCAAATTCTGATTACAAATAGAAAATCAGATTTGGAGGTGATTCAACAACCACTTTTGGTAGAGATTTGGGAGAAGTTGAAGTTGCCATAATGTTGCCCCGACACTTTTATAATGAAGAATCAATAGGTGGAAGGTTTCATATGCACCGTCAAGATGAATTCCATGATGATCAATCACATGATGAAGGTGTGCAGAATTCTGGTTTATGGTTGGATACTACACCTACGCATAAACATTTGGATGAAAGGTTGAGAGAGTTGGGTGTCTCTAAGTCTTTGGGGGATTTTGCATGGGTAGAAGGATGTAGAATACACTGCACAAACAAACATTATGAGATTAATTGTTATGTTTTCCTTGAGAGATTGGATAGATATTTGAAACACATGATTAAAATTGAGGATGTATCAAATGAGTTGAGAGAACAACTCCTACTACTTAAGGCACACTAATATTCACAACCATTCACTCATGAAAGCAATTTTCTTCATGAAATCCATCATGATGGAGAACTTATGACAAGTACAAATGAAGCTAGTAAGGTGGTGTTTATGCCTTCCTCTATCAATGAACATGAGAGAGATGTTGAATCGAATTCACCTTGTGAAAACAATGTTGATTGGTGTTCAGATTTGTTGAATAAAGAAGTTGAGTTGATGATTAATCTTGATGTGATTGGAGTAAGGAATGACAGTCCCACTGGTTTCAAAATAGACAATGTTGATCTATGTATCGATTTTGTTAGTAATGCAACTGATCTTGCAAAAGATTGTGAAATTGAAAAGGTGGATGATACCTACATTTATGTTGATAAGGGTAATAAATTTGAAATCAGCTAAGTAGATGGTGATAACAAAATTTTCCCACTTGAACTCCAAGGCCAAGATGATTAAAGTAAGTGGAATTACAATGATGAGAAGGAAGACAACATATTCCTTGATGAGGTTGTAGATGATCTTTTCTTGCATTCTGATGATGAGTTGGTGGATCAAGATTTTAACACAAGTAGGGAGATGAATCTAAATCAAAAATTCCTTGATGAATGCCTAAATCAGATTTACCTCAATCATGAAAAGAAACCAGCTAATGCAATGAATGTTGATGAAATTGATTTGTTGTATGAAACTAACCATTTGTTGCCGTAAAATTTTGATGATGAGGTTGAGGATGGTGAAGGTCAAGTTGATCGAGAACATACTTCCAAAAGAAAGTCAGAAGTTAAGTTACCTGAAATTGATGAAGTTGATGTTGTGCAAGAAGACGAGAATCCCCAAGCCTTAGAAGTTGAAGGTCAAGGTTATATTCAACTCACTGTAGAAGATGAAGTGCAAAGAATGATGACCCTTGTGGTAGAGCTAAGTGCTGAAATGGATAACCCAAGATACTTCGGTAATATAGAAGATTTTACAGTATGTGATTCATGTAGAATCCATCTTACGAATTCGCACCCGGAGGTATATTGTCATGATTTTATACTTGCTTGGTAGATTGCTACAAATTTTAAGATGGATACTGAAGAAGGTAATTTGAAGAAGAAAGAACCTCATATTTCTTGTTTATTAGAAGAAGGCTTTTAAGTAAATATTCCAATGGTAGTCGAATGTCTGAGTTCACCGCTTGGGATTATTATTCATGATAATGATGTGTTAGAAATTGAATTTAATCTTGTTGACAATCAGCATAACATGTCACTGACAAATGTTGGTTTTTTTGACATGTATGAACCTGAGCAGGACACCAAGTTCTACCTTGAGCTGGGAACTCATAGCGATGAAGTAACTATGTGGGGGCATGCTTCTACAATGCAATCAAATTAGGTGGCCTCCTTCCCTTTCCCTCCAAATGTTGATTACTTTGTGTTTGAGTATGAGGTGGGAGAGATTAAAACTTGTTTATGGGTCAATCACGATCAAAATGAAAACCCACAATTACCGATCTTTAAATTTTTGTGTTCTCAAAATGAATGAAATTGTTAAATCTTTACATTTATGAGTACAAATATAAATTTTCTAGACTTAGGACTTGGCCAACTAATTTGTTACTGCTTAACATAATGAAAAACTAGTCAAGAAGTGGTCAAAATTTTTGTTGTCCCATTTTGTTAACATCTAGTCTTAAGTCGTCATAGTGTTAGTTTAGGGTAGCTAGGTAGGTTTAGTTTTGTTTCCTTTTTGTTTTCGTTGCTTTTCCTTGTTGTTTGGTCTTTCCTGTCTTTTGGTCTTCTTGTGTGTCGGTGTTGTGTCTTCTTTGGTTTCTTGTGTTTTGGGTTTTGGTTTGTTATTTTCTTGGGTTTGCCTATTGTTTGATCAATTTTGTTTTGGATACTTGTTTATTTCCCTTTTTGTTTCTTTGCTTTGCAGTTTCATTCTATGCATTTTGTTTCATTGTGTTAGGGCACTTGTTTATTTTCAAGGATTCTAAGGAAAAGATGTTCTTTGCATAACAAATTGGGAAAATGTTGAGAGACTTCAACTCTTTTCTCTTTACAACTTCATTATCATTTGTTTAATCTTGAAATCTTTGTCTACATTCATCCAAAGTGATATATAATGGTTTAATTATGATCTGAGTTATTGGCTCCCAATTGGAAAAAGGCTAACCTGATTACTCAGCATAGAAAATTTTGTAAGATATCAAATGAACTTGTCTCCAAGTGAAAAATCAAAAGTCAGGATGTTTCGCGTTGTCCACTATGGCTCCCAATCCAGTAATCAGACTTAAATGTTTGAAAGTTGCTTAAAGGTTACAAAGAAATAATCATTTTATGTTCTATGATGTGAAAAATGATCTTTAAAAAAAAGGATGGAGAAAGAAAGAGAAAAGAAATAACTCACTTACAACAACTAAATTTGGGTGTTTCAAGTAATCTCCACCGAGGCTATGGATGCCCAGCTGGCAGTGGAGCACTACTTGATGGAAGCCATAGGTATCTTTGTCGGGCCTATGGATGCTTGACTGGCAGCAGAGTTATGCCCAGGATGACCTTGCACAAAACACATTTTTGACTTCACCTATGTAGCTTGGGCCCAATTCCCTTTGTTTATCTTCATCATTGAGGAAGATGGAGTAATGAATCAAGCGCACACACTTAAGAGTTGATCTTGTTTAGTTCTAGATTTGGTTGCTTGTTCATTAGTTCACTCATCTTTTTGCACTAATACATTGTTTTGAATGATAGTAGCCTTAAGAGTCAAATAAACCAGAGATTTTGAAGTTCTAAAATGCCTAGAGTCATATTTCCTAGACAATTGTCATTTGTTATGCCTTGCATATCTAGTCCCATCCCATGAAAATACGAGTCCCTCTTTTTGTCTTTTTCTTTTAGTTTTCCCTTTGCTTTTTGGATTTCCTTTTGGTCACTTTGGGAGTTCCGGTTTCTAAGTTCCTGGGGTGGGGTTTTGCTTGTTTCCTTTTCTTTGTTTGGGAGTTTGGGTCCCCGAGTTCTTGAGTTCATTTTTTGTTTGTTTGTTTGTCTAGCCCCAGAGGTTTGGGTTTCTGAAGTTCCGATTCATTTGTCTGTTTCCTTATTCGGAAGTTCGGGTTCCTGAACTCCTGAGTTCTCTTTGTGTTGGTGTGCAGCATCACTTTGGAACTTCGAGTTCCCAGACTCCCGAAGTGTTTGTTCATCTTTTGGTTTTCGCCCCAGAAGTTGGGATTCTCAAACTCCCGGGTTGTTCTTATAGTCTGTTCTTCGGAAATGCGGGTTCCCAGGGTTCCGATTTCATTGCCTGTGTCTCATTTCGAAAACCTGGGTTCCCGAGTTTCTGAAATGGGGGTATTTGTTTGTTTGCACTACTTCGGAAAGCCGGGTTCCTGAGTTCCCAAAGTGGTGGTTTTGTGTTTTTGGGGTCTTTGTTTGAAGCACTTTGGAAACTCGGGTTCCCAAGTTCCTGATTTGCTTTCTCTTTTGCCTATGTATTCAATTCAGAACCCCACAGTCCCGGGATCACGAACTTTCCTTTTGGCTTCATCTTTGTAGTCTGTCGGGACTTCAGGTTTCCGAAGTTCCGGGTTGCCTATTGAGTGCTTCCCCGAAACTTCAAAACCCTGAAGTCCCAGATTTGTTTCTTGTCCATTGTTGGACCACTTCGGAAACCTAGGTTCCCAAGTTCCTGAAGTGGTCCCTTTTTTTTGTCGTCAAAGCTCAGGACCTCGGGTTCCCAAACTCTCGTGTTTTCTTTGTATATTTTTTTTTCTCACCTTGGGATCTCGAAGTCCCGAAGTGAGCTATATTTGTATTGTTATTTCTTTGAGTAGTTTTTGATGCTTGTTTGGTTGGTTTCACAAGTTTATCTTTGTTTCATGGAATCAACCTGAAAGAGAAAGGATCTTGAAAAGTTGTCGGTCACAATGAAGTACCAATATCAAGGGCGAACATACACCTCAAAGATAGAAGATGCAATTTAGTGGGTAATAGACACAAAGATCGGGCATATTGAGCTTGAAGATATTTAAAAGAAAATTTTGAAGAAGTCTGAGTTTCAGATTTCGTATGTTGTTGATCCTCCTGAAGACATAGTTGCATGCTTCATTAGTAACTACAAGAGCTATAAAAGGAAGTAAAAGATAAACATACAGTTGCTAATGGTAGCATGATATTTTTGAGAATTTTGCATGTCACTAGTACTCGGACTTCAACTACTACTCCATCACGTACTTTAATTATTGAGCAAGTTTTGCATGATTACGAAGTGTTAGTTCATGCAACACCATTTTTTGTAATGGTCACCCAATCACAGTTTCGTAGTAGTTAACTGGAGTTCAAGGCAGAGACTTGCATGTCAAATGCGTTAGTGTTTAATTTAAATAGATTTATTTCCTAGAAAGTAGGACAAGAAACTCTATAAATCAGAGATTTTGATTCATTGTAGGTCTGCAAATTGATGTTTTGAGGACCAATTATAAATTATTTTAGACATTTTATGTATATTTTATGAGTTTGAGTAGATGTTATGATACATTCTTTGGAGTTAATATAAGAAGTAGCTTATAGATTGCCTGATCTATGCGTATGTGCTATGAATTTGTTCTTTGCAATCTGGTAATGTCTATTATTTGAAATCAACTTGTTCTAATCTTATATTTTATTGATTTATGAATCATATTGCGCACATAAGTGGTGTATGAGAATTGATGTGATAGAAAAATATTGTGGTGGTATTCATTTCCATGAACTTGTGAGGCTGCATGACTTTGGATGTTTATTGGAGGTCCCTTATTGAATGCTGGTTTGAATGATATTGATGATATTTAGACTACAGGGTGCTAATTGTGTAGTTAATTAAGTTGTTATTGTATTGGTTTCAATGTTATTTTCTTGTTTCCTTGATCTATCTCTTGCTGTTTATTTTGAAAGAGAATCTAAATCATAAAAAATACAAGAAAATAAAAAAGTTAAGCTATTGGAAGTTGTTTCAACCAACAAGCCCCCTTAATAGGTATGACAACATCAACCATTGATCTTCCCATCACCATTGAGAACCGACTATAGAGACCTTGGAGTGATTAGTTCCCAAAAACTTATTGCTTTTTAGGAGAGGTGGTGAGTGTTCACATAAACTACCTTACTATTGGAGAGTGTTTCTAAACACCTATCAATAGGATGGATAAACTATGTTTTGCATCAAAGCTCAAACCCTCAGAAAAGACTTTGTCAATGTGGTGCCTATAGCCAGAAGGTAAGAGGCTGGTAACAATCAATGACCCACACCAAGTCTTGGGGCAATTCATGGTTTATAGATTGAAAGATGTTTCAACCACTGCACTTACATAATTAAATGTAAACACAACCCTCTTCAACAAAGAAAAAGTGAAAGAGTAGGAGGAATTGATTGGACAAGTCACGAAGGAAAATAATGAGTTGAGAGAGGCATTGGGTATATTTGTAGGAAAGGGCCTTTTGTTGGAAGTAGGAGTTACAACATCAAAATTTCAAACAAATATTATCCTTGAGAGGGGTAAAAGAGAATTAGAAAGATAGTTCGTCAAGGTACAACAAGTAGTCAAGTAGATAATATTGCTATGAACACACCCTATGTATGCAACACATCAACATACTGGGAAAACAAAGGGATATCAATAAAGGAAGTGACGAGAGGTTTATCCAAGGAGGGGAAAATGAAAAATTGTACTCTTTAGGGATAGGCTCATCAAATGTCCTCAGAGTGAGAGATAACAACACAAAAGATGGAGCAAGTGCAAATGTAGAAGGAAAAATCGGAGCAAGAGTAGGCACAAAAATAGCAAAAGTAGAGGAAGACATGAATGACTCATTCTCAATCCTTAAGGAACCCTCATGTTCCTAGGCCATTTCCCATTGATGATGGTTACACTTGAATGCAAGCTAGTTTTGATGTAAATGGGGACCAAGAATGGAAGCCTAAGAAGGCTCATCGACATAATGCTCCATGGGAGAGGCCTATTAAGTTATTGTTTGTAGAGGAGGATCAACTGATGAGGTAGGAGGTGTTGGTGAAATAGGCTCTATAGGTGCAGCCATGGGTGCCTTCATTTTTATCTAGGATCAATCTGAGGAATAAGAAGTACCCTTAGAGCCTTTGATGTAGGAGCTCGAAGTGAAGGATGAGCTCAGGGTGAATACCTACCCTTACTATATTGGGAAGGATGAGGGATATTTGTAATGATAAAAATCTCAAAGGGAGGGTGGTCTGTGGAATTTGATAGTGTGGGAATCTTTCCTTTTCCTACACTAGGTGTAGACGTGGGAATAGAAGACACCACTAGGGGTTGCATAGTCTTAAGTGAGTGAGGAGGTCTAATCTAAGGAATGTGTCTATCCTTAGCCCTCAAAGAAGAAGGGGTAGAGGGTGTGACCTGCTACGACACATGAGAAGAAAAAGAAAGAAGAGCAAGGACCAATGTAGGAGGAGACAAAGAAGCTGCAGGCAATACTGACTTAAGAGCCAACTTCTACATTTTATACTTGTAATAATCTTTATACAACAATTCTCCATAGAGTAGCATATACCCAATTGAGAAGGCTATAAATGATCTAACAAAAATCCCCAATGGGCAACCAACAACTGAAATCTAGTCAATTGGACAACATGCATTATGCCTTCATGAGGGAAGTTCAAGCGCTTATGAATAATCATGAGAACTACTTCCATGGAAATCAACCAGGGAATACCTATTTTAACTTGGAATAGGTTTGACTCAAGAATTAAAAAAAGGTACTTGACACTGCCTTGGGTCCCATAAGGACTGTCAAAGTAGTGTTACCTGGACATGGAATGGACAGCTTGTCATTCATATGAACAAAGGCATGATACTCGTCGTATTTCGCTCTATGTAAATTGTTATGAATAGATTATCCTCTATAATGAAATTGAATCGGCATGTGGGATCAACCATCACACATGTAATAGTGTGATAATTTATCTTAGCCAAGATATATAACAAATTGATATCCCCATTGTAAGTGTGAGATTTTGCCAAGATAAAGAGCTCAATGAAAAGTACAAGAGAGACAAAATAGATGATAGAAATAAACTGTATTCTATCAAGATGAAAATACTGATCAACTGGATCATCAAGCATTACATACAATGAATATGAGCCTACTTATATAGGAAAGGCTATATGGATATGCGAGCACACAAACATGACATGTGGCTCAATAAGAAACAAGGGTAAGTAGGAAATAGGTTTGGACAGGTGTGCTAGGTAGGAGAAACAATAAAATATTCCACATGAGGTGGATCACCCACCGAAGGTGGAATTATCACTCCACAATAAGTGGATATGATAGAGTAATAACAAGATCACACCATAAAAGGTGGAAATGATCCTACACACGCTATCCCAATGTGGCACAAACACCTAAGTGACTCATACCCAAACTACTATGAAATGCATTATACTAAGTAAAATTAAGTAAAGTATAATAATATCCAAGATGAATAATTATTTACACCAACACCCCCCCTTAAGTGTAACTTAGGGGAATGCACTTAAGTCTACAATGCAACTAAGCAATGCAAGATGGGTCCCGAATACTAGGCCATGTTAGGTACCCATGTACAAATGAAAATGCACACAAACCAATGCAATTAAATCTCTCACAAAGCGGGGAAAGAGAAAAAAATCCAATGGGAAAAAACTCTCCCCCAAAAGAGAGATGAAAACTATAATAGAGAACTCTCATAGAAGTATGTGAGGAACAAAACCCCATGTGAGGAAAAAGTCCCCCCCATATGACAGAATAAGAAGAGAGACTAGGAAGCCCCCCCTCAATTTAGAATCTGCACCAATGATAGAAACTCGAAGATGAATGAAGAAAATTCTCCATGAACATCAAACCATGTTCCTCCCTTTAGGAAGAAACAAAACCAAAAGTGTATCCATGAAGTCTTCCTAATCATGAAGGGAAGATGTAGGAAAAATAATCATGATGAAGGAAGTCTCTGAAAATTGCTCACATGTCCCCATGTCGATGCTGAAAGATACCCCCTCTAAAGGTGGTAAATTGCTCCACACTACTAAAAAAGGTACTCCAAGATCTAGTGGAGAAGAAAGTAGAACAAGTCCCAAAGACTCACATGTCTCCTCAAAGAATAAAGAGACCTCCTCCAACTGTTGTATGAAAGTATCCACAATCATGTCAACCTCGAAAGAATAATCATGTAGAGAATGAACAAGAGGGCCGGAGTGATCCCTCACAACAATCAAAGAAGGTTCATCTTCATCAAAGAGAAGATGAATGTCATCAATGATATCTCCCAAATCTGCAATGTAGGACTCCACAAACAAACCTGCAATGTCTGTCAAGTAGGCATCCCATGAAACTGAAGCTAGAAGACATGAAATATCTCGTTGCATTGAATAACAAGAAGGCAAAATTATTGCACTAGTTGCATCATCACGTGCAATAGGTGGTGTGATATCAAGAGGAGGAAATGAAATAGAAGGCTCAAGAATGAGGTCACATGTTAGAATCCCCAAGTTCAAGTACCCAAAGTTCTCAAAATCTAAATCATCAACATAGGAAGAATCAACCTTAGGAATAGGACTAAAATGTGAAAAGGAGTACAACATAGATGCATGATCAACCACCCCAGACGTAATGATAGCTCATCTCCAAGTCTCTAATGATAACTGAATCAAGTGTGAACTCCATAGTTTTCCTCATTGCCCCATGTAATAGATGGAAAGAAGATTGTTTGTCAAGTGGGGTACACACAACACATCATTGAAGGAGTTATCCATAATGGAAATAGATCCTTTCCCAATCACATCCATGTATATATGATTGCCCATCAAAATCCACGGCATGTGGCAAGGCTCAAATGAAGAGAACATAGACTGCGAAGATGCCATATGATGAGAAGCCCTTGAATCATGACTTGTAGTAGCACAAAGAGCTTGTCCCTTTCCTTTATTTATTCCAAAAGAGAGATCCTTTCCTTTATCCTTGGAAGAAGAAGCCGATGTAGACATTCTAGAAGGTGGTTTGATTTTGTTCTTCTCAAGAAGATTCTTTAACTCATCAATATCCTTCTTGTAACAATGTTGTTTATCATGTCCTGACTTCTTGCAATATGCACAAAAAAGATTGTCCTTATATGATTTCCTCTTAGTTGAGGATGTAGAATCACCTTGTCATGGAGAGAATGATTGTGCTCCATCTTGTTGTGGTTTTGACTTAGGTTGCTTTTAATTCTTGTGTTTTTATTGATTGCTTTGATTCCCTTTATTAGCCACCAAAGCTTGTGACTTTGAAGATTTGAGAATCCCCATCTTGGTCAACTTAGATTGTTCAAGAATCAACATCTTTGTGAATGAATCAAATGAGGGAGAAGTGTATGAGGAACCTTGAGCTAACCTATGGGTGTGAAAGCTAGATACAAAGGCTACATACTCTGAAGGAAGCTTGTCCAACAAGTTATAAACCAATTGAGCATCCTTTTTGTCAATTCCATAATCCTTTAGCTTTTCTCTTAGCTCAATTATTTTTGTGACATAATCTTGGATTGTATCAAAATCCTTGGGATCCAAAGTTGTGAGTTCACTATAAAGCTTGTAGCTCTTAATCTCATCAACTTGACCATACAATTTCTCAAAAATATCCCAAACCTCTTTAATTGTTGCACACTTCTCAATGTGAAAAATATGGTCACCTAATACATACTTTCTAAGAGTTCCAAGTGTCATAGCATTCTTACTGAGCCATTCAATTTGAGCATTAGGATCATCCTTAGGATCAGGTGGTGATGTAATAGTTCCATTTACATAATGAATGAGTTCTTTTTCCATTAGTTTACTCCAAGACTTAATCTTCCATGAAGCATAATTATGAGGAGTTAAAAGTGGAAATTTAGGAGAACCCATAGCACCAAAATGAAATAAAAACACAAGATAGAGAGAGGCACAATCACACAAGACACCCCCCCAAAATACTCAATCAAGAACCCCCCCACCCCAAATGGTGATTTGGCACTTTATACTTAGTGCGTATACAATGGGCCACTTGAAAAACAAGGCAAAGTGGACTTTTGATTTTAGTTTACAACTTCTTAAAATGAGATATAAGAGACTTCAACAAATACTACTAGTGATCTAAACTGAGATCCAAGCAAAATACAAGTACCAAATAGGCCAAAAATGACCAAATGTTGAAAGTACAATTTCTACTAAAACTCACTACAAAAAATGGCATATTATGAAAGTAGACAAAAAATTATGCACTTTCAAAAAAAAAGGCACCTGGAAAGGAGGTCGTATGACCCCAAACGAAGCCTCTGAAGTTGCAAAATTAGGGATTAGATAGGTACAATCATGAAGATCTGCAATTTTTAAAAAATCCATCCATAAAAATTAGAAAATTCCTCCACCACTGCGAAGAGCATGAAATTATAGCCCATTTCAAAAAAAAATGCACCAAAAAAGGAGCCAAAATGAGCAAGTTACAACCTTCTGAAGTCGGACTGCGAAATCAAAAAGCCAAATGAAGAGGGGGTCAAAAAATTTCAAAATACTGCTGACGTAGTGCTGATGTCAGAAAATCATGACATTAAATCTGACCGTCATTAAACCGTTGCTCCCCCTATCCAGACTGTATGAAAGATGATGTTAGCAGTACGAAATATGAGGTTAGTAGGGCAGTCGAAAATGTCCATACGAGTGACGTGGCAGACATGTGGCACTGACGTGGTGTACGGTTATGCTGATGAGGGAGGTATGTGGCAGAGGTGCTCAGGCCAAGGTCAACGCCGAAGGAGAAACTCGACAGTGTACTCAGAGCGGGGTGGTGACAGTCGGGTCGGCGGCTTGACCGCCGGAAGATGCACGACAGTACACGACTGCAGAGGTATGCGACGGGATGGAGGTACACAGCAGTAGAGACATGACAGTCAGTGGTCGGACGGAACCTACGGTGTGAGAATGTATGGTGGTCTTTCCAAGTGGGGACCATCACCAGGGTCGGAAGCACAGTGCACAGCGGGAGCAGTCACTGGAGCCGGAAGCATGGCGGGAGAAGGGCCCGAGCATGGGAGTTGGTGGGAACAAGTGGAGTACGCCAGTCAATGGGAGGTACAGGAAGGGTCAGCAGTGGTAGGTACGACACCTACAAGAACTACTGCACAATACGGTGGCAGGTCACGGGGAGGTGTGCGGACCCCCCAAAAATATAATTTTATATATATTATTTTTTTTCAAAAAAAACTTTACAACGATTAAAAACTGCGAAATTTTTTTAAAAATATGGAAATTTAAAAACAACTTCACAAAAAAAACTGATTTTTATTTATTTTTTTAAATAAATCGTACTATACGCCCAAATTGGGCAAAATTTTCCACCGAAGACCAAAATTCACTTTTCACCAAAATAGGTCGACTTTATAGTCAAAATTCATGGAAACAGCCTCCCAGATGCAACTGTGATGTCCAAATCGTTGTAAGACGCCCCCCAAAATAGCACCTCCTCAGATCTGAAAATTGAAGCCTTCAAAATGACTAATCAAAGACGCTCTAATGACTCTAATACCATGTGAGATTTTGCCAAGATTAAGAGCTCAATGAAAAGTACAAGAGAGATAAAATAGATGATAGAAATAAACTATATTCTATCAAAATGAAAATACTAATCAACTGGATCATCAAGTGTTACATACAATGAATATGAGCCTGCTTATATAGGTAAGGCTATATGGATATGTGAGCACACAAACATGACATGTGGCTCAATAAGAAACAAGGGTAAGTAGGAAATAGGTTTGGATAGGTGTGCTAGGTAGGAGAGACAATAAAATATTCTACATGAGGTGGATAACCCACCGAAGGTGGAATTATCACTCCACGATAAGTGGATATGATAGAGTAATAACAAGATCACACCATAAAAGGTGGGAATTCTCCTACACACACTATCCCAATGTGGCATAAACACCCAAGTGTCTCATACCCAAACTACTATGAAATGTATTATCCTAAGTAAACTTAAGTAAGGTGTAATAATATCCAAGATGAATAATTATTTACACCAATAGTAAGGAACACCTAGAGGTGTAAAAGATATGTACTTAGTTTTTGTCCTCTAGCTAGGGGGTAAGATCAGAGTGATATTGACCATATTAACATATGGACCACCACTCGATGTAGGGTCTGATGATGCAGAGATAAAGTTTGAGCAACAAGGCGAGAAAGGATTGGTGTAGATTTTGATCTCACTATTGGTTTTGTCAATAGACTTGTTAAATTTCTATTTGTGTTCATTGATTTGAATTGCTCTGTTGTCAATTTGATCTTGGACTATATGTCTAAGATGAATATAGTGCTTGGTGTCATGTCTAGGCACACAATGATACTTATAGAATTTTGAAACATCATACCACCAAGAGTATAGTATGTTGTGAGGTAGTGGTTTGGTTTCAATAAGGGTCACAAAATTATCATTTAAGAGCTTTTACAATAAACTCAAGCAAAAATCAAACAATTTAGTAAAGACTCGATTCTATTGTGGTTCTTGCATTAATCTCTCAGTTACTTAAGGCACAATTATGACACTCACCACAACTTTATTCTTGTTGGACCCTCTTGTAGAAGACACACATCTGAAAGTATCAGTACAGGAGTTCAAAGAAGACTCCACAAAGTGAGTTAGCATGCATTGATAGTTAGTGAGTGTAAAACATAGGTTCGTGAAGTTAGAATAACGATTAAGAGCCAACTTCTCTCTTGGTACCTACTGCATATTTCTAATAAATATTCTTTATAAATCACTATCTAGCAACATAAAGAGGATTTTTTTTGATATCGAGCAATAAAATCATTAATCCTTTCATTAGGCTTTTGCTAGCAATGAACAAGGTCTACTATGGTGACCTTGCTTCCAATGTTTGTCTAAAACCATGTATGAAAGGCATCCATGAGGTGATCAAATAATATAATGGAATAATTGGGCAACAAAATATACAACTCTAACATAGTTCCTTTAAGAGATCAAGAGAATAGCTTCAACAGTACAAAGTCAAAATTGTGATAATCACTACAAATAGTCATGACAGAATCGATGTGAACATTATTATCTCCTCCATTATACTGGTCAAGTTTTAATGATTCTACCCTTTAGGGGGTGACAGTGTTTAAGATGCTTAGATCAAGTGGGCTAAAATGGTAGTAAGCAATAAGTAAACATTTATTAGCAATAGATGTGAGCGTGGTAATGTTAAACACAAGATGCCACTGAGAGGGGGGGTGAATCGGTGGTTTCCAAAATTTTCTTTTTCTATCCTATGTGTGTATACCAGTTAATAGATCTAACATAAAGAAGACATATCGGTTAGATTCGATAAAGACACAAATGCAACCACACATAAAATAGACATCACACAACACTAGAAGTACAAGGAAAACCCAAGATGGGAAAAACCTCGATGAGAAATTTTGTTGGAGACTACTGCTCCAATCCAGCCTCACAATGAAACACTCAGTTACAACATTTAGGGCACCAACCTAAGGAGTACCACTCCTTCTTTAGGGAACCAACCCAAGGAGAACCAACCCCTACATTGAGCTCAAGCTCAGTGATTACAAGATCATATGACAAATAAAAAAGTAATCTCATTGTTACAAAATAAATTTGTAACTCTCAAGAAAATCTCTCCACTGGTTCACCTCTATCCAATTCTCTGTCGGTTCTCTACTCACCTTCTCACTACTGCAACCTTATCTCATGCTGCAACTTTACCGATTCAGCCTCTGCTTCTTCTTTTCCAATACTATTCTCTTTGCCAGTTCTCTTCTATCACACCGTTGGTAACCATCATCGGTCTTCCTCACTTTGTCAGTTGTCTTCTATCTGATCATTATTGCTTCTTATCTTACTGGTTGTTCACAAATTCTGACTCTACTCTACTCTTCTTTGCAATCTACTATTCCAATTCAATCACTACCAGTGCACTTCACTGTCTTCCTCAATCACAGTTTGTCTATTACCTCACCCTCTCCGGATGAACTCTTCTAACTAGTTCTCTCTCACACACTCAGTCTCTTCTATGATTTTTGTTGAGCACTTGACTGGTTAACTCTCTAGTTTTTACTCCCTTCACTGGCTTTACTCTTTCATCTAGCAACAACAGATCTCCATCTTTGGTTTGCAATCATATCGCCAGACTTTCTTGCCTACACGTGAGTTTGAACTTTGGCGCGCTAGGTTTTATGCCATGTATTGAATCTGCATCAAATAACTTCTCTGAGCATTGTGACATATCATATCCAATTAGATATCATGTCCTCGATTGATGATAAACACCCCATCAATGAGAATCACCATTTTGTTTACCTTGTGATTCATGTCTTCTATATTTAGCCTTCTATAGCATGATTTTCGGCTTTGTGCTTTTTAAATCATGTGCATGATGCAGTTTCCTTCATCCACTTCGATCTGCTAGATCAATATATCTTGGATCCCTATTGTTTCCTTGATATCAAGCCACAAACCTTTTCCATCATTCCTCAAGCTTTGTAGTTGCCATTAAATGTTGGACCAACCACCAACAACCTCACTGACACACCACACCGACCTGTGCATGCATGCCAGTTCACCTTCAAGTGGCACCTTTGTTGGAATCCACCTTGGCTCACTATGTTGGTCCGAATTGGTCACCGACCAGTAGCACTCAAACGGTGTATGCTTCATACTACCAGTTCATCTTTGTCTATTGACACATTAACCCTATCAGTATATCTTGCCTTATTGGTTAGAACTAATCGGTATGCCTTCAAACTTGCACTTTGTTTCTCTTTTGGTGGAACACTTGAACCATTTAGCACACTTTCCAACCTACTTCATACACATCTTCAACATATGGGATCCTTTCACTTATGCAGCTTGTCAGCTTTACCGGTGGACATAATTATAGTAACCACCTTGATGACACCATGTCATCAACCTTCAATGAACTCCATCTTCAATCCAGTTGCACTCTCTGTCTACAACTACTCAACCTTACCTTCTTCATCATTTAACCAGTTCTCCTATCAACTAGTTTGTCAAAGTGACAAACCTATCCTTCCTTCTCTGTACCAGCAAATCATCATGTCTACCCTTGTTGATTTGGTACACATCTTTGATCTCATGCACCTAAGGCAACTTAGTGTTTCACTGGTTGATCTGATGTGAGCCTTCAATCACCTGCCTTCTACTCTTCTGAATTATCTCAGAGGACAATGATTCATTCCATACATAATAGGAGATAAGCTCCACTTATCAATGGGAGTGTATCTCTATCATCTACATCCGACATTGAACCAATATGGCTTCCCTATTTGAGTAGGAATATCATCAAATAGGTACATATGATCTAGTTGGGCACACTCTTTGTGAGTCTTCACTTCATCTAGTGACTGCATCTTTATCCAGTGGGAGTCCCATTGTTTCACATCCAAACATCCAACAACATACCAGTTGGCACTTCTGCATTATCTCACCCTGCTTACTCACAGGCTAGTTGTTATACCATATCGGTCTCTTGTCTATGTCTTAAACACAAGTCAACCCTAACTTGTGTACAAGTGACTCCAGTGACCATTATTCTAGATGACACTATGTTCCTTATTGGTGACCTTCTATGCTAGTTGATATCAAGGACACCACTTCTGGTATGCATCAATGACAACACTACTCATCAATCTCCAATACCGGTTACTATCCTATACCGGTTGACATCAATGACAACACAATGCCAACAATCTCCCGCTTTGGCATTGATGTCAACACATGTAGTATTTGACATACTATAGATTCTGTTTCTCCCCCTTTGTGTGTTCCATGGATTCTCACACATGTAGTATGTGACATACTATAGAATCTCTCTCCCCCTTTGACAACAATAGCAAAGGGCACTGTCAGGGTTTATCTCCTCCTTGTGTCTACTGGGCACTAATAGAGTTTTCTCTCCCCTTTTTCTCTACCAGATGCTTCTACTCCTTTGACCATCATACTTTGCATCCTCTCAATTCACAACACACTAGATGGAGGGCTCAACCACCAAATAACACCAATTTCTCAGCAACCAAGTGTATATACAAACCGGAAACTTTTTGCATATATAAGTCTGAAACCAATTGAAGGCACATGTGTTGAAATTGGGCGACTGATCAACAAAGTATTGCACACTCAGCACGTAGCCTTGCCGGGGTCTGGGGTCAGGCTAGGCCCTAGGCAGGGGTTTAGGGACGGCAACCCCCAAGAAAAGCAGGGGTTCGGGGGTGGGAGCCCCCAAGAAATTTTTTATTGGGTATTTTTTTTGGTTGATGAAAACCAACATTGTAATAAAACCCTAAAAAGGCTACTTTGTTTTTTGCCCTAAAAATGCATGTTATAAGCGGCTGGGATGCTTAAGGCATTGTAAGGTTGATATACTATTTTTTCTGGATAATAAGAAAGATTGGACGGCTATGTATGGTGGACGTAACCCATTTTGGGTGAACCATGTTAAATCTCTGTGTTATCTGTGTCCTGTTTTATTTCTTTATCTTTTGTATTTAAATCTGCATATAATTGTTAGTTCATATTTGCTTCGGATCTACTAGAAACCCTAACAATTGGTATCAAAGCAAGGTATTCTATAAATTGGCAGGACTCTCAGATTTGAGTGGGATCAATGGAGGATTCCAAATTCAAGGTCAAAAAGTTTAACGACCATAATTATCAGTTATGGAAAATGCAGATGGAGGATTACCTGTATCAAAAGGATTTGTGGTGGCCATTGGAAGGAAAGACAAAGAAAGCGACCACAATGTCAGATGAAGAGTGGGACATTTTAGATAGAAAGGCACTGGGATCCATTCGATTGTGCCTTGCGCCATCTATAGCATTCAATATAACAGAAGAAAAAACGGTTGTAGATTTGATGGCAATATTGGCTAAGTTGTATGAGAAACCCTCGGCTTTGAATAAGGTATTTCTTATGAAGCGTTTGTTTAATTTGAAAATGAGTGAGGGAGGATCTATAGCAGAGCACTTAAATGAATTTAATACAATTACCAGTCAATTGTCTTTAGTAAAAATTAACTTTGCAGAAGAGGTTAGGGCTCTCTTGATTTTATGTTCTTTGTCAGAAAGCTAGAATAGCTTGGTTATGGCTGTAAGTAACTCTGTCTCTGGTAAAAATACTTTTGTATTTGATGATATTGTTGGTGTTATCCTAAGAGAGGAAATGCGAAGGAAAAGCATAGGTGAGACTCCAACATCATCAAGTAGTGTTTTGAATGTGGAGAATAGAGGAAGATCAAAGGAAAGAGGAAAAGGCCCTTGGAATGAGAAGTCACAAGGGAAGTCTAAGAAGAACACTCTCAATCTAGAGGAAAGAAAGATTGTTGGTACTGCGGAAAGCCTGGTCATCTAAAGAAAGACTGTTGGTCTCGGAAAAATGAAGGAGACAAAAATGAAAATGATAGTAAGGAAGCTAATATTGCAAGTAATACTTTACAAGATGCTTTAATCTTATGTTTGGATAATGTTAATGATTCCCGGGTAATAGATTATGGGGCTTCATTTCATGCTACACCCCATAGAAAATATTTTCTAGATTATGTTCAAGGTGATTTTGGATAGGTATATTTGGGTGATGATGAGCCCTGTCAAATTGCTGGAAAAGGAAAGATAAAGATCAAGTTGTAGAATGGAAATGACTGGTTTCTGTAGGAGGTAAGACATGTTCCTAACTTAAGAAGAAATTTAATTTTTGTAGGGCAACTAGGTAGTGAAGGTTGCATAGTTACCTTCTCAGACAGTATCTGGAAGGTCAGTAGAGGATCATTAATAGTAGCTAAAGGTGCAAAGGTAGGCACATTATATCTGTGTACTGGTAATACTTACTTTACCTTAGCTACTATAGATAAAGTTACTGCAGGGACAACAACAATAGATGTTGCAAGAACAAATTCGATAATGTGGCACCATAGGCTTGGGCACATGAGTGAGAAAGGGATGAAAATCCTTCACTCCAAAAATCTATTGCCAGGACTAAAGAAGATTGATTTAGAGTTCTGTGAAAGCTGTGTTAATGGCAAACAGAAAAGAGTTAGATTTCTCAAGGTTGGGAAAGAGAAGAAGAGTGAGAAGTTAGAGCTTGTGCATTCAGATGTATGGGGACCGGCTCAAGTATCATCTCTTGGTGACTTTTTTTATTATGTTATTTTTATTGATGACTCAACTAGAAAAACATGGGTATATTTCCTAAAACAAAAATCAGATGTTTTTGAAACTTTTAAGAAATGGAAAGCTTTGGTTGAGAATGAGACAGGAAAAAAGTTGAAGTGTCTCAAATTGGATAATGGAGGTGAGTATTGCAGCAAAGAATTTGAAGATTACTGCTCCTTAAATGGGATTAGAAAGCAGAAGACAGTTCCAGGAACTCCACAGGAAAATGGTGTGTCAGAGAGAATGAATAGGACTATCATGGAACGCGCGAGGAGCATGAGATTGCATGCTGGATTGCCCTTACATTTTTGGGCAGATGTTGTACATATTATTGTCTATTTGATAAATAGAGGACCTTCAACCCCTTTGGATGGTGGTATTCCAGAGGAGGCATGGATTGGTAAAAAGGTAAATTATTTTTTTATGAAAACCTTTGGTTGTGAAGCTTTTGTCCATGTTGATAAAGAAAACAGAACCAAGCTTGATGCTAAATCTCATAAATGTACCTTCATTGGATATGGGATAGATGAATATGGCTATCGGTTATGGGATTTTGAAAACAAGAAAATAACTAGAAGTAGAGATGTTATATTCAATGAGAAGGTTAGGTATAAAGAACAGATGCAAGAAAAGAAGCATGAACAGGACAAGCAAGAATATGTGGTGTTGGATGAGATTCCTAAAAATGAAATGCCACAGGTACCTGATGCTCAGCAACAATAGAATGTCCCACAAACTTTTGCAAGTGTTAGACGTTCTACGAGGTTAAGTAGACCCCCTAAAAGATTTTCTCCTTCTTTGTATTCTATATTATTAACTGATTCTGGTGAACCAGAAGAATATGAAGAAGCAATGTAGGTGGATGCCAAACAACAATGGGAGCTAAACATGAAAGAGGAGATGGACTCCTTGATGAAAAATAAGACTTGGGACTTAGTCCCTTTACCTGCAAAAAAAAGAGTCTAGCCTAACAAATGGGTTTATCGGCTGAAGGAGGAGGAAGGAGATCAGAAAAGATATAAGACCAAACTTGTGGTAAAAGGTTTTGCACAGAAAAAGGGTATAGATTATGATGAAATATTTTCTCCAGTTGTAAAAATGACTTTAATTAGAACTGTACTTAGTCTTGTGGCTACAGATAATTTACATCTTGAACAATTAGATGTGAAAACAACTTTTCTCCATGGAGATTTGGAGGAGGAAATTTACATGCTGCAACCACAGGGATATGAGGTCAAAGGTAAGGAGAACTTGGTGTGAAAGTTGAAGAAAAGTTTGTATGGCCTAAAGCAAGCACCCCGACAATGGTATTTAAAATTTGATAGTTTCATGGATGAACATAGTTATCATAGATGTCATTCTGATCATTGTGTATATTTTAAGAGATTGGATAATGGCAGTTATATTATCCTATTTCTTTATGTTGATGACATGCTTGTTGCTGGGTCTAACATGGAACACATAAATGATGTTAAACAGAAATTAGCCAGGTCATTTGCTATGAAGGATTTGGGTGCATCTAAGCAAATTTTGGGTATGAGGATTACACAGGATAGAAAAAATAGAACCTTGAATTTGTCCCAAAGCAAATATATAAAGAAGGTGTTGAAAATATTTAACATGCAAGATGCAAAAGTAGTTAGTACACCTTTGGCTAGTCATTTCAAATTGACTAAGGATATGTGCCCAAAGGCACAGGAAGAGGTAAAGAGAATGTCTAACATCCCGTATTCATCAGTTGTTGGCAGTCTGATGTATGCAATGGTATGCACAAGGCCAGATATTGCACATGCAATGGGAGTTGTGAGCAGGTTTATGAGTAATCTAGGTATGGAACATTGGAATGCTATGAAATGGATCCTTCGGTATTTGAAAGGAACCACTACGAAGGCATTATGTTTCAAAGGATCTAATGCTGCTCTGAGTGGATTTGTTGACTCTATTCTGGCAAGTGATATTGATTCATGGAGGATTAATATAGGGTATGTTTTTACTATAGGGGGAACTGCAGTCAGTTGGATTTCTAGGCTGCAAAAGGTTGTTGCACTTTCAACCACTGAAGCTGAGTATGTTGCTGCTACAGAAGCCAGCAAGGAGATGATTTGGTTACAATGTTTTTTAGGAGGAATTGGGTCAGACACAGGAGGATCGTCCATTGTGCACTGATAGCCAGAGTGCCATTCATCTTGTGAAGAATTATGCTTTTCATTCAAGGACAAAGCACATTCAGCTCAGGTACCACTTCATCCAGATTGTTTTGGAGGAGGGTCAGTTACAGCTTGAGAAGATTCACACAAGTGAGAATCCCGTCGATATGTTCATGAAGGTAGTTCCACAGGAGAAGCTAATTTCTTCATCAGTTTCTATTGGTCTTCTTGATTGATAATTGTGGAATTTATACCAGTCAAGTCCTAGTGTTTTTATCTAGTGGATGTTGCATGTACAGTGGTGTTGTGTAGTATTAGTCTCCAAGTGGGAGATTGTTCGGTGTGGAGTTTGATCAGTAGCCAAGTGGGAGATTGTTGAAATGTGGTGACTGATCAGCAAAGTACTGTACACTCAGCATGTATCCTTGCTGGGGTCTGCAGTTGGGCAGGGGTTCGGGGGCGGCAGCTCCCGAGAAATTTTTTTTTGGGTTTTTTTTTTTTTTGATGAAAACCAACATTATAATAAAACCCTAAAAAGGCCGACTTTGTTTTTTACCCTAAAAATGCATGTTATAAGCGGTTGGGATGCTTAAGGCATTGTAAGGTTGATGTACTATTTTTGTTGGATAACAAGAAAGATTGGACGGCTGTGTATGGTGGACGTAACCCATTCTGGGTGAACCACGTTAAATCTCTATGTTATTTGTGTCCTGTTTTATTTCTTTATCTTTTGTATTTAAATCTGCATATAATTGTTAGTTCATATTTGTTTCAGATCTGCTAGAAACCCTAACAACATGTGTTAGTGAATACAACATACCTGCTGATCAGATTGCATCATTTCCCCTTGATATGCAGAAGCTATTCTGACCTCAAATTTTTGAAACCAAGTGTTGAAGCTAACATTGATACCAATTGTATGTCTTCTGATACCAAATGCATGTTCTCTTATGCAGGTAACTCTCCCTCTTTGCAAGGAACACTCCTGGTGGTCCAGTTGTGATTTCAATAAAGTACAAATTTGATAGTCATTGAAATACCTCACAACTTTGGACTGATAAGCACATCCCAAAGTCTCAATCATACTGGTACAACCATAGACACTTGCACTCCTCGTGTGTCCATCATGTTTGATACAAGTTAGAAAACATGGTTGTCAACTCCCCCTGAGTCATAGATCTCAGGTCCTCATTGTCTGTCAGGTTCTAAACCAGAGCTTGAATCTGCACCATATATCGGTTGAGTTGTGCATATGTGATCAACTGATGATCTTTCAATTCCATTATATCCATCACAATTTATGACATGATCCTAGGTGTACACAATGCCATACAATATCGTTATCATGCCATAAATCAAACCGGCTATCCCACAAAAGATGCATGCATACAAGATCAACTATTGGGCCAACATATGTCATTTAGAACATTTCTAGTACCATCTGAGACATAAACACCTCAATCCATGCTACCAGAGTTAATGCAATGATCCCAAACCTCATTAACTTACATAACCTGTATTACCTGTTAGTATACATACCGATAACCAACTGCACAAACCGGTTCCCCATCATGGTCCATCATCTCTATCAAAGAATCTTCCTCTAACTCATGTCTTCTTGTGTCAATTTGCTTCTGATCCCAATTACAAATTTGCCATCCATTGACACATGCAAAAGTGATCCATCTTTCATCTGTAGATGTGTACCCAAGCCAACAATCTACACACACTGCCATCTCATCTTCTTTCTTCTTACCAACAGCAAATAATCCTTTTATCTACCCATTTTCACTATGGGGGTGAATAATGTGATCAATGAGTAACTCCCCCTAATGTCCTGCATCTCCTTTAAGCCTTAGGAGATATCACTTGTGCATTGAATGCACAGTGTCAGTCCATGATTCTACTTTCTTCCTTCTTCTTCCACACCTGCTTAGTTTGATTCTTCTTTCGATTTGCATTCTTGGGAGCAGGTCTTACCTTATTTTCCTGATTGGTCCTTGCTCTACCAGATTCTGCATTACTACCGAAAACATTGTTCTAGGAGAAAACTGTGTTCATGCCAATCATGTGATTGTAGGACCTTCTATTAAACCGATTTGACCATCTTCTTCTGGTCATGCTATTGTAATTGGCTACCAGAACCGGTGGACCACTTGATCTTGCAAGAACAAAACCTCTTCTCCTTTTGTTCCATGTAGCATTGTATTTCTCATATGCTCTAACCCCATTTTCATATTCAGCATAGCTACTATACTGGTTGCCATATGATTGCAGGTTCATCCTTCTACAATTATGACTTCTATGGCCAAAGCCATTACACCTCCAATAGAAAACAATATCGTTTCTAGGAAGAGGATGCTGCCTATTCCTAGACTCCATTCTACATTCATCTGCCCTATGTCCATATTCTTTGCATGCAAAACAATAACCAAAGAAAGGGGGCACATAACTTACAAATTTATTTTCCCATGCTTGTGGATAACTTACCGGTTTAGTATCTCCATGTCTGCTTCTCTGGGGATGGATCCTAGGATGTTCACTTTCTATAGTTCTTCTATGTGATCCCTTCTTTTCCCACAATTTCTTTGTCTTGTGGGTGTTAGAATTTCCTTGTCTTCTACCCATAGGGGGTCTTCTATGTTGTCTTCTTCTCTTCTTGCTTTCAATGAATCTGCCTTCTCCCATATTCTCTTTTCCTTTGGGATCCGTATTGTTCCTCCTTCTTGCAGCATCGGTCTTCATTCTTAGTTTCATGTCTTCACCGGTTATGGTTAGATCAACCTTCTTCTTGGGAGTATTCTATACTATGAAGATATGTCCCTTGTTATCTCCATTAGAGGATACAAACATAATGTCATTATGGGGGACATTCTTGTTGTGGAGCATTCACTGGCACCACTTCCTAGTCCTCTAGTATCCTTGGAATGCTTTTGCTTTTTCAACATTTTGTCCAAGACATCACTGCTACCATCAAACCGGACTCTCACCTTGAGCTCATCCTGACATTTCTCAAGGTCATTTTAGAGATTCTCCATTTCTCCTTCTAGTTGTTGATACTCTTTATCCTTGGCCTCTAGCTCAGACTCTAGATCTTTACATCGACACTCATTGGTATCTTCTTGTTGAGTCTTCAACTCTAAGATACATTTCTCAGATTCTTCAAGGCATCTGATCAACTAGTTTTATTCCACAACTATAACACTCTTGAACAACTTCTATTCATTCCTCACTCTACTAAGTTCTTCGAGTGCACTTACAAGTTCTCCTTCAAGATCAACTTCTACTTCATCTTCTTCTTCATCTCTACTATCACTTCCAAACACATCTTGCCGATAGGAATGATCTACATGATCACTCATGGATGTGTGCCTCTCATCTTCTGACTCTTGAGCCATGAAGAGGTGGGTTCCTTCTTCATCATTGATCTTGCTGCTCACTGATCTATCTTCACATGCAGACCTATGTGATCACTTTCTTTCCATGATGTTGTATTCTGGTTTGATCTTCTTGTCATTCCCGCAGAATAAACTTAATTGAGAATGGATCACTAGAGATACTAGGTCTTCTATTTTGCAATCAATATAATCTGAAATACCTTCCTCAACTATAACACCAGCGGGTATTTGGGATAGGGCATTGTATTTCACCTTCCGTTGGATGAAATCTACTAAATCAACAGGTGCACTAGAACTGGAGTGCGATGCAGAAGCCATGATAAACGGATAAACAAGAATTTCGATAAATACCTTCAGAAATCCACAATTTAGGGTTTATAACTTTAGCTTCGCCACACACTACTTCAGTTGCTGGATTACTGCTTTGTTTTCTTCACCTGACTGATTGATATTATCTCCAGATTCTTCTTTCAAAGTTTTGAAATCTCTTTGAATCATAAAACAAATCACCTTTGGTCGCTCTGCACTTCAGAATTTCTTCGCTCACAAATTGATAAGTGAAAATGACTTGAAAATCTCTTTTAAACGATTTCTTCACCTACCATAATAAATGCACCACCATTAGGGCATAACCCCTAATTTGCCTTTTACCATTTTCGGTCTTCTACAAATTGATAGGTATCACATACTGGTTAAGGTCTTTTACCAATATAAACCCGGGGTTCGAAAGATTTCACCGATTTGCTCCCCCTAAGCTTTTTTGAAGCTTAGTTTGCCGGTTCAGCGACTTCCACACTAGGTGCAGAAACTAGTTCTTCTTGTGACACTTCTTCAAGTTTCTTCTTCTATGTTGTCTTCATATCTGCTTAAACAGTTTCAACATCAATCTTTCCTTCCGGAGTAACTGGTATATCATCTGATATGTTCTTTCTCATTCTGCAGATCTGGCAGGGTGTCTCGGTTTGTTGCAATGATAGCATACCACTCGAGGTGTTCTCCATGGTCCATTGTTCATTCTACCATTCTTCCTCCTGCATGTTTCAGCCGTGTGACTGCTACCATGGCAAATCAAATAGGTTACTCTCCAACCGGTTGTCGCTGTCAGGTCTCGGAGACAACTGAGAGGGGGGGTGAATCAGTTGTCTAACAAATTCAAACCAAAAACAACTTTACCAACTTTAATGATTAATACCGATAAACCAGTCATTTATGTCAGTAGACAGTTTTATTAGTTAATTGTAATACCGGTAAAGATTAATTCATGAAACAAAAGGACAAAGTTATCCACAATACATAACACCAATATTTGTATGAGGAAACCCTGTAAGGGGAAAAACCACGGTGGGAAACCTTACTCACAATCAGATGATACTACTGCAAATAGTATGTGTATACAAATGGGGTTTGCACATGTAGAAAGGCCAAGCGCCTAGAGCTCATTACTCAAACATAATTAGGAGTCACACTAACTACAATTGGATGGTTAAATCCAATAAGAATGTACTACTCAAATTAGTATCTTTCTATGTTGGATTCAGTACCCATGTAATTCTGATTGTCTTCACAAAAACCCTCCTTCAACCTTCAAATGATATCTGCATATATAGCTCGTCTTATTCTCGCATATACCTTCACATAATTCTTTTTCGCATTCCACACATGATCTTACAAATAAGATCTTACATTTATATTATAACCTAAGACCAATTTTAGTAGGTCGGCTCTAAAGAATATTACAATAAAATCAATTTACAAATAAAATAGTATCCGATGCAATAACAGAATCAACATATTGGCTTGATGCATTTACAACAATAATAAGACATCTCCATAGCATTCTGTGCTGATCTGGAAAAGATAAACCTGCTAATGTATCCTAGACCTATTTGCCGGTAACAACAAATATGCAAATACAAAATATGCCAATGACCAAAAATCCAAGACAAAGTGTCCATACGATGTCTTCGACATAACCAGGTGTTTTCCATGTTATTCCAAGTGTCGGTGAACATTATATCCTATCGGTGTACCAGATACCAGTGACTGTGCATAAATCACTTGCTTGCCGCTGAATGTTGCTGATTCTCCAAAGTGCCAGAGTTGATAAGTGTTTAGTAGGTGTTGACATCAATGAAAAAACCATACCAAAATACCAACAATCTCTCCCTTTAGCATTGATGGCAACACAAGATGGAAAAACCATCAAAGTGCCAAAACAGAAACGCCAAATACCAAAAACCAATAATCTCCCCAAAGTAACAATCTCTCCCCTTTGGAGTGACATGAGTTCTCCTTGTGTTTTTCCATACCAATCTCTCCCCCTTTGACATCAAATGCCAAAGAAATATAAAGACCATTTTTCAGATACAAAATACCAACCAATTCACTATACCAACTACTCCCTCTGAGAAGTAGCTTTCTCATCAAAGCCGGAGTAAAAGATTTCTCTGTTATTTTTGACGGTTGATGACTATCATCAACTGTCTAAGTTTCTACCGGTGAGGATATGACCCCAAGCTAGTCTCTGAGATATTCAAAAGTCTCCTTAGGCAGAGGTTTAGTGAAAATATTTGCAATCTTCTCTTTAGTATTCACATAAACCATCTTAATTTCTTTTGCTTAAACATTTTCCCTTAAAAAATTCAGTTTGATAGAGACATGTTTGATTTTAGAATGTAATATCGGATTCTTAGATATATCAATTGTTGCAGTGTTATCACAATAGATAGTAATAGGTTCCTTGCATTTTATCTTTATATCTTTCAACATTTGCTTAAGCCATAGTACCTGTGTACAGTTGGTTGTTGCTGCAACATATTCTAATTCAGCTATTGATAAAGATGTACAACTTTGTTTCTTACTCAACCAAGAAATTAATCTGCTTGCAAGAAAAAATACTCCGTCGGTGGTGCTTTTTCTATCATCCACATCTCCTGCCCAATTTGCATCTATGTATGCACATAATTCAAAGTTTTCATCTCTAGGATACCATAATCCAAGATTTGTAGTGCCTTGTAAGTACCGGAAAATCCTTTTTACTACTGATTCGTGATTTTCTCTAGGATTACTCTGAAATCTTGAAACAATACATACTGCATTCATGATATTGTAGCGTCCTAAAATTGTGACACTTGCAATTTTGACCGCATTTGGGTCTTCACGATGGCGATGCAACACGAAACCTGAATGGAGACCCCAAAACTTATTCATGACATCAAAAATTACATTTTTTAGCACCCTGGCTTGATCCTCCTTGCACCCTGCTATCCCTGGAGGTGGGACCATGGCGCCCAACGCCCTGGTCCTTCTGGACTAGGGCGCCCAGCGCCCTGGCCCCCCAGGACCATGGCGCCCAGCGCCCTGGTCCCTGGCCCTATTTTGGGCCCGGTCTCTTATGGGGCTTCGGGTCTTTAAGTTTGCAAATTGGAAAATAATGTTTCCTGGTCGGCCTAAGGTCGGGAAAATCAGTCTATCAGCCCTAATTGACAAGTATATAAACTACATTTCCTCTCCCATTTTGGTAGAGGAAAAAAAGGCGGAAATGATATTCAAACATTCAAGCATTCAAGCATTCGAGCATTCAAGCATTTCTTCAAGCAATTGAGCATTCTAAGTCTCCATTCAAGGCTAAGTGTTGCATTCAAGACAAGGATTCAACCATTGAAGAGGAGATCACATACAACATACAACACACTACATACATTACACCTTCGCATCTAAGAATACAAACATTCTTACAACAAGGTATCAGTACTTGTTTACATTACAAACATTTACATTTACAACATTCTCATTTCTTGGTTAATTCCAAAACCGGGGTTTGACCTAAAGGCAAACCCCTCATCCCTAACCCCTCAATCGTCCTCTCTTTTCTGTGTGTAGGTTGCAGGTACGCGGCTGTAATTGAAGATCTGGAACCCTTGTGTAGAGACGAACAGATCCCCTTCGTTTCGCAGATTTTTCGGAGGACCGTGTGCACGCTGGGTGCCATCGTCCTGTCAACTTTCGCTCAAATTTGTAGAACAACACCGTCTCAACATTTTACTGCTAATTCCAGGTCCCCAGCTTCATCCCATATCCCTATCTCCGTTTATAAGCGAATCTTTCCTACTTTACATGCATTCCTAGTTCAATAATTTTGTGGCTGCTTCTCAAACTTCTGCTCCTCACACCTCTAATTCTGAAGAATTTGATTCTTTGTCTTATGAAAAACCACCTTTTCTTTCTGAAATGGCTAATCGTTATGGTCGTGGTTTTCATATTTTGGCTAAGAGTGGCTATAGTGGAAATGGTTGTGGTGCAAATGAACAAGGAATTAAAGTTCCTTTAGAACATAACATGCATGAATATTCATTTGGACTTGGATATAATCTTTCTAAGCCCACCAAAGCATCTAAAAGACCATCTCTCAATGTGAATGCTATATTTAGTGGTGATGATGATCTCACTTCAACTAAATCATCTTCTACTTCTATCAACTCTCATTCTCCTCATAAGGAAATCTTGGCAATGAACAAATCTCTTTATGAATCCCCTCAAATTTCTAAATTCACTTATGAATCTTTATCTCCTATTCATCATAAAGTCCTTTCCTCCAGGGATAAGGCTCTAATAAATTACACTCATCTCTCTTCTAAGATTTCTCGTAACTTTCCTTCTTCAATTTTTATCATTTTATACATGTTTTTGATCTCACTTATAGTTGAGCATTTAGCATGTCATATTCAAATACCTCATTCAATCTATCATGTCTTTAAATAACATTAATGGCTATTATGTTGCTCATCATTATGTGACATTGGTAGCCCATTTACTGGGGGCTCATTGTCATTCATGATGGTACAATTTTAAGTGCAATCATATTTTTGAAGCAACATAATAGCCTAATTTTTCTATGTTATCTCTTGTTCCTATGGGGTAATAGTGTGGAAATATTGATCATCTTTTCTTTAGAATCCTCTTTTCCTAGATATGAGAGAAGATGTGTAATCTCTTTCTTATCCTACCCACTTCTTGTGAGGAGTATTTTACATACACTAATGTCTTGCTTGCGTGAACTCATGTGAGTATGTAGTACATTTTGCTTATGTCTAAATCTCTCCCAAGAAGATTGTGTAAGTCCTTCTCATTGTCCTTATCCTTGGGAGGCAATGATCTTTCCTTATTTTTATCTAAGGATCCACTTTTTCCTATTTCATGGATGGTGTGAACTTTATTACTTGATGTTATTCCTTGTATGCATTTGTTGTTGTTTGTTCAAGGATTCTCTCTTACAAGAGGTGTAAGTCCTTGACTACAACCTCTTTTGCACTTGGTAAAATACATCCATAATGAATTCACTCTCCCAATTGGGTTAAAAAGAGCATCATCCTTCATTAAGAATCACTTTCACCTCACAAAAGAAGGAAGTATTGCATTCTTATTCTCTTCTTTGTCTTATTCTAGAAGATTTTATATTTGTCTAAGACAATTCCTCTCGGGGATAGGTGTCTTTTGTACAAAGATCTCTTCTCCTCTAAGGATCTCCTTTACACATACTACAAGATATCCCTTTTCAACTATCTTATCCTTGCTTAAAGAGTGCAAAACTCTCTTGCTTGGATCTATGACATTGTTGCATTGTTGGGGTATCTTCTTTTGTGATGAAGGTAGGTATCCTTGTTCTACTTTGCTTATGACATAAACATTACACTTTTTGAGCAATGGGTCATTCTCGGAACCAGAGCAGAGACTCTTAGAGCGAGATGTCTCCATTTTTCTTTTATATAAGGTGATTATTCTCGGAACCAGAGCACAGACTCTTAGAGCGAGATGTCATGCTTTTGTACTATACATATACAGGTTGTAGCATACTCAGGCATAGACTCCTATGAGGTGCTTCTAACCTCCCTTACACACACATGCACGAGGTTGAGTGGAACTAGCGGCATAAGGCTAGACTTTCTCACTCTCCTCCCTTACATGGATCACCTAGACAGACTCTAGGGGCTAGTTTTCCATGTCCTTTTTTTCATGGATCACCTAGACAAGGTCTAGGGGCGAGAAGTCCATGTTTTCTCTCTCACTATTCTTCTCATGGATCACCAATGTGTGTATTCATGCTTTTTTCCTTTCTTTTCTTCTCTTTGCATTTTGTTTCCATTTACATCCTTCATCTTGTGTTAGAGAACTCTCAAATCCTCACACTCTTTGTTGTGTTGGAATTGAGATTTAGTCCTCTTTCTTACCAAATGATTCTCCATTAGTTTTTGATCTCATATCGAATCCTCTTGTGAGCATTTGTCATCAATATTCTTTAACAATTCAAAGTGGTAAACATGATACCCTGTTTCAACTCACTAAAATTAGCAAGCCGAAACAGGGGGGGGCATATAGCTACCCTCGAATTTTCATCACCTTCCTTAGTAAGCATTAGGTGATTTTGTGATCTAACGTGTGTTTTGTAGGTTGTGGTTCCTAACTGTGTACTGCAGATACCGCTGGGGGCTTCGTTCGACAGACTTATGGATATATCCTTTTTCAAATAATGTTTACTTTTCTGTACTTTAGCTTGCATATGCACATAGTGTTCATATGACCGCTAAAGTGGGGGCTAAATGTAGCGTCGTAAATTGTACGCACTTGCTAGGGTGGTACAATATCACACCTAGTTTAGCACCCACCTTGGCGCATTTTGCATTTTGCATTGCATTTCCCGTTTAGCACTTAATTAATTAAATTAATTAGGTCTAAGGTTCTATTTTATCATCTCCTATATCATAAAATTGGGCCCTTTTCATTAAAGTGTGCCCCTTTCATTTTATTCTTCCAATACATCATTTAATCTAAACCCTAATTAGGTCCTATTTTGAACTTGGGGGCTTGATTTCGGGGGTCAAAACATCTCGAAATCAGCTATAACTTCGGGATTCGCTCTAAAATCATCATATCCGACGGCCCTAAAAATTTGGTGAAAAGTTGTCGGGACCATGGCGCTCGGAGTGCACATGGTCCCGGACATTTTTCCCGAAATTTTAGGAGCGCGATCCAATCATAAAATAAAGCTTAACCCCAAGAAATTGGCGGGAGATTCAATCTCTAGGTCGGCCAAAAGTTGAAATTAAGACCTAGGGTTTCATATATAAGAGCTCTCTTTCTTCATTTGAAAGGATCCGATTTTTGATTTCAGGACCTTCTAGGCAGCAAAAGAGCAGATCTTTGAAGACTTCAACAACATTCAACATCCATCCATCAAGCATCCATCAATTTCATTCATCCATTTAGGGCTTTGAGGACATTGAAGAGCAATAAGGGATCACCGACTGAAGATTGGCTTGTACCCCTCCCTTGGGGTTGGGTATGATTTCATGTTGTTTTCATGTCTTTGCATAAGCTTCAACATATCATTTGTATTCATGCTTTAGATCACTTTGCATCTTGATTTGGAGCATTTGCATTATCATTTACAAGCAATTAGGGTTTACTTTCTAGGTTGCTCTAGCTTGCTTACTTGCATTTTAGGATCTTGCACACACACAAGGTCTGCACACACATTACTTTTACAATACAACTTGGCTATTCGTGGAGGTGGAAATCACCAAAGCGGGGGTTTGACTAAGGCAAAACCCTATATAGCCGCCCACCATACCTTTTCAAAAATATAAGTGTAGGTTTCGGGATTCGGATGACGCCGCAAGTTGTAGATCTGACGGAAGCAGACTGAGATGGAACAACACACCAAATTGCAGAGAAAAAGACCAGGACAGGGGCGTGGGGCACCTTGGTCCTGCCAGGACAGGGGCGCTGGGCGCCCTGGTCCTCCTAACAGACAGCAGTTTTCAGCATTTTTGACAGCTTTTCAGGTTGCAAAACAGCAGTTTCCAGAGTAGTTTCAGGGGCAGAATCAGGACAGTAGCGCCCGCGCCCCCGTCTCGAACATTTTCATTCATATTTTAACATCGGGTATGCATTTACATTCTTGTCTTGTCCTTGTGTTTACAGCTTTCCATTGTTTAAGTTCAATTCTGCAATCTTGTTATTAGTTCATACTTGCACTTTGGGGTTAGGGATTGAACTTGCATCATTTTATCTTTCAATTGCAACAAAGGAATAGAAATCCTAATAGGTAGCCCGTGGCTCTCTCTTCCACAAAAAGAAGTAGCCAATTGTGTGATACCTCTAGGCTCTTTCATATTCCACAAGTGTGTGGTTGAAAGTGAGATTAGGGCATGTTTGCTTAGTGTCACTTTTTCTCCTACACATTTTGGTGAACCCAACGTGAACATCCTCATTCTGATTATTCATGGTTAGATCTAAGAATTTTGCTTTCCTAATTATATTTCCATGTTTGATCTTTTGCAAATTTTAGAGGTTGATTGCATAAAAACCCTAAAATTTTCTTTTTAAGTAATTAAACTTGTGAAATGTTTAATTGTTAATGCTTGTTTCAGATCTACCCTTCTATTGCAAATTGTCAATTCATATTTGTGCTTTAATTCTGAAAATTAAGTGGTTAAATGTCAAAACCCTAATTTTTAAGACCTTCTTGATTCAACCTTTGACTGATAATTTCACTGATCAAAACATGTCCAAATCGGCTGTAACTTTGGATTCCGCAATAAAATCACAATATCTTTCATCCCTAAAAATTTGGAAAAAAGTTGCGAGGACCGTGTGCACCCCGAGCGCCATCGTCCCCGACATTTTTTCTGAAATTTCGGGAGTTAGATCTTACTGTATTTTTTTGCTAAAATCCAGAATTTTGGCTGATTTTATCAATTTTAACACTTTCAAAATTAAAGTCGAAGTTGGTCTAGCGATTGCTTGGATTGAGGATTCTAATCATTCAAAAATTATTGAAATTGAAATTCATATCAAAATTGTGTTTCTTACAGTCCTAAATCTGAAAAGTGTGTTGGCATTCATTCGAAATTTCAGTGCTTTATTCAAATTTTTGCAATTTGTGACTTTTGAAATTAAGTGTTTAATTGCAACAACTCTGATTTCCACTTTCAAAATTGAATTTTGTGTGAAATTGAGTCAACTTTTAAATTTCAAAACTTGCATTGCTTTCAGCATTCCCTCTATAATCATAAAATTCAAAATTTCAGTTTCCCTCTCTTTTTCAAAATTCAAATTTTACATTTTTCAACAATCTTGGTAGGGTTCAATTTTGAGATTGCAACTTTAATTTGGTCTATCTACAGATCGTAAAATCACTCAATTTTTTCAGATTAGCTTTAAAATCATCATAACTTTCATCCCTGAAAATTTTGAAAAAAGTTACGAGGACCGTGTGCACTCCATTCGCCACGGTCCCGGACATTTTTTCCGAAATTTTGGGAGATTGTCCTGATTGCATTTAACAGCTTAAATCTAGGAGATTGGCTGATTTTATTGAAATTTGCTACCTCTAAAATTCAAAATCTTCTCTCTTTCTTTAGTGCATGAGTTTTACAACAATAATCCCTACTTACACTATTCCCATTAGATGAAGCCTTAGAATTAAGTCTTTCCAAGGTGTAATTACCGAGGAGATGGAACCTAATTTGAATGGCCTTTTTAACGAGGACATGGGTAATTCCTCTAATCCTCTTAATGATGAAGAAGATCTCCATGAGGTTTCTGTAGAACAACTTTCAAAACTGGATAACCAATTTGATGATTTTCGACAATGGATGTCTCAGGAATATCCCGATAGTGAAGCTCTTTCATTAATTGAGGGTCTAAAAGGTATGGTTCAAAGTGATAAGAATGGAATTGATATTTTGCGTGGTATTGCACACATTGTAGATTCAAATGTGATGCCTATGAAGAGTTGTGCTAAAACTTTAGGTTATACACAACCTCCTACTCAAGTTAATCATTCTATTCCTTTGACAACTCCTATTGCTAGTATACCTACTTTTACATCAAACATAATGACTACTTCAATACAAGACATTCCTCCTATGATCACTAATCATGGGGGCAATCCCTCTTCTTCAATCAACCCTCTTCCTTCATTCAATCCTACTTCTTCATTCATTCCTTCAATGAGTGTCCCTATTACATCTCCACAAATAAACATGACGCAAGGGGGCAATTCATTTAACCCTTCCATTCCTCCTTGTAGTGTTCCTTCTTTCCAATCATCTCCTATGACTAACTATCATAGTGTCCCACCACCTTACTCTCTACCTTCTTTCAATAACATAACACCTCCATCACACTCTAATACGTCTAATATGAACTCTTCGACTGAAGCGACCATTAACAATCTTGCACAAACTGTCTCTTCTTTACAGCAACAAATTGCCTCTATGAATCAATCTAAGTTTAGTGTGCCACATTTGATGTTGCGAGCCCACTTTCTCTTGACATTGTTCGAGCTATTCCCCCTAAACATGTTGAAATTCCGCATTTGGAGCTTTATAATGGTAAGGGTGATCCTTTAACACATGTTAAGACCTTTCAAACAATATGTACTGATTTTGCTTATGACCAAAGGTTGCTTGCAAAACTGTTTACTAGAACATTAAGAGATAAAGCCCTACAATGGTATTGCTCGTTGCCTTCTTATTCTATTACTTCTTTCGAACAACTTGCAAATGCTTTTATTCAACAATTTCAAAACAATATAAGTCCTAAAGTTACTTTGATTGATTTAATGCATTGTAAACAAGGTGTTAAAGAAAAAGTGACTGAATTCATTGGTAGATATAAGCATTTGTATGCTCAAATTTCTTTTCCAATACCTGACAATGATATTCAAAGAATCTTTATTTCTAATTTACAAAAAGATATTATAGAAAAACTTTTGTTTTCTGAGTTTACTTCTTTCCAACAGTTGTGCGCAACTCTTCACAATTATCAACTGACTGTGAGTCAAATGGAACAAACAAATCCTATGGCTCCGAGTGATAAGGGTGATAGTAGTCAACAACCATTTGGGAAGTTTAAACTGAACAGAGAGTCCATTAAATTCAATGAAAACATCATCAACAACAATGTGAATGCGGCATCAGGTGTGCCTCCTATTTCTAAGTTTTTCAAGAAAGAAAGAAAGTTTACTCCTTTGAATGAATCATTGCATAGTATTATGAATAAGTTATTGGAACAAAATGTGCTTACTCTTCCTCCTATAAGGAAAATAGACCCTACAAAGATTAATTCACCCTATTTTGATAACAAATCTTTTTGTCAATTTCATCGTCATCCTGGGCATGATACTGAAAAATGTTTTGCTTTAAAGGGTAAAATTCAAGATTTGATTGATAATAATACTATCTCTGTTTCTGGAGTGAATGATAAAGGCAATACATCTGTAGCTCCTCCTAACCAAAATCTTCAGATTTTTACTGATCCATTACCTTCTCACACCTCTAATGTGATTGATACTAATGATTCCTCTGTCTCACCTGATGATCTTGTGTCCATGACTCCGAATGTGATTAACTTTGTAGAGCAGCAGAAAATCCCTAAAGAACCTTCCATCACCTTTGATTCTAGTGAAACTATCAGGGCACCTGATGGTCCTTTATATATAGTTGCAAAAGTCAAGAATACACCTTGCCGTGGAGTGCTTATTGATCCTTCTTGTATGGTTAATGTCATTACTGAAGAATTTCTTTTTACTTTGCAATTGAATCAAGTGATCTATGACAAAACAAATGTGGTTGTGAAACTATTTGATGCATTTTCTTCTCCTGCAATTGGTTCTATTACATTACCTATTGAGGTCCATACCAAATCCCTTGATGTGGACTTTGCTATTATTCCATCATCCAAACAATTTCGTGTGAAGCTAGGCTATCCTTGGCTATCTTCCATGAAAGCTATTGCTTCTCCTATTCACAAGTGTTTGAAATTTCCCCATAATGGTGAAGTTGTTACTGTCAATCATAGTCTCTTTAAACCAGCTGGAAGAACTTCTAGCATTCCTATTGATTACTTTTGGCCTAAACAATTCCAATCTCTTCCTCCACGAAGTGATCATCTTTTCAAATCTTATCAAAAGTGGAAAAAAGATATGATCCTATCTCTAAGTGAACCTAGAACACCCAAACTTGACATTCCTATCATTCTTGAGAAGGAAGTTCTTCCTTTGAAAGATAAAACTAATGTCTTTCCTCAAGAAGATTCCCAACCTATCCCTATGAATGTGACTATGCCTATATCTAATAAACTTCCTAGAAGTAGACGTATCCCTCCTCGTCATGATGGACTTGGTCTCCTTCCTAAACCAAATATTTCTCCCTTATATGGAGCAGTTCCTCCTCCTTCCTCTTATGGAGAGAAGAGACCTTCCTCTTCTCCTATTATTCAACCTAAGAGACCACAACCTAAACACCCAAGCGATAAGGATAAGAACATTCCTCCTCTTCAATCTTCGCAACTTCCTACTAAGACTAGACGAAATCATTCTGCACGTGAACGCCGACGAAAGCGTCGTCTTAGAGCTCAGGCAGCTGCTTCTCAAACTTTGCAATCCCCAAAAACACCTTCAGCTAGTATTATTCCATTTTCTCCTCAGCCGACGATTGAGCTGAAATCTCCTAAACATAAGATGCATGATGGCCTTGATCCTGTGCGAGTTAAAGATCCTATTTTTATAAATCTTGATGATGATATAGATGAAAATGTTATTCATGATGAAAATGTTACTCCTGTTCATTCTGATAGTGAATATGAATATGTTGATGTTGATAACCATTTATCTAACGAATTTTCTAAAGCAATTATCCTAGCTCCTAGACAAGAACAACGTGGCTCGGAACATGAACATAGCCCTTGTTTTGATCTTGTGATAGCTCCATCTGCTGTGTTGGATGTTCTTTCTCTAGCGTGTTTCCTACCTTCTCGAGATATTGATCAGCAAGATGGGGGGGTAGATGACGTGCTAGACTAGTTCATTAGCATAGCAGACTCTCTCCTCCTCTCTTTTGTGACTTCTTCTATGTGTTATTCTCATTCTTCTATTTGTTGTCCTTAGTGTTGTCTACTTGAGGACGATGCAAAACATTGAGATCTCTTTTGGTCTCTCTCATGTTGACTCAAAAGACACATGTGTTCCCTTCTTCTAGGTGACCTTCCTTGATTGGGGAATGAAGAACAATTATGCATACATACATATGATATACATGAATTATCATACAGCATACTGACCCCAAGGAAAGCAAAGTCACCTTGTGCTTTGAGTTTTGTGTCTATTATCCTTGGGCTTATCTCACACTTGGGGGCTAAATCCTTGTGATAACGTGCTCCTTTCTCATTTCTTATATGTATGACTACCTTAAAGCAATCACCCCTGGTGAGGTGTGTGCGATCGCTTTAACATAGGGGGGCATACATCCCGTTCATATCTTTTCAAGATACTTGAAAATTTCTTGACAAATTTAGCTTTGCCTTGAAAATTTTTGATATCTTTCTTGCATGACTCATAGTGAGGGAACCTTACTACTGACAATCATGGTTCTCCCTCGTGATCTTCCCTTTTACTTTGTCAATCGAAGTCGTAAGATCCTTAGTCCACTGGGGGCTTGGTGTATCTTGCCTCCTTGACGTGGTGAAAGCTTTTCAATGTTGTTTCCTTGTACTTTACCGGAAGTATGAGCGTACGCTTATACTCCCGCTAAAGTGGGGGCTAAATGTAGCATCCTAAAATTGCGACACTTGCAATTTCGACCGCATTTGGGTCTTCACGATGGCGATGCAACACGAAACCTGAATGGAGACCCCGAAACTTGTTCATGACATCAAAAACTGCATTTTTCAGCACCCTGGCCTGATCCTCCTTGCACCCTGTTGTCCCTGGAGGTGGGACCATGGCGCCCAGCGCCCTGGTCCCTGGCCCTATTTTGGGCCCGGTCTCTTATGGGGCTTCGGGTCTTTAAGTTTGCAAATTGGAAAATAATGTTTCCTGGTCGGCCTAAGGTCGGGAAAATCAGTCTATCAGCCCTAATTGACAAGTATATAAACTACATTTCCTCTCCCATTTTGGTAGAGGAAAAAAAGGCGGAAATGATATTCAAACATTCAAGCATTCGAGCATTCGAGCATTCAAGCATTTCTTCAAGCAATTGAGCATTCTAAGTCTCCATTCAAGGCTAAGTGTTGCATTCAAGACAAGGATTCAACCATTGAAGAGGAGATCACATACAACATACAACACACTACATGCATTACACCTTCGCATCTAAGAATACAAACATTCTTACAACAAGGTATCAATACTTGTTTACATTACAAACATTTACATTTACAGCATTCTCATTTCTTGGTTAATTCCAAAACCGGGGTTTGACCTAAAGGAAAACCCCTCATCCCTAACCCCCCAATCGTCCTCTCTTTTCTGTGTGTAGGTTGCAGGTACGCGGCTGTAATTGAAGATCTAGAACCCTTGTGTAGAGACGAACAGATCCCCCTTCGTTTCGCAGATTTTTCGAAGGACCGTGTGCACGCCGGGCGCCATCGTCCTGTCAACTTTCGCTCAAATTTGTAGAACAACACCGTCTCGACATTTTACTGCTAATTCCAGGTGCGCAGCTTCATCCCATATCCCTATCTCCATTTATAAGTGAATCTTTCCTACTTTACATGCATTCCTAGTTCAATCTTTCTATCTACATTCTTTACAAAAGAGGGTATCCTTGATGTCACAACCCTTGAAACTCATTTAGAATCCAATCTTGCATTGTGTGGGATTGGATCTTGTGGGTTTCAACCCCTCTTTTGAATGTAAAGTCTCTCCTAAGTGAAAACCATCAACCCTAGTGACCTCCCTTCTCTCTCCTTGAAGTTGGGGAGGGGAGAACAACTAGGGTTCGATTTTTCCGCTTTACAGATATCAAGTCTTCTTTGTGTCAAATACAGTAAACCTCCTATCATAGATTTGTACCTAGTCAGATTAACAGGTGTAGATTCATCCCTTAGTGATAATTTGTCATTTGTAGTCATGGGTGTGCTTACCCATTTAGAGTTCTCCATCCCAAATTTCTTTAATAACTCCTTCAAGTATTTGGATTGACTCAAGAATATACCTTTATAAGTCTGTGAAATCTACAATCCTAAAAAGAATTTTATTTCTCCAATCATAGACATTTCAAATTCTTGCTGCATTTCAATAGAAAACTCTTTACATAATCCATCTTCTCCTCCAAAGATTATATCATCAACAAAACTTCTATAACCAAGATGTCATCATTTGTCACTTTATAATATAAGTTGTTGTTAGCATTACCTTTAGAAAAACCAATCTTCAAAAGATACTTATCCAATCTTGCATACCAAGCTCTTGGAGCTTGTTTCAACCCATACAAAGCTTTCCTTCACCTGCAAACCATATCTTTGTTATCTGTCAAAGAAAATCCATCAGGTTTTTCAATGCAAACTTCTTCTTCAAGATATCCATTTAGAAATGCACATTTAATATCCATTTGATATACTTTCTAATTCTTGTGTGATGTAAAAGCCAAAAATAATCTGACTATCTCAATTCTAGCTACCAGTGCAAAGGTTTCATTATAATCAATTCCTTCTTTCTGAGAATATCCCTTACACGCTAGTCTTTATTTATTCATGATTACCTTGCCATCTTCATTAAGTTTGTTTCTAAATACCCACTTTGTTCCAATCACATTTTTGTTTTTAGGTCGGGGAACTAATGTCCATGTGTTATTTTTCTCAATTTGTTCTAGTTCCTCTTCCATAGTTTTAGTCCAGTGTTTATCTTCACATGCCTCATTAATTGATGATGGTTCAATTTGAGAAATAAGACACACCTCTTCATTTTCTATTCTTCCTCTTGTCATAACTCATTTATTCTTGTTCCCAATTATCTGATCTTCAGAGTGATTCAGTCTTACATACTGGGGTGTCTTCGTTTGCTATTGTTCCTCAGTTACTATGGAAATTTTAGATGATACCGGAGTAACTAGATCTTCATTTTGTACCAGTGGGTTCAATGTAGGTTCATTTGTTAGAATCTCCATTGCCGGTTCAGAGTCTATATACCTTGAAGTTCCTCTAAATTGTTCATCAATCTTCACATTTGTACTCTCAACAATTTTCTGCAATCTTTTGTTAAAACATCTATATGCCTTGCTCTTATATGAATAACCAAGAAATATTCCTTCATCACTTCTAGGATCAAGTTTGCCAATATACTCATCCCTTCTAATATAGCATTTACTTTCAAATATTCTGAAATATTTAAGAGTAGGAGTAATACCAAACCATAGTTCATGAGGGGTCTTACCAGTTTCACCTTTGATGTGAACTTTGTTGAATGTATAGACCATTGTACTTACTGTCTCTCTCCAATACACATGTGGTAGATTTTCTTCTGATAACATACTTCTAGCTGCATCCAAGATAGTTTTGTTTTTCCTTTCAATGACTCCATTCTGCTGTGGTGTTCGGGGTGCTGATAGCTGTCTTCTGATTCCATTCACTTCACATAATGCATTAAATTCCTTAGATGTAAATTCTTCTCCTTGATCTGATCTCAGACATTTGGTTTTCTTACCGGTTTCATTCTCTACCATTACTTTGAACAGTTTGAACTTTCCAAGTGCTTCTGATTTTTCTCTGAGAAAAGTAACCCAACACATTCTAGAGTAGTCATCAATGATTAGCATGAAATATCTATCACCTTGCAAACTTTTAGTTCTAGCTAGACCACATAAATCAGTATGAATTAAGTCAAGAGAATTATTTGATTTTTCTAGAATACTTTTATAAATAGCTCTAACTTGTTTTCCAAATTGACATTCCTTACATACTGTATTGTGAGGTTTGACAATTTTAGGTAAATCTCTAACTACCTTAGTAGTAGTGATTTTTACCATTCAATCAAAATTTACATGACAGAGTCTCTTATGCCATAGCCAACTTTCATCAACATGTGAAATCAAGCATATCTTTTCATTGTTGATATTACCTCTAGTTTGATTATCGGTTGCAATTTCCAAACCAGTTCTATTCATGATTTTGCATTTTCTATTTTTGAATTGTAACTAAAATCCTTTCTCAAGTAATTGACCAACACTCAAAAGATTATGCTTTAAACCTTAAACATAGTAAACATTGTCAGTATTATGCTTACCATCAAGAGATATTGTACCTTTACCTTTGATCAAATAAGCTTTATCATCTCCAAATCTTACTAGACCTCCATTATATTCCTGAAAGTTCAAGAATTTACTTTTATCACCAGTCATATGATGTGAGCATCCTGAATCAATGATCCATTCATCCTTAACTTCAACTTTAGCTACCAAGGCTTGCTCTACCGGTTGAATAGTAGGTGTCGGTTGATCTTCTGTTATAGCAACAAAAACTCATCCATTGTCTGTCGGATCTTCATCAGAATCATTAGTCACTCCTTCATCAACAAGATAACAAGATTTATCTTTATTCTTCTTAAATCTGTATCTCTGATATTCAGGGTTAGGCTTGAATGTTCTCCTAGCTTCTTCTCTTAGTCTAGCATGTCTATCAAGGCATCTAGAAGCCATATGACCAATCTTATTATAGTTAAAGCATTTGAAGGGTGCTTTACCTTCATACTTACTTCCAACTGGACCTTTAGGCATTTTCCTTGCAAATAGTGCTTCAAGTTCTTCAAGTTCTTCATTATTCTCTCCTACTTTCCTCAAGTTCTCTTGTGTAAAAGGCTTTCCAATCAGACTTGCCAAATGATGGTGCAGATGATGTTGATTCCTTAAAAGCTAAATCTATCTTTATAGTAACAACAAGACCAAATTCCTCAATTTCAAAAGCTGAAAGTTTTCCAATCAATGTATCTCTAGTTACTGATGTATTAGGCATTGTTCTTAACTCATTTATAGCAGTGACCTTCATTTTATATAACGGTGGAAATCCTCTTAGAACTTTTGAAACAATTTCATCTTCACTTAAGGTTCCTCCACAACATTTAACACCCAAAACAATTTCATTTACTCTTTCCATAAAAGCAGAAATCCTTTCATCTTCTTCCATTTTTAGATTTTCATACCTGACTCGGAAGCTTTCAAGTTTTGCAATTTTGACTGTGGAATCTCCTTCATTCAGTGTTTCCAAATGATCCCAAATAGCTTTAGCAATTGATCTATCTGATAATCCCATGATTTTTTGATCTGTTAATGTGCTCAAAAGTGCTTCTCTTGATATGCAATCATTTTCTTCATCTTTAGCCAAGTTTGGTGGATTAAGCTAACTGGTTGTAGGAGTTGTATAGCCATTCTTTGTAACATCCTAGATGTCCTTTCCAATGCAATTCAAATGTGTCTCTATTTTGATCTTCCATATGCCATAGTTGGTTCCATCAAGTTTAGGACTGTCCTTCCTGAAATAGTTAGTAGACATTGGATCTCCTCAAACTGTTAAACTTTTGCAAAAAGAGGACTAAGCTCTGATACCAATTGTTAGGTCTCAAAGACAACTGAGAGCGGGGGGGGTGAATCAGTTGTCTAACAAATTCAAACCAAAAACAACTTTACCAACTTTAATGATTAATACCAGTAAACTAGTCTTTTATGCCAGTAGACAGTTTTATCAGTTAATTGTAATACCAGTAAAGATTAATGCATGAAATAAAAGGACAAAGTTATCCACAACACATAACACCGATATTTGTACGTGGAAACCCTGTAAGCGGAAAAACCATGGTGGGAAACCTTACCCACAATTAGATGACACTAGTCCAGATAGTATGTGTATATAATAGGGGGTCTGCACATGCAGAAAGGCCAAGCGCCTAGAGCTCATTGCTCAAACACAAATAGGAGTCACACTGACTACAATTGGATGGTTAAATCCAATAATGATGTATTTCTCAAAATAACATCTTCATATGCTGGATTCAGTACCAGTTCAGTTCTGATATGCCTTCACAAAACCTTCCTTCAACCTTCAAATGATGTCTGCATGTATAGCTCTCCTTATTCTCAGATATACCTTCACACAATTCTTTTTCGCATTCCACACAAGATCTTACAAATAAGATCTTACATTTATATCATAACCTAAGACCAATTTTAGTAGGTCGGCTCTAAAGAATATTACAATAAAATCAATTTACAAATAAAATAATGTCTGATACAATAACCAATTCAATATGTCGGCTTGATGCATTTACAACAATAATAAAACATCTCCATAGTGTGTCGTGCTGATCTGAAAAGATAAACCTGTCGGTGTATATCCTGGACCTATTTGTCGGTAATTGCAAATATGCAAATACGAAATATGCCAATGACCAAAACTCCAAGACAAAGTGTCCAAATGATGTCTTCGACATAACCAAGTGTTTTCCATGCTATTCCAAGTGCCGGTGAACATTATATCCTGCCGGTGTACTAGATACCGGTGACTGTGCATAAGTCGCTTGCCGGTGAATGTTGCTGATTATCCAAAGTGCCAGACTTGATAAGTGTTTAGTAGGTGTTGACATCAATGAAAAAACCATACCAAAATACCAATAGCCGCTTGATAGCCACCACCACCTGACTGATGGTCATGGGCATTATACCGGTTTGGATTTCGGTTCACAGAGGATTCAGGAAAAACTCCTTGACTCATTTGAGGATATATTCCAGTGTTGTGTATAACAGACCTGCATTCAAATTCTCTATGCCCAAACTTGTTGCATGCATAACAATTACCATTGAATCTATTGGATCTAGGCTTATTGTTTAGAAAGTAGGAAAAATTATTGTAAGCCTTACTTCTACATACATTGGCAATGTGTCCTTCCTTGAGACAATTAAAGCAAACAGGTTTGAACTTTTTCTTACCTTTATCCTTTGGTGCCGGTTGCTTCTTTGATGCTCCATCTTTTGTTCGAGAGGTCTCACATTCCTCATAACTAGAAAAACCAAGTCCAGTGGTATTCTTTACTGGTTTTGTTGATTCAAGCTTTTGTTCTAGCTTAACAGTGCTCTTATTGAATTTGGAAAGTATTTCCTTTGACTCAGTGAGTTCTTTGAAAATAGCAGCATTGGATTCCTTCAAGGTTGCATTCTTAGAAATAGCCATGTTTAGTTCACCTTGCATTTCTTCTTTTTCCACTTTACTCTCGTGGAGATGAGTGGTAAGTGCACTGATTTCTTGCTTCGGCTTGGAGATCTCATGATCTTTGTCTTTTACCAGATCTTCAGCTTTCCTTCGGTTCTCAAGCTCTTGACACATTCTGATAGTTAGTCCTTCCATTTCCCTTCTTAGGTTTGCATTAGATTCATTCAATTTTTCAACTTCTTCAACTAGGGCTTCAATGTCTAATTCATCAGAAGAACTATTTTCAGTAAGCTCCTCAGTTTCTCAGCATGCTCTCTTCTCTTTTCTAGAGAGGCTTTATATTTGACTTTGAGTTCATCAAAGGCTTTCTCAGTCTGAGTGAGACAATGCGTAAGTTCCCTCATAGTGTATTCCCCCATATCTCCTTCCAAGTGGTTAAACTTATAGAAAGGCTAGCTCTCATACCAATTGATGAATACTAAGAGGGGGGGGGGTGAATTAGTATACAAAAAAAACCGAACTCAAACACTTAAACAGTTTAGCAGTAAACCGGTATAACAGTTTTACTAACAAACTGGTTAAGACAAATGCAAACCAAATAGCAAATAAGGCATTCACCCACAGAAGCACAATCACCATAACACAAGAGATTTTGATGTGGAAACCCAAATGGGAAAAACCACAGTGAGATGGAAATCACAAGTAACTATCTACAAAATAGTAACCAGACCAGTTAAGGCCAGACCGATTAAGGTCATACAATGTTGTTCACCAGAACAGATCCTGTTAGGAATCTCAATCTCTATTAGGAGATAAGTCCGATGAAAGACTACCTTGTGAGAGGATTTTAGATCCACAGTTGTGAACCACCTTGTTAGAGGATTTACAAAGGCTTTGCTAGGCCTACCTGGTTAAGGGTTTCAGACTTGTCAAAGATGTGAGTAATCAAAAAGTAAGTGATCTAAGTACTAGCATAGTATGCTTGGTTATATCCTTGATAGCTCATTGTTAATGCATTTCAGCATTACTTTAGTCTTCAAAATCTCCACACTTTGTTTCTTTATACAGACCTAATCTTATTCTGTGATCGCACATACAAAAACCTCATCAACCACTTAAAAACCCTAACAACCTTTAAAACCCTAGACATGATGTCCTTATAAAGGAATCTGATTTCATGTTAGTCCACTAGGATTACATTGCAAGTTCCTAGGTTCAGTGCATCTAGACACATTTGGTGCACGACACAGAATCACCGCCAAAGTATCAGTGGATGATAACTCATCACAAAAATACTGGTTGGTAACTCATCATAGAGTAATACCAGTTCACACATTTTACCAATTACCAGTTCATACATTTTACCAATGACCGGTTTGTCAAAACGAAGACTGGGAAAAATAATAACAACCATTTTGTTCCTTCGTACTGCTTTGGGATCCTCAAACTGCTTGAGTCTTCATACCGCTTGAGATCGGTAAACACTTTCTGCAAAACACCAATAGTCTAAAGACTATAATACATAATACCGGTTGAGCATAACTCATACATACAAAAAGTGATCTCAAAGCAAGTGTGTGTCCATCAATGACAATCACAACATCATCATAAAAAATGCCAACAAACTCTTCTTACTGATTCTCTCTCACACACTCAGTCTCTTCTATGATTTTTGTTGAGCACTTGACTAGTTAACTCTCTAGTTTTTACTCCCTTCATTGGCTTTACTCTCTCATGTAGCAGCAACAGATCTCCATCTTTGGTTTGCATTCATATCGCCACACTTTCTCGCCTACACATGAGTTTGAACTTTGGTGCACCACGGTTTCCGCCATGCACTGATTCTACATCAAATCACTTCTCTAATCACCGTGACATATCATATCCAATCATATATCATGTCCTTAATTGATGATCAACACCCCATCAATGAGAATCGCCATTTTGTTTACCTTGCAATTCATGTCTTCTATATTTATCCTTCTTTATCATGTTTTTTGGCTTTTTGTTTTTTCAATCATGTGCATGATGCGGTTTCCTTCATCCACTTCAATCTTCTAGATCAATTTGTCCTGGATCCCTGTTGTTTCCTTGATCTTGAGCCGCAAACCTCTGCCATCATTCCTTGAGCTTCAGAGTTGCCATTAAATGTTGGACTAACTGCCAACAACCTCACGGACACACCACACCGACCTATTCATGCATGCCACTTCACCTTCATGTGGCACCTTTGTCAGTATCCACCTTGGCTCACTTTGTCAGCCTGACTTGGTCACCGACCAGTAGCACACAACCGATGTATGCTTCATACTACCGGTTCATCTTTGTCGATCGACACTTTAACCCTGTCGGTATATCTTGCCTTACCAGTTAGACCTAACCAGTCTGCATTCAAACTTGCACTTTTTTTGTCTTCTGGTGGAATAGTTGAACTGGTCGGCACACTTGCCAACCTACCTCATGCACATCTTCAATAAATGGGAGCCTTTCACTTCTGTAGATTTTCATCTTTACCAATGGACATACTTACCGACAACCACCTTGATGACACCATGTCATCAACCTTCAATAAACTCCATCTTCAATCTGGTTGCACTCTCTGCATGCAACTGCTCAACCTTGCCTTCTTCATCATTTGACCAGTTCTCCTATCAACTAGTTTGTCAAAGTGACAAACCTATCCTTCCTTCTCTATACCGACAACTCATCATGTATACCCTTGTTGATCCGGTACACATCTTTGATCTCATACACCTAAGGCAACTTAGTGTTTCACTGGTTGATCCAGTGCGACCCTTCAATCACCTACCTTCTACTCTTATGTCTTATCTCGGAGGACTATGATGTATTCCATGCATAATAGGAAAGAATCTCCACTTACCAGTGGGAGTGGATCCTTGTCATCTGCATCTGGAATTGCACCAATATGGCTTCCCTATTTGAGAAAGCATATCATCAAACAGGCACATATGATCTGGTTGGGCACACTCTTTGTGAGTCTTCACATCATCTGGTGACTGAATCATTATCTGGCGGGAGTCTTATTGTTTCACATCCAAATATCTAACAACATACCGATTGGCACTTCTGCATTAGCTCACCCTACTTTCTCACAGGCTAGTTGTTATACCATACTAGTCTCGTGTCCATGTATTCAACACAAGTCAACACTAACCTGTGTACCAGTGACTCCAGTGACCATTATGATGGATGATACTCTCTTCCATTGGTGACCTACTATGCTAGTTGACATCAAAGACACCACTTTCGTTATGCATCAATGACAACACTGCTCATCAATCTCCTATACCAGTTGCCATCCTATACCGGTTGACATCAATGACAACACAATTCCAACAAGTTATTGTTGCAATTGTCCCATATTCTACAAGATATTGTTTAAAATAAGGTTGTTAGGTGGAGGAAGAGGCAAATCAATAGAGGCATAGGAACTTATATTAGCTCTAATACCAATAACCATATCAACATTAATAGAAGCACCCTATGTAGCGAAACTAGAAGCACTATCCATGCCCGTATATCCCAAGGGAATTTGCAAACCATTGATGCTCTATTTAGTATCACCGGTAAATGGATCAATATTAGGTCCAATATCCACCATGTGGATGGACACTCGAGGGATATCAACACCAATCTATGTAATAGTGATATGAAACAGATTTTCCTAGTTGTGAGCCTCACAAAGTGGCACAATTTTTACAAAAAAACTGTAATGGTGGAAAAATTAGGGTTAGGGTTAAAAGAAGATAATAAACCACTAAATGACCTAATTAACCATTACATTAGAGAGGGGAGGGAATCCAATATATCTAGCCTTAAAACACTGAGATTCTGATCAAATTACAGGCTCACTTTGTAGGGCCATTCTCCTTCCTAAAATTGAAATAATTTGACTGTTGAAGATTAGGAAAAAATATGTGATAAATGAATTGATATGGCTGAAATAGTAAGCTATAGAGGTTGCATGGAGCCACATATATGTATTTGCGAAAAATAAGATGTCTGAAACCCACTCTTAGAAGTTCAACCTGAATTTTTGAGACCAAGTAGTATCAATTTTCTATGGTCCTCCGAATTTTCCATTGTTGAAAACTAAAATTGTTTATCTGTGTAAACTCTGTCGATCCTCCTGAATGCAGCTCTATACCTATTTAATGCACAAAGAAAGAAAGGGGAAATTGTTGGGAATAGGTGTTTTCCTAAGTTAAGGTCTAGTTTAGGAATTAACCTTGAATGAAATAATGCAAATATTGAAATAAATGTTGAATAGATATACCTCAGATCTACAACTGTTGATGATGATGTAGTTCTCTTTGAATGTAATCATAAATATTGTATGTAATGGCATGAAAAACACATGAACATGAAAAAGCCTAATCACACACACATTCTTGAACAAGATTGATGTAATTTTTCTCTACAATGGTTGAATGATGAATGTGCAGCCTTGAAGATATATGAAAAATACTTGCTAATGAATGCTTCATGAATGCACAAATGCTTTATGTAGGGTGTGGATAGAGAATTAGATCTAAAATGAATTGATATAATGTGTTTATATAGGGGTCTCTAGGTAAATTACCCATTAGGCCAACCTCCAACAATCATGTATAGCCCTGAGGGTCAAATCTTGGCGGGGAGACATAACACTTGCCCCAATTTAAATTGGGGCCCCTTTAAGGAGGACCGTGGTGTTGAATATCTAGGCAACTAAGAGGGGGGAGGGAGTGAATCAGTTGACAACTTAAATAATTTATTCACTACTTTCACACATCTGGAATAACCAACAGACTTAATTAAAGTAGATATAATATTAAGAACGCATACACACAACACATTACACAATGAACACCAGATATGGCATGGAAAACCCAAGAATGGAAAAACCATGAATAATGTTAGTTAAAAATATAAAACACTAGTTAAGGTGACACCGGTTAAGGTCATTTTATAAAGGGTGGCTCACTACCAAAATGCTCATTGCAGGAGGGCTCATTACTGAAGAAAGAAAGGTAATCCACCACTGTAACACACACTGCAAAACCAGACTACATATAGTGCCTCAACGCCAACACACAACACAACATCAATAATTAGATCCTTCCTTATCAATATCGCATATCTTCAATAAAAATGCCACACTTTTTCCATGCTAACACAATCAGATCATCCTCATATATATAATGTCTTTCGAGAAGCATAATCTTCCAATTCGGCCAAGACAGAGATCTAAAATAGGTAACCACTAAACATTTTGATGGTGGGAAGGAATGAGAAGTAGACCATACCACAACAAACATCAGCAGTCAGTTCAACGCGTTACATCCATTACAAATTCTTGACCCAAATCATGACTCACACGCTACACCAATGCCGCTACACATCCTCAAATTTTGGACCAAAAAAACACTACCCAAAGAAATAAAAATAAAAATAGAATTAAGATATACATGAATACACTCAATCAACAATGTATTCGATAAACAAAAATATTCAGATCACCCATCAACTCAACTAATCCATACCGAAACACATCTTTCGGAGCACCAAAGGTTTTGAGGACACATCTTCCAAATCAACAACACCAAGAAAACATGTTGACACTAATGAAAACCATTATGTTGACATCAATGACAATAATCATACTCATCAACAACACATTTGCAACAATCTCCCCCTTTGTCATTGATGGCAACATTCATCAACAACAAATACAAAAATTTCTCTGCACAACTCTGTATCTCTCTTTTGAATCTCTCATAATCTCTCCCCCTTTGACAATAATGAAAAAGGTGGGAAAATCTCACCCTATAAAACTCACTCTTGCTCCCCTTAAGAGGAAGCACATAGGCATAAATCCAGATAAAGATATATAGGCAGTTCACTGGACCAATGCACATCCAAATGTACATCAACTCAAACTAGGAAGGCATAATACCCCTAACTTCTGCTAGAGATACTCAAAAGTATTCTTACACAATGCCTTCATGAAGATATCTACAATCTGCTCTTTTGTAGGTATATACTCAAGCTTTACTTCATTATCCGACACCTTTTCCCTTAATAAGTGGTACATAATGGATATATGCTTTGTTCTAAAATGTTGTATTGGATTCTTAGAAATGCTTATTGCACTAGTGTTATCACACATAATAGAGATGGGTTCATTGAACATTACACCAATATCCTTCAAAGTTTTCTTCCTATATAGAATCTATGTACAACATGAAGATACTGCAATGTATTATGCTTTAGTTGTAGATAAAGAGATGGAATCCTTCTTCTTACTTGACCAAGCAACTAACCAGGAGCCAAGAAAGAATGCTCCACCACTTGTACTTTTCTTCTCATCAACACTTCCTGCCCAATCTACATCAATGTAAGTTATCAGAGTGAAATCTAACTTTATAGGATACCATAATCCAAACTCTTCTATTCCTTTGGTTCATGCTAAAATCTAGCCACCAAACAAACTGTATACATGATATCTGATCTGGTAGCAGTCAAATATAACAGTCCTCCAATCATTGATCTATACTAACTTGCATCTTCTTTAGGGGACTTATCATCTTTTTTCAACTTTCATCCTATGGTCATAAGGGTACACACTGGTTTGGAATTATCCAACCCAAACTTTTTCAACAATTCCTTAATTTATTTAGACTGAGAAATGAAAATTTCTTTATCATTCTGATTTACTTACAAATTGAGAAACAAATTTAACTCACCAATCATGGACATTTCAAATTCCTTATGCATTTCATTAGCAAATTTTCTACACACACCTTCATTTCCTCCAAATTTTATGTCATCAACATACACTACAACAATTAAGATTTTTCCTAAATCAATTTTGAAGTATAAATTGCTGTCAGCTAATCCCTTCTGAAATCCTTGATCAATCAAATACTTATCTAGCCTTTCATACCAATCTCTAGGAGCTTGTTTCAATCCATATAGGGCCTTCTTCAATATGCAAACAGTACTCAGATCATATTTCAAATTAAATCATTCCAATTGTTCAATGTAAACTTCTTCTTTTTAGCTCTCCATTTAGAAATGTTTATTTCGCATCCATCTCATAGACCTTGAAATCCTTAAAAGTTGCAAAAGGAAGAAACATCTTGACTGATTCCATCTGAGCAACCAGGGCATATGTCTCCTCAAAATCAATGCCTTCAACCTATGTATAGCCTTTGCAAACCAACCTTTCTTTATTTAATTCCAATCACATTCTTATCTTCCAGTCTATGAAATAATTCCAATATGTAATTTTTCTCAATTTGATCCATCTCTTCTCTCATTGCTTTTATCCAATTTTGATCATTGCATGCTTCTTCTACAGTTTTTCGGTTCCATCTCTAAAAGTAAACATAACAAAAAAATTTATTGAGTTTCTTTGCTTCTTGTGATGATTCATTTATTCTTATATACAATAATTTGAATTATTGAATGATTCTTTTAAATTGTTGGCATTGAGTTATCATTGATGCCAACATACACAAATGGAGAGTTGTTTCAGGTTTAGGATGCAAGGGGAGAAGTGTTAGTTTAGGCGTTGGCATTAATGCATGGGAGATTTTTCACGTTGACTACATAGTGTATTTATTTCCACTCATTGGGCACGTGAGTTTATTAATGAGAGAATAATTTTCAAAAAAATGTCTTGATTGCTTTGGAAACCAATCGAGTCTTGTTCCACCTGATCCTTGATCTCTGATAGTGTCATGGACCCCACCCTTGCTTTATCGGTTAATCGATCTTTGATGGAAATGTAGCCACTAGTTTTTGTAGTCATTGAGTCTCATTTCACTCGATCCTGATCTCTGATAGTGTCATGGACCCCAACCTTACTTTTTTATTTAATCGCTCTCTGATGGAAATGTAGCCACTAGTTTTTGTAGTCATCGAGCCTCATTCCACCCGATCCTTGATCTTTGATAGTGTCGTGTCAAAGGGATCCTCACAAGTACCATATCGACCAATCACACTTTTAGGATTTTTGAGCACACACGTTTTGTTGTTCCATGATTCTTGAGGTTCCTGATAGCCCGACTCTCCGATGAAAGTAGTCCCATAGTTGGCAACTTGTGTGGTAAGGTAGAAACAAGTGGATCCCACCTCGATCAAGCTAGCGACTATTGAATGGTATGGAAGATGGAGAAGCTGTTGACATCGCAAGTACGAGACAAATCAAAAGAAGCGACTTTACCGATAGAGAATAACTATGTGGATGCATATAACACACTGAGATTATTCAAGAATATGTTGATATCGATAGAAAATGTTCTTACATGGACATTGAACAAGTGTGAGCCAATGTTAAAGGTGAAGTCAAAGATGTAGCTTGCACGAAGTAAATACAATTTCTCTATTCAATAAGGAAATTAAAATTGTTGGTGAGGAATGACAGTATCGACACATAGTAAATGATGATTTGTAGTCCAATCAGATCAGATCATAGAGATGGTCGGATTTAATGAAGACCAGTTGAGTGGCTCAAGAAGATCAACTATCTTTTGTCAACAAGATATCAGATTGATGAGTAGGTGAAGATTACAAAAGATAGTAATCTGAAGATGGAACAATTTCTGAAGATAGATGGATGCATTTAATTGTGGCAAACACCAGGAGATCAAATCATCTTGTACATCATTCAAATTAAGCTTTTGGTAGGAAATTTTTTGTTGTTGTCATGCTTAATACAAAGATAATAGTGTGTATGAAAAAGTGAGCGGTGAAGTGTTGAAATAGTGTAGTGCATGAGGTGTAGTAAAAAAGAGCAGAGAGTAGAGAGTTGTGAAAAGGAGAGAAGAGAGATAAAATGAAGACTAGAGACCAGAGACCAGAGAATAGAGTGTAGAGGAACATAACATAGAAGGTTAGTTACACATAGTGTGACAAAGAGAGAACACTGTATTGAGCAGAGATCAGATAGTGTTGTGAAGAGATAATGATAAGACGAGGCTAGATAGTAGAGATCAGAGGGCAGAGGAGAGATATTAGAGCATCAACATAACATTGTAGCAAGGCAAACATAACAATCTCTTTCAGTGAGTTACAAAACATCGTTTATAACAAGGTGCATAACTGTATTTGACTAATTACTCATTTTATGTCATCTAAACTTGGGAGCTTAGATTAAGGGTAGGTGCTCCTTCAGGTTGGTGCCCATTAAGGTAGGAGTTGGTGCCCATAAAGCTAGGGGTTGGTGCTCATAAACTTTGTAATCAGACTTTTACTTGTGAGGCTAGATTAGAGTAGTAGACTCTAGAAACATTTCTCGCTAAGGTTTTTCCCCACCGTGGGTTTTCCTCATACACACTATGTTATGCATATTTGATGTGGATGTGTGTTCAAAATTTCATTTTAATATTCTTTCTCTCTAACTTAAGTAATTTCATGGTTTAATATCAGGTTTTAAAGATCCATTGATTCACCCCCCTCTCAATGGTCCATTTGTGTTCCTTCAATCGGTATCAGAGCCCTAGGTTTCCTATTAGATAAGTCTTCTCTAGCTTGGGTAGATTCTGGTTTGTGAACACAATGGATAGGAATGAATCCTCCTCTGCTAAAGTACCATTTTTTATGGCACCAACTATGCTATTTGGAGTATAAGAATGGAAAAATATTTGTCATCCCTAGGTTATGGTGTTTGGATGTTAGTTAAAATGGTTATATTGTTCCTGCCACTCCTTCTATCAATTCTAATGATAAAAAGGAATATGAACACAATGCTAAAGCCAATAATTCTATCCTTAGTGGATTATCAGACATAAAGTTTGTTAAAGTTATAAACTGTACATCTACAAAAGAAACATGGGACAAGTTACAGAGAATCTATGAAGGAGATGTGAAAGTGAAGGAGGCTAAATTGCAACATCTTTGAGTGCAGTTTGAAGGTTTGAAGATGAAAGAGGAAGAAATGATTGTTGATTATCTAAAAAGGGTGAATGAAACAGTAAATACAGTAAGAGATCTTGGAGAAGATATTCCAGATGAAGTTATAGTGAAGAAGGTGTTGAGGTCTCTAACAACAAAGTATGATACTAAGGTCTTTGTCATTGAGGAAGCTAAAGATTTGAAAACATTCTCCATGGATGAACTATTTGGTTAATTGTCATCTTATGAGATGAGAATTGTAAGTGTCAAACCTTCCAAGAAACAAGTTGCCTTCACCTCCAAGAAGAAAGGGAAAGAGACTTCAAGTTGTGTTGATGATGAAGAATCGAATGCTACAAGAAATTAAAGAAAGGATCAGGTAAGTATAAAGGAAAACTTCCTTTCAAATGCTTTGATTGTGAAAAAAAGGACATTTATCTGCTAAGTGTCCATATAAGAAAAAGGAAGATAATAATGAGGGTAGTGTCAAGGATACAAGATTTGTTTTTAAAAAAATCTAGGAGAAGAAACTTTCAAAAGAAGAAAATTCTTTACACTATTGATAGTGATGTTTCTGATGATGAAAGTGAGTCAGCTGAGGATTGTAGTGAAGATGAAAAACAAACTAATCTCTTCATGGCCCAAGAGATCAAAAATGAGGAGAAAACATCAAGGTTTGATAGTGGAGAACAATCCAGCAATCATAATTTATTTGATAGTGATAATGAAGATGAAGTTGACCTTGAAGGAGAATTAATCTGTGCCCTTGAAGAACTAGACAAGGTAAGGAAAGAATATAAAAAACACAAGAAGTCAACTATAAAGGAACAAGACTAGCTAAGCAAAAGCCTTGAAGAATCTAATTTGAATATTGCCGCCTTATCAACTCAGCTAGAGGAAGCCAAGAGGATGAGTGAAGTAATGAAATCAAAATTGGAAGCCAAATAAAAGGAATATCAAGAAATGGAAGAAGAAGTTGTGTATCTTAGGAAAGATCTTGAGAAGTGCAAGGATGATCTCAAGCTGAGGCTAAAATGTGAAAGCAACACAAATGCATTGGATGATATGTTGAAGAAGAAAATGCATTCAAGGGATTATATAGGCATAGGATATGAGGTTGGTCAATGTTCAACCAATACGAATTCATCAAAAGGAGACATAAAATTTATATCTTCAAGTGAGAATGTTGATGGGAAAACCTTCATAGTTAGCAATGCTCCAAAGAAGGAAAATGCAACTGCTACTAGAAAGAACAACCATGCTGATCCAAAAGGAAAGGTCAAGTTGATTGATGATGACTTCACCAAAGCTAAGGACATGAGGAAGAAGTTTAGAATACCAAGATATGTTGCTCCAAAAAAACCAATGTGGAATCAAATCAACAGTAATATCTGGTATACTTCTCAATTTCATGGCTATTGTTACAAATGTAATGCATATGGACATAAAATTTCAGATTGTAGACTTATGCTTAGACCTGCTCCAAATTATGAAAACAAGAATCCTTTTGTTGTCCTAAGAGATATTAATGTTATATTCTGTCATTGTAATGAATTTGGCCATAAGAGCTATAAGTGTAGGAGAAAAACATTTCAATCAATTGGCAGCCCCTCTATTATTTTATTTAACAAAAATGTGAAATGCTACTACTATCAAAATTACGGCCACATAGAAAAACATTGTAAATCAAGAGATGCTAAACAAAAGAGAACAACAAATGTGGAACCAAAAACCAAATCTGATCAAAATGTTGCAACAATAATGAGGAAGAAAACCAAGCAAATATGCGTAAAGAATAAAAAAGAGTAAAATGGATCAAGTCTAATAGTGTAAATAGAATTGCACGCAGAGAGAAAAAACCTATGGGTTGTTGGCTGTGGGTGCTCCAATCCCATGTTAGGAGATAAGAAATTTTTTATTGAATTTGAATATTGGAATGGAGGTTCAATTATATTTGGTGACAATTATTCCATCAAAATAAAAGGGAAAGGAATATTAAACATTGATGGTAAGTTAGAAGCACATGATTTATACTATGTTGAAGGATTAAAACACAACTTACTAAGTGTTAGTCAGATGTGTGACAAAGGCTACAAGTTTACATTTGACTCCAAGGGATGTGAAATAAGGAAAGAAAGTAGTGGAAAACTAATTGCAGAAGGTAAGAGGACTGATAGTAATGTGTATAATTTGAAGGAGTTCTATGAGTCACAATGCATGATGGGACAAGTGGATGAGAGATAGTTATGACATAAAAGATTAGGGCATATAAATTTTGACAATCTTGTCAAAGTAATCTCAAAAGGATGTGTGAGACATATACCTAAGATTACTAAGCCAACCAACACCACATGCAATGAGTGTCAAAAGGGGAAGCAAACTAGGGTGAGCTTCAAGACAAAGGAGTATTCAACCTCAAGACCATTGGAACTGGTGCATACATATTTATGTAGTCCTACTAGGACAAGAGCTTTAAATGGTGAAAAGTACTTCATGTTGCTCATAGATAACTATTCAAGGATGGCATGAGTTACCTTCTTGTAGGATAAGTCACAAGCATTTGAAAGGTTCAAAATTTTTAGAAAAATGGTGGAAAAGGAGAGTGGATACAAGATGAAATGTTTAAGATCAGACCGAGGAGGTGAGTTTACCTCAAATGAGTTTGAAGATTAGTGTGAGCTACATGGAATTAAAAGACAATATTTTGCTGCTAGAACACCACAACAAAATGGTGTTGTGGAAAGAAATAACAGGACAGTCAAGGAAATGATAAGACCAATGCTTAACGAGTCATATCTGCCTAATATTTATTGGAAGGAGGTTATCCATACAACAGTGTACACCTTAAATAGGGCACCGTTGAGAGTGAACAACAAAATGACACCTTATGAGCTATGGTATGACAAGAAATCCTTTGTCAAATACTTCAAAGTCTTTGAAAGAAAATGTTTTATCAGAAGAGATGAGGATGTACTAGGAAGCTTTGATGCAAGGTATGATGATAGCATATTTTTTAGGCTACTCAACTCACAACAAATCATACAAGTGCTACAAAAAACACGTTAAGAGGATTGTTAATGTAAATGTAAGAATTGATGAAAACTTGTGAAAAGGAAAACAAGATGTTGTAAACCAGATTGAGGAACCATATTATGAAGATGAGGAACTGTTGTCACAAAATTTCACCAGTTTGATGAGCAATCCTGATCATCAACCTTGTACAACATGGAAGCAACCTCCCAAGTGTGGGACCTTGCATTGTTATGAGGTTGAATCTTTGAAGAAGACCGACTTCCTCTTCAATCTAGTGCAAGTGTTAGACTAACCCAACACTAAAATATCTAATCTACTATTATGATAGGGGAAAAGGGAGAAAGAGGGATGCTTGAAAGAAAGGAAAAGGTTCACACCTATATTGAATATGATCTTCCTTCTTGTAACTGCACAAAACACAAGTAAAACTACCCAAAACATGTGCAAGATTCTATCCTAATCAGCTTCCTAATAAAAGAGTGGAGGTTGGAAATTTATAGGATGGAAAGAGTAACTAATTCAGTTCGTAGATGTCATCCAATAAAGGATCAACACACACACCTATGCTAAGGAAAACAATTAAAATGCATTCATACAAAGAGATAAAACTTTACACAGATTGTAAGAACTAAATGAGGACAAAATAGGCAAATTTTATTCATATAAAGGCAAGGAAACATTTACAGTTGTAGAAAAATAAGAATTCTGCCAGAGAAAAAGAAGACAAGATCCTTGAAAAGGTTACAAAATTTGCCTTTATAGCTGATTAAGAAATCCTAACCCATCTAGGGTCAGATTACAAAAATATCAGAGGGGAAGAAGATCAGACTCAAAGATCTAATGGTGTGATGAAAACACCTCTAAGAATGTCCTTTGTGACATGGGGAAAAGAAAAACCTCCTCACAAGGGAGATATCTCTGCGTGGAATGGGTTTGAGTACATCTGTAGAGCAAAAGTCTTCATAGTGTATTAATTGGGCATGGGCGTCATCCAAAAATTGGCCTGCAGAAGTCACCTTGGAGTAATGGCGATCGAAGGCAGTTCGATGCAAATCTAATAAAAAATAGGGACATGATGGATAACTTTCATGTTATATGCCCTCTACTCCTGCAGAGCATTCAAATCTTCAATGGCCCCAGGAATTTTAAAACTTGACCATCGGATCTGTCATATCGTGCAAAGATGGATGTGTGAGATGGCACCACAAAGCTCCTCACAGGGTCAAAGAGAGTTTAAAACATCGTCGTTAGATTTCCTATAAATGATGATCCTGTTGGATTGTTGGTATTGACAAAACTGGTCAATCTAGAGAATCGATATATGTGCTAAGGTTTGTCATTAATGTCCAACACTTATCGGTGAAGACAGGTGCTCACCATAAATCTAGATTGGCTAGAGTTTGAAGTGTTTGCCGTCAATGCCAAAGGGGGAGATTATTGGATTGTTGGCATTGACAAAACTGGTCAATCTAGAGAACTGATTGATATAGATATATATATATATATATATATATATATATATATATATATATATATATATATATATATATATATATATATATATATATATATATATATATATATGCTAAGGTTTGTCATTGATGTCCAACACTTACCGGTGAAGTGGTATAGGTAGAGTGGTGTTGTTTTTCAGTAAGAAAAAGTGATGAATTACAATACATGGGAACAACATTGGTATTGAATGATCAAAGGTTAATTCAGCTCAAGGAAAGATAAATTAAGTCAACTGGTCTATCATTTAGGAAGATCGGTCACTTTGGTGATGGTGAAGTCACAAAAGGTGACTCAGGCAAGAAAACGTGTTTGTTCTAACAAACCAGTACTCATTGGTAAATAGGGGAAGAGACTTGGTGCTAGCACAACAAATCAAAAATCAAAGGATGAACCAATAATATAGAAGTGCAGTGGCATACCGGTACACCGGTATGACAGAAGGAAGATAGGTGATCACCATAAATCTTGGAGTGGTTATCAGTTATTCATTTGTGGTCACAAAGGATGAGTTGGTGAGCTTGTGTCTACACCAAATCATATGTTGGTAAGGTCAACTTTCAGTTATCATGCAGTCAAGCATGATTACATGCGGATTTTTTGGTTCGCACTTATTTGGCTGAGCACGACTCAAAAGTTTCTATCTTTGGGAGATGCGGTGGCAAAATTGGGTGAACACTTGGTGAAATTGTTGTAAGGCCTGCAGAGAAAGAGTGGGAGATTTTGAATTTGAAATCTTCTGAAATCCATGATTGGTTTGATTGAGGGAATGCCTGAAGGTGTCGGCAGAAATTGTATAAAGCGTTATTGAAGTTCATTCAGAAAGTTTTGATCGTGAAATTTGCAACAAGGAGAATTTGTTGAAGGTGATCCAAAGTGAAAAGAAGAGAGAGAGGTAGTGCTAAAAGGTATTAGCACAGTAGAGTTTGTTTGAGGTAGTTTGACTAAGTGCAGAGTCAAGAGATAGTGAACCGGTAGAGTGCAGAGCCGAAGATTAGAGGACCAGCAGAGTGCAGAGTCGAAGGTCAGGGGACCGACAGAGTGCAGAGCCGAAGGTCTGAGGATCAGTAGAGTGTAGGGCCGAGGGATAGGTGACCGGCTGAGTGAAGAGAAGAAGGTGTAAGAAGGAAACTGATGTTGTGCAAAGAAGACACAACTGGTGTGTATTGAGTGTGATGCATATTGAGATCTGATAAAGCTATCAGTAGCTAATTCAGCAAATCATCCATTTGTTGCTTTCTAATAATTGCAACATAAATCCCTTAACTAGGTGGACTTTAACAGGTCCCTACTGTAAAATCCCTTAATCAGGTGACATCTTAACTAATGTTCTAAGTCCTCTAACCAGACTACCTTTAACAGGGTAAAAGCACTAACCGACCTTGTTCAAAATCCCTTAACTGGGTGGCACCTAACAGTGTCTTTGTAATCTCCTAATAGGGATGGCTCTTAACCAGGCGTACTCTAGAAGAGTACAAATTTTGTGAGTTCCTACTGACACCATGGTTTTCTCCCTATTGGGTTTCCACGAGATAACTCCTTGGTGTCACTGTCAACTTTTCATGCTTGCATATTTTACTTCAGTGATTAAGTATATAATGGATCTTAGATGAATGCAAATTTAAGATAAAAGTTAAATTGTGAAAATTTGATTAAGTGTTGATTCACCCCTCCCCTCTCAGCACCGGTTGGGACTAACAATTGGTATCAGAGCCTTAAGTCCTTTGAGTCAGAAGAAGCTTAACTAGCTTAGGGAAATAACAAAGATGATGCATAAGGAGGGTCCTAAGTTCTCTAAGGAGAACTAAACCTTATGGTGTGGAAGAATGAAACTCTATCTAAGATCCCTAGATGATCGACAATGACTGATGTGGCACCTTGGACCCATGTCTTACCTTGTTGTTGACCATCAAGCCTTCCTGGCCTTTCGTCAAGACATAAGGCTTTGGCCAGATAGGAATTTGCCTCCATCATCCCTTGGAAACTTGGTCTAAAGGGCATTTCATTTTGAGAAGGCGTGAGTCTTGCCGAAAAGAGGCACTTCGTTGATAGAAGGGTCTTTGGTAAGACCAAAAAATGCATCATATCACCTTGGAAGGTTAGGTCAAAAAGGGCCATGTCATGTCACCCTGTGGGATGGCAGGATGACTTCTCGCACCTCGTGCCAACTTACCCCACAACATCATTTTTTCTACCCCATGGAAATGTGGGGAAAGAAAGGAACTAACTTCCTTGTCCTCCCACCATCCCGCATGATATGGAACCTGAGCAGGTGCCAAACATTTAGTTGGTTGTGTTGAATCTAGTTGCTGAATAACACACAATGTCAATAACAGGATAACGAATAACTCGACGTGATATCCGTACAAGATGATGGAGCTTTTATAAGACATGGGTCAATAACCCTCATGTTATATGACTTTTCATAACCCTTGTGTTATGCATCTTTCTAAAAGGATTGAAGAAGCAGCTAACTCTGTTGAGTATAATAACATGACATGTTATTCGTACTACATTCTTGGATCTGATACCTGCAAGGATTGGCACAAAAAATGCCAATAGGAACAATCTAAAATAGAAGAGGAAACTACAAAGAAACCACCTAGCAAGTATGTGCAAAAGTATCATCCTGAAAATTAGATTATAGGTAGCAAAGATGGAGGTGTACAAACAAGGAGGAAGCATGTTGCAAACATTGAACAAGTCAACTTTTGTATATTGGCTGAAATGGAACCAAAGAACTACAATGAAGCCAACGAGAGTGAGAAATGGGTGAAGGCAATGGAAGAACTTTAGCAGATTGAAAATAACAAAACTTGGGATTTGGTACAACGGCCTGATGATAATAATGTCATTGGCACAAAGTGGGTCTACAGAAATAAGGTGAATGAAGATGGCAAGGTGATAAGAAACAAGGTTAGGTTGGTCTCCAAAGGATACTCATAGGTAGACGGCATAGATTTTGAAGGGACATTTGCCCCTATTTCTAGACTTGAGGCCATTGGGATTTTTTTGGCATTTCCATCATACAATGTTTATAAATTTTATCAAATGGATGTAAATTCTTCTTTTCTAAATGGCAATCTTGAGGAAGAGGTGTATATTGATTAGCCTGAAGGATTTCAATTGAATGGAAATAAAGACTTTGTATGCAAATTAAGGAAAGCATTATATGGTTTAAAGAAAGCACCTAGAGCATGGTACTCCATACTTGACAAGTATCTACATCAGCAAGGTTTCAAGAAAGGATGTACCGACAACAACCTATACATTAAAACTAAAGGTAATATCATGATTATAGTTGTTGTTTATGTAGATGACATTATCTTGCTGGAAATGAGGATGATTTATGCAAAGAGTTTTCTAATTAAATGTCATCAGTATTTGAGATGTCAGTGCTAGGAGAGTTGTCATACGTTCTTGGACTGTAGATATCATAGCTAAATAAAGGCATATTCATCTCCAGAACTAAGTATGCAAAAGACATGTTGAAAAAGTTCCAGATGGAGGATCGCAAGCCTTTTAGTAGTCCCATGGTGACTAGATGCAAGTTAATTAAAAATGACAAGTCACCTAATGTTCATCAGACCATGTGTAGATCTATGATTGGGAGTCTTTTGTATCTAACCACCTCCATGCTAGATATTGTGCAAGTTGTGTGCATGATAGATAGATTTCAAGCTATCCCAAATAAATCTAATGTAAATACTATGAGAATGATATTAAGATATCTGCAAAGTATACTTGATTATGGTTTGTGGTATCCAAAGAATGATAAATTTAGTTTACAAGCCTACACAGATGCAGATTGGGAAGGTTGTGTGGATGACATGAAAAGCACTAGCAGTGGAGCTTTCTTCCTTGGTGATAGATTGGTCTCATGGTACAACAAGAAACAAGAATCCATTTCTTTATCTACTACTGAGGTAGAATATATAGTTATTGCTACATGTTGTTCACAAGTTCTCTGGATGAAGCAAACACTCAAGGATGTCCAAGTAGAGTATGGAAATCCCATCTCCATAAAATGTGACAATTCAAGTGCAATCAACATCTCAAAGAACCCTATCATGCACTCAAGAACAAAAAATATAGCAACTAAGTATTATTTCTTGAGGGAGAAGGTAGCTGGAAAATAAGTCAAGGTTGAATATGTAAGTACTAGTGAGCAAGTGGCTGATATTTTTACAAAACCTCTACCTAAGGACACTTTTGAATATCTAAGACTAAGGTTGGGATTCATCCCTCCTTCTTTCAACACAAGTTGATTTAGAGGTATGTGGTTCAAGGGGAGATTATAGCTTCATATTCTACATCCTTGAACCCATGTGTGCTCCCAAGGTGATGGAGCATATTGATTTTGGTTCTCAGGGGGAGACAATCATTGCTAAACAGGGTAAGCAAAATGCTAAAAGGTGTTGTAGATGCATATGCACAACTGAAGTGTATGTGATAAACCTATTGTGATTGCAACCATATGTATAATGCAATTGTCACAAGGGGAGTGTTTCGAGCTGAGAAAAGAAAGGAGAAGAGTGAGGTTAGTTGTTGGTTGCCCTACCCTTTGACATTGTTGTCAAAGGGGGAGAAGAGGCATGAGGTTGAAATTAATGCCAAAGAGGGAGATTGTTGGTATTGAGCTATCATTGGCATCAACATACATAGATGCATAGTTCTTTCAGGTTCAGGATGCAAGGGGAGAAGCGCTAGTTCAGGTGTTGGCATTAATGCATGGGACCGTTTTCATGTTGACTACACAGTGTTTTTGTCACCACTCATTAGGCACCTGAGTTTATCGATGACAGAATACATTTCGACAAAACATCTTGACTATTTTGGAGATCAATTGAGTCTCATTCCACTCAATCCCTAATCTCTGATAGTGTTGTGGACCCACCCTTGCTTTATTGGTTAATCACTTTCTGATGGAAATGTAGCCACTAGTTTATGTAGTCACCGAGTCTTGTTCCATCCGATCCTCGATCTCTGATAGTGTCATGGACCCCACCCTTGCTTTATTGGTTAATCGCTCTCTGATGAAAATGTAGCCACTAGTTTTTGTAGTCAGTGAGTCTCAATCCACCAGATCCTTGATTTTTGATAGTGTTGTGTCAAAGGGGTCATCATAAATCCCCTATCGGCCAATCACACTTTTAGGGATTTTGTGCCCACACATTTTGTTGTTCCACGATTCTTGAGGTGCTTGATAGCCCAACTCTCTGATGGAAGCAGTCCCATAGTTGGCAACTTGTGTGATAACGTAGAAAAAAGTGGATCCCACCTTAGTCAAGCTAGCGACTATTGAGTGGTATGGAAGATGGAGAAGCCATTGACATGGCAAGTACGGGACTAATAAAAAAAAATTACTTTGCCGACATAGAATAACTATGTGGATGCATATAACACACAAAGATTATTCAAGAGTATGATGATGTCGATAGAAAAGTTGCCCACGTAGATGCTGACCAAGTGTGACCTAATGACAAAGGTGAAGTCGAAGACGTAGCTCGCATGAAGAAAATCCAATTCCTCTATCCAATAAGGAAATTAAAATTGTTGGTGAGGAATGGCGGTATGGACCCAAAGTAAGCAATTATTTGTAGTCCAATCATATTAGATTGCAGAGATGAAGAAGAGGGGTGATCACATTTAATGAAGACCAGTTGAGTGGCTTGAGAAGATCAACTTTCTTCTATTGATAAGATATCATATCGATGAGTAGGTGAAGATTACAAAAGATAGTAATCCAAACATGCAACAATTTCTGAAGATATATGGATGCATTTAATTATGGCGGCCACCAGGAGATCAAATTAGCTTGTACATCATTCAAATTAATCTTCTGATGGGAAAGTTTTTGTTGTTGTCATGCTCAATATAGAGATAATAGTGTGTATGAAAAAGTGAGTGGTGAAGTGTTAAAATAGTGTTGTCCGTGAGGTGTATTAAAAAGGAGAAAAGAGTAGAGAGTTGTGAAAAGGAGAGAAGAGATATGATGTGAAGACTAGAGACTAGAGAATAGAGAATAGAGTGTAGAAGCAGATAACAAAGAAGGTTAGTCACACATAGTATGATAGAGAGAGAACACTGTATCAAGAAGAGATTGGATAGTGTCGTACAAAGATAAGGGGAAGATAGGGCTGGATAGAAAACATCAGAGGATAGGGGAGATATATTAAAGCATCAAATAACACATCAGCAAGGTAGGCATAACAATTTGTTTCAGTGAGTTACAAAACATCATTTTTAACAAGGTGCATAACTGTATTTGATTATTTACTCATTGTATGTCATCTGAGTGGTAGCTCAAATTAGGGGTAGGTTCTTCTTTGGGTTGGTGCCCATAAAGCTAGGGGTTGGTGCTTCTTTGGGTTTGTGCCCATAAACTTTAGGGGTTGGTACTCCTTTGGGTTGATGCCCATAAACATTGTAATCAGACTTTTACTTCTAAGACTGGATTAGAGTAGTAGACTCTAGCAACATTTATCATCGAGGTTTTTTCCCATTGTAGGTTTTCCTCGTACACATTATGTTATGCGTATTTGATGTGGATGTTTGTTCAACATTTCATTTTCATATTCTTTCTCTCTGACTTTAGTGATTTCATAGTTTACTATCGATTTTTAAAGCTCCACTGATTCACCCCCTCTCAATGGTTCATTTGTGTTCCTTGATGAACATATCTTGGGGTCTTAGATGTAGATACCAGAGCTTCCTAAGCTTCCTTTTCTCCTTCTCCTTCTCTGACTTTCTCTTCCTTTTTTTTCTGGCATCCAATTCATCACTCATTTCCTGCCAATTTGTTAGACTCTTTAGAAGTATCTTCATTAACCTTCACATTTTCACTTTCAATAATCTTGTTTGGCCTTTTATTGAAACATCAGTATACCTTCTCCTTGTAGAATATCCTAAGAATATGCCTTCATCTACTCTATTGTCAAACTTTCCAAGATTATCTTCATCTCTCTAGATCTAGCACTTACTTCCAAATACCTTGAAATATTTCACTGTTGGAGTTCTACCTTGCCATAGCTCATATGATGTCTTTCCATGTCAATTCTGGTATAAGATCTTATTAAGAGTTAGATTCTATTGTTAATTTCTTCTCTTCAATAGACTTTTGGGAGTTTTGCTCTTTCGATCATTGCTCTAGCTACCTATTGTATACTTTGGTTCATCCTTTTCACTACACCATTTTGTTGTGGGGTCATAGGGGTAGACAACTGTCTTCTAATACCATGTTTCTCACAAAAATTGTTAAACTCATCATCAGTAAATTCTCATCCTCTATCAGACCTTAAACACTTAATCTTTCTGTCAACTTTATTTTTTACTTTAACGTTGAATATCTTGAATTTTTCTAATGCTTTTGACTTCTCTCTCAAAAATGCAACCCGTGACATTCTAGAATAATCATCAATCAACAACATGAAATACTTATCACCTTGTATACTCCTTGTTCTAGTTGGATCACATATATCTATGTGCACTAAATCCAACAATCTAGTTGATGAATGTTCCTTTCCTCTATAACTTCCTTTCATCTACTTTCCAACTTGACATTCTTTGTAAATGTTGTTTCTAGTTTGGTCAGCCTAGGCAAATCTCTCATTGCACTTGATGAGCTAATCTTCACCAAGTTGTCAAAATTGATATGACACATCCTCTACTGCAAGAGCCAACTATCATTGATTTGAGATTAAAAAAAAAACAATGCTTTGTAGCTCCTTCTAGCGGATACATGTTTCCACCAGTCCTTTTCCCTGTTGTAATGGCAATTCTTGATCCCTTCCAGATCTTACAACCATCATCCTAAAAAACAACATTGTAACCATTTTTGCACATCTACCCAACACTCAAAAGATTATGATGAAAACCCTTCACATAGTAAACATTGTTAGTATTATGTTTTCCATCAAAATAAATAGAACCAATTCCCACAATCTGTGTTGTCTGATCATCTCAAAACCTAATGGAACCTCCATCATACTTTTCAAGTTTTACAAATTTACTTTTATCACCAGTCATATGATTTGAACATCCACTATCAATCAACCATTCATTTATATCTTTTCTAACATGTAAAGCAGTAGCATGAGTCTTAGGAATATCAATTTTAGGTACATCTCTTTCTACCAAAAACAAATAATCGTCATCCTCATAATCCGATTCATTATCTGAAATACCAGCATCATATTTGACATAATAAGTTTTCTTGTTAAACTTCCCTTTACCATCTCTAAACTTTTGTCTTGAATCTTTTTTTAGACACCTAATAGCAATATGACCAATCTTTCCACATCTAAAGAATTTAAGGGGTAACATACCTTTGTATTTGTCAATGCTTTTCTTTGGTTTCCTTACAAATTTTTCTTCCATCTCATCTGAACTTTCATCTTCTAGATCTTACTCAAAGGCTTTAAAAGAAGATTTAGTCTTAGCTTTGTCTTTTCCAAACTTCTTTATCTCAAATGTTGATAGATTACCATACAACTACTCTCTAGTAAACTTATTTGGACCATAGGTTTCTTCAATAGAAGAGATCTTGTCACTATAGATTTTCGATAGGGACATCAAAACCTTCTCAATTATGTCTTCATTTGTCAAGGTGCCGCCAAGTTCTCTGATTTCATTTATCACACTATCAACCTTCTAAAAGTATCTTCTTATATCTTCTCCTTCTTCCATTTTCAAATTCTCATATCTGCACTTAGCTATTAGCTTCTTTAATAATTTAACTCTATCATTTCCTTTATAGATATCTCTCAACTTTTCCCAAACCTCATCATAAGCGATATTCAATGAAATAACCTTTGTCAATTCAGTCTTTGATAAAGCACTAAAATAGCACACCTTTCATTTTCATTCTCTTCATAAGCTTGAATATTATCCAAAGTGGTAAGACTATTTACCGATTAAACATACTTAGTTTTCACTGCTTTCCCAGTGTTGTATCCCAAAGAGATCAGGTAGCCTCTCATCTTCAATTTCTAGAAACTATAGTCAAATCCTTCAAAGATAGGAATAGTCAGTTTGTGTGCTATTGGATTAGGATGTACCTCAAGCGGTTAAGCTCTTCTCCAAAGAACCAAAGATTTGATACCAATTGTTGAATATCCAAGCAACTGAGAGGGTGGGTGAATTAGTTGACAACTTAAATAATTTATTCAATGCTTTCACACATCTGAAATAACCAATAGACTTAATTAAAGTAGATATAACATGAAGAGCACACAGACAACACATCACACAATGAACACCAGATATGACATGGAAAACACAAGAAGGGAAAAACCATGGAGAATTTTAGTTCTCAATATAAAACATTAATTAAGGTGACACCAGTTAAGGTGATTTTGACAGAGGGTGGTTGACTGCCATAATGCTCACTATAGGAGGGCTCACTGCAGGAGGGCTCACTATCGAAGAAATAAACAAAGAAAGGAAAGTAATATACCAAGGTAACACACACTACAAAACTAGACTACATCTGATGCCTCAATACCACCACAATTCGCTCAACATCAATAATCAAATCCTTCCTTATCAATCTCACATATCTTCAATAACAATGCCACACTTTTTCCATACTAACACAATTAGATCATCCTCACATATATTCTATCTTCCGGGAAGCATAATCTTCCAAGTCAGCCAAGACAGAGATCTAAAATAGGTCAACACTAAATATTCCAATAGTGGGAAGGAATGAGAAGTAGACCATACCACAACACACATCATCAGTCAGATCAACACGTTACATCCATTACAAATTTCAGACCCAAATCATGACTCGCATGCTACATGAATTTCTCTACACATCCTTGAATTACAGACTTAATCCGGACCTAAAAAATACTACCTGGAGCAATAAAAATAAGAGTGAAATCAAGATATACATGAATACACTCAATCAACAACGTATTTGATAAACAAAAATATCTGGATCATCAGCAGTTCAACTAATTCATACTATAACACATCTTCAAGAGCACCAAAGGTTCTAAGGACACATCTTTTGGATCACCAACACCAAGAACACATGTTGACAAATTACAACTATTATGTTGACATCAATGACAACCAATCATACTCATCAACAACACATTTGCAACACATGGCATTTTAGGGCACCATGGTCCAAACTAGGACATACCACGTCCTAGTCCCACTGCAAAGAAAACCAAAATAAGGTGCTAGGGAGGTGGGTACTCCTCTGTGGGACCCACAATAGGTTGTACATGATGTCAACATTACGTAATAAGAACAAATCAGACCTAGAGAGGGAATAGGGATATAACATGCTAAAGTAGGAGCACAAATATGAGGTGTAAATTGTACCGATGATAATTTAAGACACTACATTTATCCCCCACTTTAACTAGAGTATGAGACTATGCAAACTCATAGTAAAGTGGATGAAAGATGAGAGAGAGGAGCAATTAGAAGCTAGATCACTGGGAGTATAAGACATCACTAATTTTGAGGAACCAAGCCCCAATCTTGGGACCTTAACTCACACAATCGTATGCAAGGGAACACAAAACAAGGCAAAGACAAAAAGGCTTCCAATGGAAAACAAAGAACAAAAGGAAAAAGACACAACAAAAAAGCTAAAAACCAACACAAGACCTCAATTCAACTAGTCGAAAAGACCTTGATAATCAAAATATCTCAACCACTACTATCATTCTTCAAATACCATCACAAGGACACAATGATTACATAAAAAGAGAAAGAGAACGCATCAAACCATGAACCACAAGTAGAGAATTTATGAGCTCATGGAGAGAAGAAAGGAGTAGACATGGATAACACAGGCTATCTATGTTTTGCTAGGTGATGAATGAGAAGAGAGAAAGAGAGGACATGGATACCTTGAGCTAGTTGTATTTTGATAGGTGATCCGTGTTAGGGAGGAGAGTCGGAATAGTCTATCTATGTTTTTCTAGTTCCACTCATCTTGTTGTGTGTGCAATTGTCTATTTTTTAGGTGTTAATCATCTTGTCTAAGATTTTATTTTCTCTTGTTTCGAGCATGTAAAAACTTGTGTAAGACATGAAATGAAAATGCAAATGTGTTTGGTTTCAGGAAAATCTCGTGTAAGAATTTGTTTTGTTTTGTTTTGAGTATGTGTATCCCTATGTAATACAAATATATACCTGGTTTCGAGAACATGTGGTGTAAGATTTTGTTTTGTTTGGTTTCAAGAATGAACACCCTGTTTAAGGCATGCAAAATATAGTACAATATAGTACAAAGAGGGAGATATGCTATACCCCCCCTTAAGATGTCAACATAGCCCTATGTTGATGTCTTAAGGATGATAGAAACAAGGATACCCACCTTCAACACCAAGGATATATCCTTTTAGGAAACAATGTTCGTAAATCCAAACCAAGCTAAAGAGGCAATACTCTTAGAAGCAAGGACAAGATATTTGAAAAAGAGATATCTTGCAATAATGGCAAAGGGAATCCTTAGAGGAGAAGAGATATTTTCTCAAAAGACATCTATCTCCTAGAGGAGTTTCTTTGAACAAACATAACTCTTCTACCAAAAGAAAAGAAGGGGAACAAGAATTTGAATACCTTTCCCTTATTGCTAAGTGAAAGGGATTCTTGATGAAGGATGACATAATATTGACCCAATGTGAGGGGTATGTTTAAAATAGGTTTTAGTGAAGGATACACACCTCTTACATAAGAGAGAATCCTTGAGAAAACAACAACTTCACACAAGCAATAAAATCACCTTGTAATAAAACACCACTCAACAAAGGAAAAATAGATCCTTAGAAATGATAGGAGAGATGAATTCCCCCGAAGCATAGGGACAATGAGAAGAATTAAACCACCTCTAAGGAGAGATTTATACATAAGAAAATGCACTATTCCAAGCAAAGAAAGGTCCTAAACAAGGAATACTTATGTACTCACACGAAGGAATATTCAATGTAAGAAAAGACATCAAGATATGCAAAATGCAACTCTAAAGAAGATTTAATCTTCAAAGAGAATGAGATAATTAAATGTATATGAACCTTGTCCCCCAACAAAAGGGACAAGAAAGAAGCATGTTACTACCTCGAGATTTTTTTATTGAAATAGCATCACCACTCGTGACAAAGGATCCCCCAATGAAGTCAACTACTAGTGTCATAGGATGAGGATCAACATGATAGGGTGAATGGAGTGCTAAGGCACTACCTCTTCATGAAGAAAGAGTGCAAGATTGGTTGTAAGAGCTATGTGAGCTCTATCAAATTGGTCTTGAACCAATTTTTTAAACGCTTTACAATTTCCAAGAGAATGCAAACAACTACATTGAAAAAGACAATGTTCATCACCTTTCTTATTCTTATAGTTATAATTAAATCTAATGAAAGGAAAAGAAACATTCTTACCATACTTCAAAATCCAAAAGATTCTAGTAGATAGTTTCTCTTGGTCATCAATAGGAGTAGGTCTTGTCTCTTGAGATGTAGGAAAAGGGTTGCTAGAAGGAGATGGATAGTTTTTTATGATTTTAACTATGCCATTATCAATGATTCCTTGCATTCCATTTTGAAAATCTAGATAAACATTGGTATCATGGTCATTAGTTTGATGATGTGAGCAAAAACTAGTGTTTGAGGAAGAAGCACCTTTAGATGGATGATAGAGTTTATGTCTTACAAATTACTCTTTAAGATTTTGTACACTAAGGAGATCATCCATATGTGAATGATGAGAGCATACTAGACCTTTAGTACTAGCTTTTATAGGAGGGTTTATAGGGACTTTGACTCCTTGTTCAAATTTTCCAAGTCCCTGTCCTCTATAACCTTGTTTTGATATTATGTTATAGCCACTCCTAGAAGAGATTTTTAATTTGGAAGAGGAAGGGGTATTGGTGCAGTCACCAGTTAGGAGGGACCTCAAAGAGATCTATCCGAACCAGTCAACAAGAGTAAACACAATGGAAACACAATGATATGATGGAGGCAATGCAAAACTGAATGAATTATATCATGAAAACTAATTACAATCAACCGATAACAACTGGGTTATAGAACAGGTCGCAACCAGGACCTCAAATCTTAAGATTTATCTTCTATGTTTTATATCATCACTGATCTCTATTCTAATGCTCAATTACAATGATTTATATGATCCAAGGGGATCCAATCGGCCGAAAAAGAGATCAAATACCGAAGAACAAGACCTAATGTGTAAAAATAACAAGGTCGGCCTCCGCCAAATAAATTCCTCCGAAAAATACAAAGGATGAAGTGTAGATCAAAGGGAAGGTCATCCAAACGCCAAGGAACACTAGAATCATCACTTAGGGCTCTGCAAGCTATGGAAGGGATCCAGTAGATTCCAATAGATTACAAATGCAAATAGGTCCAGGCAACCAGTACCAGAAAACTGTCTTGAAAACTGGTAGCGATAACTTGCCGGAAAATGATCCAAATGCTTCATAGTTTGGGAATAAGGTAGATGATCAAGTCCTCGAGAAAAAATCCAACTCCTTGAGATCCGGTGAGCCAATGCCAAAAAATGCAAAATGAAATGTTGAAACTACAAAATAGAAAGGAAATATTTTTGGTTGATGCAAGATTGCCATGAACCAGGGATGCTCATGCATCAAGTATTATAATAATTTTCTTTAAAAATTTGTAGTGTAAGTACATCTAGAAGGAACAAAGGGAGACACAAATGAAGAAGGAATATCCTTTGTAGGGAAATTCTCCTTTCTATCATCATGCATATCCTCTTTGATAGGTTGGGAAGGGAGATCCTTATCATTTAAGGCTTCATATTTTCTTAATGTTATGTGGGGAGATAGATCATGAATGAAATGCACAATATCATCTTTTGTACAAATGTTTTGATGGTTAAGATAAGATCTCGGAGAATAAGGGGGATCTAGAGAGATTGAAACACCAATATTTTGAACGTGCCCCCCTTGTGCTAGGGTATGTGTATGAGAAGAAGATGGTTCCATTTTTCTCATCAATGTTTGCTTTCGATTAGAGAGATCATTGATAGAACTATTGGCATTGTCCTCATTCACATGAGATACCCTAGGAGAAGTACAAGTGTTAGGTTTTTCATTAGCTTCTCTAGGATTACGATCTAGGAAAGATTTTATGTGATCTAGATATGTAATGCATATTCCTAAAAAATAGCACCATAAAAAAACATTCATCATGGCTAAAAAATTTGAGATTTAAGTGATTAATAGGAAATATTTTTAAACTCTAAAAATACCATATTCCAAAGTGCTATGAATTAAAATAAGCAATGTAAAGTTAAAGAAACCATTATCCAACGCATGATTTTTGATAAATATAAGTAAAAATAAATGTAATCATATGTGAAATGGCAAAAAAATCAAATATATTAAGTGCCACTTTGAATGCCTAAGATCATGTCTGAAAAACAAAAGTTATAAATTATGCAAGCCACAAATCAAATTAACCAGAATAAATTAGGCTTTCTATATATTTAGCCTCTAAATTTATATATTTTTTATTAAAAATATAATCTATGAGTGCAAACTTGAAAATAGAAATGCCTACAAATCATATCTGAGAACACAAATCAGAAATAGTGTTCTAAGAAGTCAGGTTCACCAAAATGTAATGGTGGAAAAATTAGGGTTAGGGTTAAATTAAGATAATAAAACCACTAAATGACCTGATTAACCATTACATTAGGGATCAGATTTCAAGCTCCTTTTGATAGGTGTTTTTTTCTTTCCTAAAATTGAATTGAATTGATTGTTGGAGATTAGGGGAAAATAGGTGATAAATGGAATGATTAGGCATTATAAGTAAGCTACAAATGTCGCACAGAGCCACAAACTTGGATTTTGGAATAATAAGATGTCTTGGACCCGCTCTCAGAAGTTTAGCCTGATTTTTTGGGACCAGATAATATCAATTTGCCATGCTCCTTCAAATTTTTTATCGTCGAAAGTTGAACCTGTTTGTCTTTGCGAACTTTGTCGATCCTCCTGAACATAGCTCTATACTTGCTTCCTGCACACAGAAAGAAAGGGGAAATCTTTGGGAATAGGGGTTTTCCTAAGTCAAACCCTGGTTTAGGAATTAACCTTGAATGAAATGATGCAAATACTGAAATAAATCTTGGATAGATATACCTTAGATATGCAATTGTTGATGATGATGCAATGCTCTTTGAATGCAATCACAAATGTTGTATGTAATGGCATGACAAACACAAAAACATGAAAAACCCTAATCACACACACATGCTTGCACAAGATTGATGTAATTTTGCTCCACAATGGTTGAACGGTGAATACGCAACCTTGAAGATCTCTTAGAATGCTTGCTAATGAATGCTTCATGAATGCATGAATACTCTAGGTAGGATGTGGATGGAGACTTAGGTCTAAAATGAATTGATATAATGTATTTATATAGGGGTCTTTAGGTAAATTACTGATTAGGCTGACCTCCAATGGTCATGTATAGCTCTGAGGGTCAAATCTTGGCAGGGAAACATAGCACCTACCCCATTTGAATCGGTCCCCCCTTTGAGGGGGACCATCGCATTTTAGGGCACCATGGTCTAGACAAGGAAATACCACACCCTGGTCCTATTGAAAAAGGGAACAAAATAATGTGTCAGGGAGGTGGGTACCCCTTTGTAGGACCCACAATAAGTTGTACATGACATCAAATTTGGGCAATAAGCACAAATCAGACCTAGATAGGGGATGGGGATAGAACCCGATAAAGTAGGAGTAAAAATATGAGGTGTAAATTATATCGGTGACAATTTACGATGCTACACAATCAAAGAAATAGCCCTGAATACCTCTAAGCTTTTATTATTTGAGATAAGCATATATCTCAGATTATGAATGATAGATCTGACCTTAGAGAGAATATTTTCTCACTTAAGATAGGCCTTGAAATATTTAAAGTTATTATGTAGAGAATAAACCTAGTCGAATGAAATTGTAAGAGAAGATTCATGATTGACAACAGGAGGAGACCCTAGTAGAGTGTTTGGTAGGGTACTATTCTGATAATTATTTTGTAAACCACTTGTAGAAGAGCCCCTAGTAATAACACTCTTAAGGGGACAAGAAACAAAAGGATCGTTTGGATCCATCATACTCAAGAACATCGGGTCAAGATGACTAGGGCTATAATGATGAGGAGGGACACTTGGTCTAGAAGTTCTCCTCACAACAACCCTATATGCAATTTGGGTTGTAAAGCTCATAGACAAGCCCTACAACACTTCAACAAATCCAAAGGAGTGCAATGTATGAACCCAACACAAGTATTAAAACATTTGCTAAAGAAAATATTTTTGAAGTGTTTCAAAACTAATTAAACCAAGGACAAGAATTCACATTAGGTTCACCAAAATGTAGAGGGGGAAAAAGAAAAACACACTAAAAAGACTTTGGCAACCTCTCGGGGACTCACTCAATCTACCTCTTGACCCAGTATAAGCACAAAGCATGATAGTTGTCAAGTGCCAATAGATATCACAAAGATCTTTTTGTGAACTTCACTAACTCTATGTTCAAGGACTACAATAGAATGACGTGTTGGTGTCCCATACAGATAGAGTACAAAGTTCCACATAGAAAATATAGAGTGACTAGACCTCAATTTTTTAATATTCAATGATATGAAAAGCTTAAAATGACATTAATCAAACTAACAACACTAATAAGAAATAAAGGAAAGAGGTTTAAGGAAATAATCTCACAATGGTCCAACAATTGAAGCCTCCATCTAGCTTACTTCTTCTCTACAAAGTTATACGTAAGAAAGTGAAGTCGAAAACATTAGGGCTATGTTTTAGAGGTCCGACACAGTTAGAGCCCAATTTTGGTATTTCTATCTCCACAAATAGCTGAGATAGATGATAGATAAAAATAAATAAAACAAGATACAAAGGAAACACAATCATAGATATGCTATACATAAATTAAAAAATTCAAGAGGAAAGAGACTCCCCTTTCACACCCAGGAAGCAGAGAGCTTGCTGGAGAGAAAAGAAAACACAAAATCCTATTGAAGCACAAAGTGGAGACAATGGAGTCTCAAGAACAAAGTTGAAAAGAGAGCTAAGAACACTTTAAATATTGCTTAGAATGTTGTAGATTGTGGGAGAGATCAATTCTAATGCTATAAAGAGTGATTAGATTGCTAGAGAGAGCTAGAGAGTGCCAAAGAGAGCAAAATGGAGCTTTCAAAGGAAAGATAAACAAATAGGAAGAAAATTTGATGTTAGTGCATGTTACATAAGCACTGCCAATTATAGGTGCAATGCTCCAACAACCACCTTTGAACTTCATTTTTGTGAGATGCTAGTGTGACATGCAAACATCTTTGTGGTGCACAAGTGTCCACGAGTCAAACAACCAACAAAGTCAAAAAAATGACAAAAGCAAGGGTGACAAGGAAAGACAAGTGGACAAATGGAAAAAAGATGGAGGGGTTCTCTAATTGGATTAAATTGAAGGCGCTTATGTAGTGTGAAAATTAACGGGATGCAATTTACAACTTTACAGTTGTATAAGCACTTAGTTTGCAACCTAATTCTCAAGTTGTTAAATTTTTGTAAACCTATCTTCATAAGTAGTATGCAGAACTTTATCTTCTTGAATAAGGGATTGAAACCTATATTTAGGAGTAATAATGCACATATGATAGTTTACATTATTCAAATAATGTTGACTAGATGAAGATTTAGAATATTGGACTTCAGTAGAATCATGGACTCCCTTGTAAGAATTTTTAATAAAATTATTTTCACAAGATGGGGCTAATGTCTCCAAGTCTTAAAATGTAGCTATCAAATAATTTATCCTATTTTTCAAGAGAGTTTGGATCTTTGATTTGAGAAGCGATTTCTGGTCTCTTAAATTATTGTTCATGTCAAGTTCACCCAATATGTCTACATAAAAGATAGCATTCACAACTTCTTAGGGTCAAGCCAAATCTAGCTATGAGAGAGTGGTTTAATATGATCCCTAGACTCTATGGTTGCGGGAATTTAATATCCAATTACGTAATATACTTGTAGTGTCATAAAATTGCAACCCTACAATTTTAACCACATTTGGGGTCCTCACCTTGGCGACAATATCTCCTTCCCTTACCGAGACCTATTTCTGCATTTCCAACCCTTCCCTCTTCCTCCTTCATGTCTTATGTCTGATTTGGACCCTTTCTGGGCCCCAAAATTGGGCAAGATAGGGGCGTGGCTCCCCTATCCCCACCTCATAAGGTAGCCCTATGTCAGATCTGGCCGATCTCCTACGCATTTCTTGTCTTCGAGTTTTTTTATTCCTCTTTGTTGGCCTTCGGTGGTTGAAAATTAATCCTTAAGGAATTATAAAAATGAATTCAATACCTTCATTCATGGATGGATGGAGGACGAATGAATGCATTATAGGAGATAATAGGCATAACGAGAAGATACAAGATTTCAAGGTCATCATCAAGAATTCAAGCATTCAAGTCTTCTTCATTCATCCATTAGAGCAACATTACAACATTCATTTGCAAGCATGTGTGTGTGTTAGAGTTTTGTCATGTTACATTCCATTTCATACAACATTTATGGTCACATTCAAGAAGGAAAGAAATCATCATCAACAAGTTGCAGATCTACAAGGTATACATTTCCATTGTTTACATTCAAGCATTTGCAATTACTTTCTTTCTAGGTTGATTCCTCAATTGAAGTTTGACTAAGGAAAACCCCTATCCACAACCCCCCTTTCTTCTCTTTTTGTGTGTAGGTTGCAGGTGTGCAACTATAATTACAGGTTTGGGCTTCATTTGCTGAGATGGAAGAACCCTTTTCATTTCATGGATTTTGTGGCGGACCATGTACATTCCCGCCATGGTCCCGACAACTTTTCTCCAAATTTGCAAGGCAGATTTGCGTCAGTTTAATTAGCTAAGATCCAAAGCTACAACGCGATCCCGAACTGGTAGCACCTCATTTCACTCATTTCTCTCTCTTTTCCACATACTCAACAAGTCAACTTTCTCATTTATAAAAGAGGGTAAATCACACTTCAACCACTTGCAATCCACTCAAAATTCACATCCTTGTTTTCCTTGGATTTGGATCTGGTGGATTCAACCCCTCTTTTGAATGTAAAGTTCTTCCCAAGTGAAAATCATCCGGGTGGCTTCCTTTCTCTCTTGTAGGTGGGGAGTCACTAGGATCCAATTTTCCACTTTACATTTTGGTGAACTCGATGTGAAACACATTAATTCTGATTTCTCATTCTTAGATCTGATTAATTCCAATTTAAATTTCAAATTTTCATTTTCAAGTTTGATCTATTTGCAAATTTTAGAGGTTAATTGCATAAAAACCCTAATTTTTTATTTTGAGAAAATTAAGCTTGTGACGTGTAAAATTTCAATTGCCTGTTTCAGATCTGATTTCTATTTCAAAATTGCAATTCAAATCTGTCTCTTTATTCTGAAAATTCAATGGTTAAATCATAAAACCCTAATTTTTAAGATTCTTCTATTTTTTGACCTTTGATTGCATGTTTGACCGATCTAGACATCTCCAAATCGACTATTTTTTTGGATTCTGCATTAAATCATAATCTCTATCATCCCTAGAAATTTCAAAAAAAGTTGGTCGAACCATGTGCATTCCCGCCACGGTCCTCGACTTTTTTACCAAAATTTTGGGAGTTCACTGTATTTTTCTACTCAGATCCAAAAAATCAGCGTACTTTATCAATTTTAACACTCTCTAAGTTCAAACACAAACTCAAAATTCTTCAAATTCATATTTTAAAATTAATTTTCATAAAAAGGGCCTAATTTTAGATCTTCTTTTCCAGCAAATTCAGATTTCACTTAAGAGACTTTTAATGGCAATTAATAAATTGGATTTACTTTCTCTTTCACATGTGATCACATTAATTTTTGCATATATTTATCATGTGTCGAATAAGAGTTTCTTCCATTTCTTGTTGCTTCTCTTTCTTCATAGCACTTGGTCATATTGTGTTATTAGGATTTCCAAATTCTTAGATCTCAAAGCTTTCATGTATCATTTATGATGCATTATGGTGATGTTGTTAACAAAATGCTTTTCCTATCTTAATCACCTTAAAGATTTCGTAGATCCTAAACCTAACGTTCCTAACCCTTGTGCCTCTCCTAGGGTATCTTGTGTGAAAGAAATGAGATCTAATGCTTTACCCAATGATCTTTCTACAAGAGAGAAAGCATTGGAAAATAATATGGATCCATCTTCTTCTTCTACACATACCCTTGAGCAAGGGGGGCAATATGAAAACATCAACATTCTTACATCTTTTGATCCTCCTTATTCTCCCAAGACCTATCTTCAACATCAAAGTCTATGTAGAGAGGAAGATGTCATGCATTTTACTCATGACCTTTCTCCTTGCATACAAATCACTAAAAATGAGCTTTTAGATGATGAAGGTGTTCTTCCCCAATCTTCCAAAAAGGATAAGCTTGATAAAGGCAAAGAGATTCTCATTTCACATGATACTCCTCCTTCATCTATAAATCATTTTCTACCACCTTACACATCAGATTTCAAAGAAATTCATGATCTTGTTCCTCCATCTAGTCAATTGCAACATTCTTATAGTCGTGGCTTTCATATAATCACAAAACAAGGTTAGGAATTAGAAAATTTGAGCATGGAATTCATGTCCCTATAAACCCTCCTACACAAACTACTACAAGAGGCCTAGGAAGTGGTACCCCTCTTTCTATGGATGAATTCCTTAAGCTTCAAAAATTTCAAGATTACCTTCAACAACAAAAAATCAAGCAAGCCCACAAGTATGCTTCTTCTTCAAAGCATCCTTTTTCTTCATTTCATCAAACCCATGACCATAATTCTAATGATTGCCCTGATTTTCAAAAAAATATTCAAGATGGCATAGAAAGTAGCAAAATTAGAATTGTGGATAATAAAAATTCCTCTCCTAACAAACCCTCTTTTTCATGGGAAGATGATATTTACCATCCTGATAGATTAGCTGCAAGAATCTATTGGAGGTTGAAATATGACAAGAACATTTCCTTTCCTCCTCAAAATAAAAACAAAAATCTTAAGCAAGTGAAAGGTATTGAATATTGCATTTTTCATGATTTATATTCACATTCTATTGGAAAATGTTACGCATTTAAGAAATTTGTTCAACTACAATATGATCTTGCACACATTTGTCTCACAAAGGATCTAGTTGTATTTCTTGGTAAAAACATTGTGCCTTAGCACTTTTTTTCCCTTCATGTTTCTCTTCATAATATGGCATAATTAGCCCATTTCACGGGGTCTCTTTATCATTAGTGGTGGTAGTATTTCACTTTAACACACTTTGGGGCAGCAATATGAAGTCCATTTTTCTTCTTATTTATTACACTTATCTCTATCTTGGTGCATTATCCATTATTAGATCTCTTTTCTTGCATAGGGATATTCCAAAGTGAGCATATAATTGTTCTTTGGTTTTCCTCTTTGCTTGGAGAGGGGCATCTTCAATGAGTATTGCACTTCTTCTCTTTCCCTTATTCTCTTGGAAATATTACCTCTTCTATGGTTTTGATTATTCACAAGTATGATATGCCCCTTAGCAGGGAATAATCTCTTGGGAGGTATATATCATTTCCTTGAGGGGATTTGTTCCACTAGGATGACATATCACTTGAAACTAATCACCATCAGAAAATGTGTAACGTTTCTACTCGTTCTCCTCACTTGGGGGGAAAGGATTTTCACTCCTTCCCTTGTATCATTATTTCCTTTAGAGGCTACATTTTTCATATGTGATTATAATTTCTTACAATGGTATGCTTTTATATATGATTAATCCCCCTCGGGAAATCTATGATGCTTTTTCTCTCTTCCTTTCAAAGATTACCACTTCTTGAGACATGTATTTTACATTTAATAATGTCTTTTCTTGCATGTGTGCATGTAAGTTCATTGCACATTTGCTTATGTCTAAATCTCTCTCTAGTAGATTGTGTAATCTCTTCTCATTGTCCCTTAGCTTGGGGGGCAATGATCTCTCTCTCTTTCTATAGGGATCCACTTTTTCCTATTAAGTGGATGGTGTGAGTTCTATTACTTGATATCATTCCTTGTGTCAAATTGTTGGTTATTGACTTAAGGATTCCCTCTTATACAAGAAGTGTTAATCCTTGACTATGATCTCTTTTTACACTTGGTAATGTACATCTATGATAAATCCAACCATCCCTCTTGGGTATAAAAGAAATTCATCCCTCTTCAAGAATCCCTTTCACCTATAAATAGGAGGAAGGATTGCATTCTTTTTCTTTCCTTTTCTTGTTCTAGAAGATGTTATATTTGTCTAAGACAACTCCTATTTGGGATAGATGTCTTTTGAACAAAGATCTCTTCTCCTCCAAGGATCACCTTTTCACTTACAACAAAATATCTCTTTTCAACTATATTATCCTTGCTTGAAGAGTATTCCCTCTCTTACTTGGATTTATGACATTGTTGCATAGCAGATATCATCTTTGTGACGAAGGTAGGTATCCTTGTTCTACTTTCCTTAAGATATAAACATCAACCTATGTTAACATCTTAAAGGGGGGGCACCCACACTGCTCCTTTGTTCTATACTTCTATCAACTCTATGTTGACAGCTATCTTTTCAACTATCTTATCCTTGCTTGAAGAGTTTTCCCTCTCTTGCTTGGATTTATAACATTGTTGCATAGAGATATCATATTTGTGATGAAGATAGGTATCCTTGTTCTACTTTCCTTAAGATATCAACATCAACCTATGTTGACATCTTAAGGGGGGGCACCCACACTGCTCCTTTGTACTATACTTCTCTCATGCATTGGACAGTGGGACATTCTTAGAACCAGAGGAAAACCTCTTAGAGAAAGATGTCACATTTTGTATAGTGGGTCATTTTTGAAACTAGAGCACGGTCTCTTAGAGCGATATGTCTTCACTTCTTCTTGTCTTGTACAGTGAGACATTCTTGGAACTAGAGAGAAACCTCTTAGAGAAAGATGTCGTCACTTTTCTCTTGCACAATAGATCATTCTCGGAACTAGAGCACGGTCTCTTAGAGCGAGATGACGCCACTTTTCTCTTATGCGGGGTGATTATTCTCGAAACCATAGCATGGTCTCTTAGAGAGAGATATCACACCTTTCTTGACACTTGTACTATACAGGTTGTAGCGTACTCAGGCATAGACTCCTATGAGGTGCTTCGAACCTCACTTGCACACACGTGCATGAGGTTGAGTGGAACTAACGGTGTTCTCACTCTTTCTCTTCATATGGATCACCTAGGCAAGCTCTAGGGGCGAGATTTTCCATGTCCTCCTCTCCATGTATCACCTATTTTTAGGGGCGAGATGTCCATGGTTTCTTTCTTCTTTTATTTTCTTCTCATGGATCACCAAAGTGTGTATTCATTTTCTCTCTCTTCTTCCTCTCATGAACTCATAGTTTTACTATTGACAATTCATGGATGATGTCAACTTTTCTCTTTTATGTGATCGCTTGTGTTTATGTGATGGCATTGGTCTTTGTGTCCTGATTAGTTGTTGAGACATCTAAGCTCGATATCTCTTCAGCTAGTTAGTTTTTTGTCTTGTGTCTTGTTCTTGTCGTGTGTCTTTTTGTGATTTGACTTTGTTTTGTGTGTCTTGTGCCTCTTTGTTTTGTGTTCTCTTACATATCTTGGCATCAGTTGAGACCCTAAGATTGGGGGCTCTTTGCTCCTCAATATTAGTGAAGTCTTATACTCCTGGAGGCATTGCTCTATGTCTCTCATCTCTATCTTTCTTTTACTTTATCGGTAGTGGTGGCATAAGACATACTCCCGCTAAAGTGGGGGCTAAATGTAGTGACCCCTACAATTTTAACCACATTTGGGTTCCTCACCTTGGCGACGGTATCTCCTTCCCTTACCGGGACCTATTTCTGCATTTCCAACCCTTCCCTCTTCCTCCTTCATGTTTTGTGTTTGCTTTAGACCTTGTTCAAGCCCCAAAATAGGGCAGGTCAAGGGCATGGTGCCCCTATCCCCACCTCCTCGGGTGGCCCTATGTTAGGTCTACCCGATCTCCTATGCATTTATTATCTTCAGGGTTTGTTATTCCTCTTTGTCAGCCTTCGGTGGTTGAAAATTAATCCTTAAGGAATGTATAAAAAAGAATTCAATACCCTCATTCATGGACGGATGGAGAACGAATGAACGCATGATAGGAGATAATAGGCACAAGGAGAAGATACAAGATTTCAAGGTCATAATGAAGCATTCAAGCATTCAAGTCTTCTTCATTCATCTTGTAGTGTCCTAAAATTGCGACACTTGCAATTTCGACTGCATTTGGGTCTTCACGATGGCGGCGCAACGTTGAACCTGAATGGAGACCCCGAAACTTGTTTACGACACCCAAAACTGCATTTTTCTGCACCCTGGCCTGATCCCTCCTTGCACCCTACTGTCCCGGGAGGTGGGACCATGGCGCCCAGCGCCCTGGTCCTTCAGGACTAGGGCACCCAATGCCCTAGTCCCCCAGGACCATGGCGCCCTGCGCCCTGGTCCCTGGCCCTATTTTGGGCCCGGTCTCCTTTTGGGCATCGGGTCTTCAAGTTTGCAATTCGCGAAATAATGTTTCCTGGTCGGCCTAAGGTCGGGAAAATCAATCTATCAGCCCTAATTGACAAGTATATAAACTACATTTCCTCTTCCAAAAAAAGGAAGGAAAACATATGTGTGCAAAAGGCGGAAGCGCTATTCAAACATTCAAGCATTCAAGCATTCCTTCAAGCAATTGAGAATTCTAAGTCTCCATTCAAGGCTAAGTGTTGCATTCAAGACAGGATTCAACCATTGAAGAGGAGATCACATACAACATAAAACATACTACATACATTACACCTTTGCATGTAAGAATACAAACATTCTTACAACAAGGTATCAGTACTTGTTTACATTACAAACATTTACATTTACAACATTCTCATTTCTTGGTTAATTCCAAAACCGGGGTTTGACCTAAAGGCAAACCCCTCATCCCTAACCCCCCAATCGTCCTCTCTTTTCTGTGTGTAGGTTGCAGGTACGCGGCTGTAATTGAAGATCTGGAATCCTTGTGCAGAGACGAACAGATCCCCCTTCGTTTCGCGGATTTTTCGGAGGACCGTGTGCACGCCGGGCGCCATCGTCCCGTCAAATTTTGCTCAAATTTGCAGAATAGCACCGTCTCGACATTTTACTGCTAATTCCAAGTCCGCAGCTTCATCCCATATCCCTATCTCTATGTATAAGTGAATCTTTCTTGCTTCTACATGCATTCCTAGTTCAATCTTTCTATCTACATTCTTTACAAAAGAGGGTATCCTTGATGTCACAACCCTTGAAACTCATTTAGAATCCAATCTTGCATTGCCTGGGATTGGATCTTGTGGGTTTCAACCCCTCTTTTGAATGTAAAGTCTCTCCTAAGTGAAAACCATCAACCCTAGTGACTCTCCCTTCTCTCTCCTTGGAGTTGGGGAGGGGAGAACAACTAGGGTTCGATTTTTTCGCTTTACATTTTGGTGAACTCGACGTGAACATCCTCATTTTGATTATTCATGGTTAGATCTGAAAAATTTGCTTCCCTAATTACATTTCCATGTTTGATCTTTTGCAAATTTTAGAGGCTAATTGCATAAAAACCCTAATATTTTCTTTTACGTAATTAAACTTGTGAAATGTTTAATTGTTAATGCTTGTTTCAGATCTACCCTTCTATTGCAAATTGTCAATTCATATTTGTGCTTTAATTCTAAAAATTAAGTGGTTAAATGTCAAAACCCTAATTTTTAAGACCTTCTTGATTCAACCTTTGACTGATAATTTCACTAATCAAAACACTTCCAAATCGGCTGTAACTTTGGATTCCGCAATAAAATCACAACATCTTTCATCCCTGAAAATTTGGAAAAAAGTTGCGAGGACCGTGTGCACCCCGAGCGCCATCGTCCCCGACATTTTTTCTGAAATTTCGGGAGCTAGATCTTACTGTATTTTTCTGCTAAAATCCAGAATTTTGGCTGATTTTATCAATTTTAACACTTTCAAAATTAAAGTCAAAGTTGGTCTAGCGATTGCTTGGATTGAGGCTTCTAATCATTCAAAAAATTGTTGAAATTGAAATTCATATCAAAATTGTGTTTCTTACAGTCCTAAATCTGAAAAGTGTGTTGGCATTCATTCGAAATTTCAGTGTTTTATTCAAATTTTTGCAGTTTGTGACTTTTGAAATTAAGTGTTTAATTGCAACAACCTTGATTTCCACTTTCAAAATTAAATTTTGCATGAAATCGAGTCAACTTTTAAATTTCAAAACTTGCATTGCTTTCAGTATTCCTTCTAAAATCATAAAATTCAAAATTTCAGTTTCCCTCTCTTTTTCAAAATTCAAATTTTACATTTTTCAACAATCTTGGTAGGGTTCAATTTTGAGATTGCAACTTTAATTTGGCCTATCTACAGATCATAAAATCACTCAATTTTTTCAGATTAGCTTTAAAATCATCATAACTTTTATCCCTGAAAATTTCGAAAAAAGTTGCGAGGACCGTGTGCACTCCGTTCGCCACGGTCCTGGACATTTTTTCCGAAATTTTGGGAGATTGTCCTAATTGCATTTAACAGCTTAAATCTAGGAGATTGGCTGGTTTTATTGAAATTTACTACCTCTAAAAATTCAAAATCTTCTTTCTTTATTTAGTGCATGAGTTTTACAACAATAAGTCCTACTTACACTATTCCCGTTAGATGGAGCCTTAGAATTAAGTCTTTCCAAGGTTTAATTACTGAGGAGATGGAACCTAATTTGAATGGCCTTTTTAACGAGGACATGGGTAATTCCTCTAATCCTCTTAATGATGAAGAAGCTCTCCATGAGGTTTCTGTAGAACAACTTTCAAAATTGGATAACCAATTTGATGATTTTCGACAATGGATGTCTCAAGAATACCCTGATAGTGAAGCTCTTTCTTTAATTGAGGGTCTAAAATGTATGGTTCAAAATGATAAGAATGGAATTGATATTTTGCGTGGTATTGCACACATTGTGGATTCAAATGTGATGCCTATGAAAAGTTGTGCCGAAACCTTAGGTTATACACAACCTCCTACTCAAGTTAATCATTCTATTCCTTTGACAACTCCTATTGCTAGTATACCTACTTTTACATCAAACATAATGACTAGTTCAATACAAGACATTCCTCCTATGATCACTAGTCATGGGGGCAATCCCTCTTCTTCAATCAACCCTCTTCCTTCATTCAATCCAACTTCTTCATTCATTCCTTCAATGAGTGTTCCTATTATATCTCCACAAATGAACATGATGCAAGGGGGCAATTCATTTAACCATTCCATTCCTCCTTGTAGTGTTCCTCCTTTCCAATCATCTCCTATGACTAACTATCATAGTGTCCCACCACCTTACTCTCAATCCATACCTTCTTTTAATAACATAATACCTCCATCACAATCTAACACATCTAATATGAACTCTTCGACTGAAGCGACCATTAACAATCTTGCACAAACTGTCTCTTCTTTACAGCAACAAATTGCCTCTATGAATCAATCTAAGTTTAGTGTGCCCACATTTGATTTTGGGAGCCCACTTTCTCTTGACATTGTTCGAGCTATCCCCCCTAAACATGTTGAAATTCCACATTTGGAGCTTTATAATGGTAAGGGTGATCCTCTAACACATGTTAAGACCTTTCAAACAATATGTACCGATTTTGCTTATGACCAAAGGTTGCTTGCAAAACTGTTTACTAGAACATTAAGAGATAAAGCCCTACAATGGTATTGCTCATTGCCTTCTTATTCTATTACTTCTTTCGAACAACTTGCAAATGCTTTTATTCAACAATTTCAAAACAATATAAGTCCTAAAGTTACTTTGATTGATTTAATGCATTGTAAACAAGGTGTTAAAGAAAAAGTGACTGATTTCATTGGTAGATATAAGCATTTGTATGCTCAAATTTCCTTTCCAGTACCTGACAATGATATTCAAAGAATCTTTATTTCTAATTTACAAAAAGATATTAGAGAAAAACTTATGTTTTCTGAGTTTACTTCTTTCCAACAGTTGTGCGCAACTCTTCACAATTATCAACTAACTGTGAGTCAAATGGAACAAGCAAATCCTATGGCTCCGAGTGGTAAGGGTGATAGTAGTCAACAACCATTTGGGAAGTTTAAACCAAACAGAGAGTCCATTAAAATCAATGAAAACATCATCAACAACAATGTGAATGCAGCATTAGGTGTGCCTCCTATTTCTAAGTTTTTCAAGAAAGAAAGAAAATTTACTCCTTTGAATGAATCATTGCATAGTATTATGAATAAGTTATTGGAACAAAATGTGCTTACCCTCCCTCCTATAAGGCAAATAGATCCTGCAAAGATTAATTCACCCTATTTTGATAACAAATCTTTTTTCCAATTTCATCGTCAACCTGGGCATGATACCGAAAAATGTTTTGCTTTAAAGGGTAAAATTCAAGATTTGATTGATAATAACACTATCTCTGTTTCTGATGTGAATGATAAAGGCAACACATCTGTAGCTCCTCCTAACCAAAATCTTCAGATTTTTACTGATCCATACCTTCTCATACCTCTAATGTGATTGATACTAATGATTCCTCTGTCTCACCTGATGATCTTGTGTCTATGACTCCGAATGTGATTAACTTTGTAGAGCAGCAGAAAATCCCTAAAGAACCTTCCATCACATTTGATTCCAGTGAAACTATCAGGGCACCTGATGGTCCTTTATATATAGTTGCAAAAGTCAAGAATACACCTTGTCGTGGAGTGCTTATTGATCCTTCTTGTATGGTTAATATCATTACTGAAGAATTTCTTTTTACTTTGCAATTGAATCAAGTGATCTATGATGAAACAAATGTGGTTGTGAAACTATTTGATGCATTTTCTTCTCCTGCAATTGGTTCTATTACATTACCTATTGAGGTCCATAAAAAATCCCTTGATGTGGAATTTGCTATTATTCCATCATCCGAACAATTTCGTGTGAAGCTAGGCTATCCTTGGCTATCTTCCATGAAAGATATTGCTTCTCCTATTCACAAGTGTTTGAAATTTCCCCATAATGGTGAAGTTGTTACTGTCAATCATAGTCTCTTTAAACTAGCTGAAAGAACTTCTAGCTTGCCTATTGATTACTTTTGGCCTAAACAATTCCAATCTCTTCCTCCGCAAAGTGATCATCTTTTCAAATCTTATCAAAAGTGGAAGAAAGATATGATCCTATCTCTAAGTGAACCTAGAACACCCAAACTTGATATTCCTATCGTTCTTGAGAAGGAAGTTCTTCCTTTGAAAGATAAAACTAATGTCTTTCCTCAAGAACATTCCCAACCAATCCCTATGAATGTGATTATGCCTATATCTAATAAACTTCCTAAAAGTAGACCTATACCTCCTCGTCATGATGGGCTTGGTCTCCTTCCTAAACCAAGTATTCCTCCCTTATATGGAGCAGTTCCTCCTCCTTCCTCTTATGGAGAGAAGAGACCTTCCTCTTCTCCTATTGTTCAACCTAAGAGACCACAACCTAAACACCCAAGTGAAAAGGATGAGAACATTCCTCATCCTCAATCTTCTCAACTCCCTACTAAGACTAGACGGAATCATTCTGCATGTGAACGCCGACGAAAGCGTCGTCTTAGAGCTCAAACTTTGCAATCCCCAAAAACACCTTCAGCCAGTATTATTCCATTTTCTCCTCAGCTGATGATTGAGCCGAAATCTCCTAAACATAAGATGCATGATGGCCTTGATCCTGTGCGAGTTAAAGATCCTATTTTTATAAATCTTGATGATGATATAGATGAAAATGTTATTCATGATGAAAATGTTACTTCTATTCATTCTGATAGTGAATATGAATATGTTGATAACCATTTATCTAACAAATTTTCTAAAGCACTTATCCTAGCTCCTAGACAAGAACAACGTGGCTTGGGATATGAACATAGCCCTTGTTTTGATCTTGTGATAGCTCCATCTGCTGTGTTGGATGTTCCTCCTCTAGCGTGTTTCCTACCTTCCCGAAATATTGATCAGCAAGATCGGGGGGTAGATGACGTGCTAGACTAGTTCATTAGCATAGCAGACTCTCTCCTCCTCTCTTGATCTCTTTTGTTACTTCTTCTATGTGTTATTCTCATTCTTCTATTTGTTGTCCTTAGTGTTGTCTACTTGAGGACGATGCAAGACATTGAGATCTCTTTTGGTCTCTCTCATGTTGACTCAAAAGACACATGTGTTCCCTTCTTCTAGGTGACCTTCCTTGATTGGGGAATGAAGAACAATTATGCATACATACATATGATATACATGAATTATCATACAGCATACTGACCCCGAGGAAAGCGAAGTCACCTCATTCTTTGTGTTTTGTGTCTATTATCCTTGGGCTTATCTCACACTTGGGGGCTAAATCCTTGTGATAACATGCTCCCTTCTCATTTCTTATATGTATCACTACCTTAAAGCAATCACCCCCGGTGAGGCGTGTGCGATCGCTTTAACGTAGGGGGGCATACATCCCATTCATATCTTTTCAAGATACTTTAAAATTTCTTGACAAATTTAGCTTTGCCTTGAAAATTTTTCATATCTTTCTTGCATGACTCATAGCGAGGGAACCTTACTACAAACAGTCATGGTTCTCCCTCGTGATCTTCCCTTTTACTTTGTCAATCGAAGTCGTAAGATCCTTAGTCCACTGAGGGCTTGGTGTATCTTGCCTCCTTAACGTGGTGAAAGTTTTTCAATGTTGTTTCCTTGTACTTTACCGGAAGTATGAGCGTACGCTTATACTCCCGCTAAAGTGGGGGCTAAATGTAGCGTCCTAAAATTGTGACACTTGCAATTTTGACTGCATTTGGGTCTTCACGATGGCGGCGCAACGTTGAACTTGAATGGAGACCCTGAAACCTGTTTACGACACCCAAAACTGCATTTTTCTGCACCCTAGCCTGATCCCTCCTTGCACCCTACTATCCCGGGAGGTGGGACCATGGCACCCAGCGCCCTGGTCCCTGGCCCTATTTTGGGCCCGGTCTCCTTTTGGGCATCGGGTCTTGAAGTTTGCAATTCGGGAAATAATGTTTCCTGGTCGACCTAAGGTCGGGAAAATCAGTCTATCAGCCCTAATTGACAAGTATATAAACTACATTTCCTCTTCCAAAAAAAAGAAGGAAAACATATGTGTGCAAAAGGCGGAAGCGCTATTCAAACATTCAAGCATTCAAGCATTCCTTCAAGCAATTGAGCATTCTAAGTCTCCATTCAAGGCTAAGTGTTGTATTCAAGACAAGGATTCAACCATTGAAGAGGAGATCACATACAACATACAACATACTACATACATTACACCTTTGCATGTAAGAATACAAACATTCTTACAACAAGGTATCAATACTTGTTTACATTACAAACATTTACATTTACAACATTCTCATTTCTTGGTTAATTCCAAAACCGGGGTTTGACCTAAAGGCAAACCCCTCATCCCTAACCCCCCAATCGTCCTCTCTTTTCTGTGTGTAGGTTGTAGGTACGCGGCTGTAATTGAAGATCTGGAATCCTTGTGCAGAGACGAACAGATCCCCCTTCGTTTCGCAAATTTTTCGGAGGACCGTGTGCACGCCGGGCGCCATCGTCCCGTCAACTTTCGCTCAAATTTGCAAAACAGCACCGTCTCGACATTTTACTGCTAATTCCAGGTCCGCAACTTCATCCTATATCCCTATCTCTGTGTATAAGTGAATCTTTCTTGCTTCTACATGCATTCCTAGTTCAATCTTTCTATCTACATTCTTTACAAAAGAGGGTATCCTTGATGTCACAACCCTTGAAACTCATTTAGAATCCAATCTTGCATTGCGTGGGATTGGATCTTGTGGGTTTCAACCCCTCTTTTGAATGTAAAGTCTCTCTTAAGTGAAAACCATCAACCCTAGTGACTCTCCCTTCTCTCTCCTTGGAGTTGGGGAGGGGAGAACAACTAGGGTTCGATTTTTCCGCTTTACACATCTATTGGAGAAACATTACAACATTCATTTGCAAGCATGTGTGTGTGTTAGGGTTTTGTCATGTTACATGCCATTTCATACAACATTTGTGGTTACACTCAAGAAGCAAAGCAATCATCATCAACAAGTTGGAGATCTACAAGGTATACATTTCCATTGTTTACATTCAAGCATTTGCAATTACTTTCTTTTTAGGTTGATTCCTCAACCGAGGTTTGACTAAGGCAAACGCCTATTCACAACCTCCCTTTCTTCTCTTTTTGTGTGTAAGTTGCAGGTGTACAACTGTAATTGAAGCTTTGGGCTTCATTTGAAGAGACAAAAGAACCTTTTTCGTTTCGCGGATTTTGTGGTAGACCATGTACATTCCCGCCACGGTCCTAGCGACTTTTCTCCAAATTTGCAAGGCAGATCCACATCAGTTTAATTAGCTCAGATCTAAAGTTACAACGTGATCCCAAACTGGTAGCACCTCATTTCACTCATTTTCTCTCTCTTTTCCACATAGTCAACAAGTCAACTTTATCATTTACAAAAGAGGGTAAATCACATTTCAACCACTTGCAATCCACTCAAAATTCACATCTTTGTTTCCCTCGGATTTGGATCTAGTAGATTCAACCCCTCTTTTGAATGTAAAGTTCTTCCCAAGTGAAAATCATCCTAGTGGCTTCCTTTCTCTCTCCTAGGTGGGGAGTCAATAGGATCCAATTTTCCACTTTACAATATTTTACCACAAAATAAACTAAATAAATTTGAAAGATAGATAATTAATTATCTTGCAATGAAAAACACTAATGTGTGCAAGAAAAGAATAAGCAAGCAAGTGATTATAAGTTATCTAGGTTGTTTGTGCATATTCAATAAACCACTTTGAATGACTAATATTTTTTTTATGAGAATTTAACACATGCATGAACATAAAAAAAGCGTAATTTTATTAATTCTAATTGAACATGTTTTTTATGCTTGACAGAAACATATGAGGAAGAGGTCATTGGTTGACCTTTCTCAAAACTTTGTCAATCATTTTGAAATATAGGAAAAACAAATCATTTTAATTCTAAAAAATGATTTAAAATGGTGCTACTAGAATATATTTGATGCTTGGCCAAGAGTGTGTAGTATGATCTATCAAATAAGCTCAACTTGAAACTCCAATAAGATATTTTAGAACTATAAACAATTGAAATAACTCCAATATCCATGCATAGTAAGAAGACAAGAAATTGCAAGCAAGTTCTTTTTAAATAAGATATTTTATTGTAAAAAATTTATGGCACAAATGTTAAAAAAATCATGATAAGAAATGTTGATTGGTTTTTAAATTTAGAAAAAATATATATTCTATGCTCTTAGTTTTGAAAATAAAATTATGTACATCCTGAATAACAAGACAAATAAAGACTATTATTGTAAACATTTGCAAGAAGACCAATGCAAGATATTTAAAATATATCTAATATAAAACTACTAATTAATTCTATCTTGATTATTGATTAATTAAACTACTTCCTAAATATATTGAAGTGACAAACAAGCCTAAAATCTTGACTTTCAATAGTGTGTTTCAAGTTGGAAGCTAGGAAATTAAGGTTTGTCCTCAAATCCAAACATATTTTCCTCTTAATTGAAAGTAAAGCCAAACATAAAGAAAAAAATTGTTCACATTAGATTCACCTAATGTATATACACAAAATTCGACATATACAACTTCTTGGGGTTAAGAAAGATCAAATTGTGAGTGGTTTAATGCAAGCCACAAACTTTAATAAAAATAAACTAAATTTAAAACAAACCTAATTACTTCCAACAAAAAAACATTATTTTTGTAAGAAAAAAAAAAACAAGCAAAGGATTACAAGTTATCTAGATTGTTTACAAATTTTGTTTAAACCACTTTTAATTATTGAAATATGTTATATGACTTCAAAAAAAATATTGCATGAGAAAAAACAAGTGTTGGTTTATTAATGATAATTGAACATGTTTTTATGCCTTTTGCAAAAGAGTATGATGAAGTGGTCATGGATTAACCTTACTTGAACCTCCAAGAAGCATTTTGAGATGATGCACATTGATTAGTCCATAAAATTAAAGGTAAGATTAATTGTAATAGTAAAAATGATTTAATATGATGAACCTTATTGATAGTGTAGATTCTACATTTTTTTAAAGATGTTGTGTCCTTTCTTATCTAATGTTACTATTACGACTTGTCTAAAATACCATCTCATTGTTTCAAGATAAATTGTTTGTATCATCTCTCTACAAGTGCATATGTGTAAGTCCTCAAAATTTTGAAGACTTTATCATCTATACCCTTGCACCAAATCCTTTGAATTCTTGCACTTGCAACTCACCACATTGGCACAAGCAATTAGGGTGATTTCTTTTTTATTTCATATGCCCACTTTCATTAGCCCATATCAATTATGTCCCTTTTTGTATGGTTGTTTGGTATCAGGGGTCACCAAATCAAATTAAATAATAATTTGAATGTGAATAATTAGATTTTATTGGTGCTTCTCTTTGCACTAATTATTTGTTAATGAAAACAACTCATATTAATGTATTGGCACAAATCAATATTTTGTCATATCTTAAAGTTGTAAAATAGTCTTGACTAATATTTTGATCTTAATGGTTGAATGCTTTTTCTTAGGAAAATTGGATTAGTAGCACATAGGTTTGAAGAAATAACAAAAGAAAACTTTAGAGTTGTTCAATATTTTCTGATCAATGAATAGTACATCATTTTTAAGTTGTCAATCTAATAACTTAAAATCATTGCACCATTTGGTGCCATTCTACATCAGCTAAGAGGGACACATTGTCCATGAGAATAGAAGAAAAGAATGTCTACTATGGAAGGCCATGTGGTAAAATTTCACACCTCAAAGAAGTTTTCAATCTAACAAATCTCTTCCATTAAGCTATCAGTTACAAATGAATGTGTTGGCGCTAGTGAGTCCCTTCTTCTATGGCTTAAAAACGAATGAAGGAAATCTTCAAAATGGTTAGAAATTCTTTAGCATCAATATCTTATACATGATATTAAAAATTATCACTTTAGAAACTTCATATAATTGTACTCTTGATCCTTGAAATACACATTAGAATTTCAATGGCCCCACCATTTGACTTGTGTATAAATAATTTATAGGACAACAATAAGATAGATGGAAACACTACGCTTCCCCCAAAGTGTTACCAATATGATAGTTCTCTTCCATTACACCATTGGTCAAGATTAATATAACATAATAATTATGTGGATTTAGATTTATTCTTATCAATAAACTAGTGAACCGATAAAGAGAAAAAGATGTACTCAAGAGACGTGGTAGTTTTTTTGCCAATTTTGAGGAGAGCATAATTGACAACTTATGATCATTTACAACATTGGCAAAAGAGATGTAAAGGATAGTTTAGGTGGTAAACACACTAGCAACATGCGTTGAGGCTATGAATGGAAAGTTACAAAAAGATTATGATTCATTGTTGCAGAATGTCAAATTGAACAAAGGATCTAGAGAGAAGAAAGACAAATCTAAAAATTATTTGGATCAAATCTAATAATTGAGTTCAAAACCAATTATGTCTAGATCCCTAATACTTATCAAGGAGAACCTCTAGACCACAAGAAGACACAAACAAATTTAAGGCACAAATAAAAACTCTGTGGGAAGCAAAAATGCAATGGTGCATCAAAACAAAACAAGACATTCAAGAACTTATTGAGGGAATTCTTAAGTTTGGGGTATCCAACCTTATAAATATAGTTGATGATTCATATGAATGCCATGACAATTTGAACGATGCAGCTATGAATCAAATATAAAATTTAATCCCGTGATTATTAAAAAAATAACATTAGATGGATCCCCAACATAATAACAATGAGGATCATTAATAAAAATATGAAGTATCCACTTGTGAGCCCACACAAAACCACAAAGATATAAAAAGTAACATAGTTATTATATGATTTCTATAATTTTGTCAATAAATTGTGGGTGCTCTTGAAAGATAAATTGAAAGATTTTCAAGCATTGGAGGACTTTAGCATTTCCAAGATAATAGAGATAGATGGGCAAATAAGGCATTGGGGATTTGGTAGGGTGATCTTGAAATCTTGTTACCTATCCTAGGGATGGGAAAATTTATTAGAGAGGTTAATGTAACATTAGATACCATGCACACTACTAATATGAACAAGACATGAATATTATTTTGGATGCAAATTGGTGAGGCTTTCAATGAATGGACAAAGCATTTTGCTAAGGAATATTGATGTTGCATTTAGTCTCATATTATCTTAATGAATTGTCTATAAGAAAAGTATGAGATGTCTTCTTATGGCTATGAAAGTAAAATTAGAGGAAGAATGAAAGCTAATAGAAATAGCACTGAAAGGTAAAAGAGTACACTAAATCTATGAAGATAAACATTACAAAAATAGATCTCTTATGTAGGATCTTCACATGAATATGATGTGATGAATGACAAGATTGATGTAGGTCAAGAGCAAGGAGAATTACTTAGACAATAAAATATTAAGATACTACATGACAAAGACATAAGATAGGTTAATATAATATCTAGGGTTGCCAAAAGAGTTTAGTAGCTAATTAAATGGTCATTAAGTTGATAATGAATTCATACCATATTAGGAGTGGGGACAAGTTCATACAACATGAAACACTCCATTTGACTGGTATTCAAGATTACTTGTTAATGATAGAGAAATGAGACTATTTGAATCAATGCTTCTTACACCTTGGTGTTTGAAAGGTTCCCAAGACATCAATTATATATGTATACTATCTTCTTTTATATCGTGGTAAGAATACCATGATTCTTCCATTTTTCTAAATTCATTCTTGATTGTGAAAGTTCATGGCTATGATCCAAATATAGAAGGCTTAACATCATAGAGATGGAAAAATAAAATGGAAAGATGACCTTTTGAACTAATTCATCCTTAGAGGCTAGAAATTAAATGCCCAATGTAGCCTCCCACTCCACCATATTGATAATTGCCTTTAAATTAGCTTCAAGAATTTTTTTGTCTACTATGTTGGGAGGAAGAAAAATTAATATTTTCATAGCAATTTCCATCTTTCATATGAAAGAACAAGAACCTAGGGACTAATAAAAATAAAGATGAGAATCTCCTTTTTCTACACTTCATGTGACCTTAAGTTGATTCTCATTTAGGTAACTAATACTTGGCCATTGGAAAACCTAAACTAAGAGACACTTATAAAAGTGCTAACCACCTTAAAAAAATTAGATTGTAACAAGAGTTGAAAAGTGTCAATCATATGAGTGAATGAGCATCATCGATCTTCTATATAAAAAGGTTGGAAAGTTTCTTAAAAATATAAGAAGCTCATTTAAGAAATAAAAGCAATATGAATTGGTGATAAATAGAATTTTGTCAGTTGTTCATGCTTTCTTATTATGATAAGTTGGTGTTTGAATGTTCAAATTGAATCCCTTTCTTTATCACTTACTTGATAAAATGCCAATGTCCGTCTAGATACACATTTTTGTGTTCTTGCTAAAGTCATATTAATTTGCATTTAAGAAATTTTATTAGGAAATATTTATGATTTAACATATGGGGTGATAAGTAAATAAGGAAAAAGGAGATGTCACTACCAATAACTGTTGATATTAGGGTTTGCAAAAATAATTTTACACGGCTGGATAAAGGAGATCCATCAAATAGAGATCTAAATTATAAGAAGGGCTTGGACTAAGGCGTTTGGGGCCCATGACATCAAAACTATGAATACCACCCAACACAGACGATGGAGTAGATGCATATGGATGCTACCATCTTTGGTCACTCCCAAGAGGGAAGGGCTAATTTGACATAGGAAACTATGAATTAGAGTAATGAGACTCACATAGACTCACCTAGACTCAGTGAGTTGCGAGTTGAGTGAAGCCTAGAAAGCCCCAGGGGCTTGAACTTGGTCTCAGTTGAGTTTGGGTGAGTCTCGTCAACCAAATATTTTAAAATTCAACCATTTTTATTAATCTCACAAAATTTCAATATTTTTTGGGTTTACAACAATGCCCCTAGAATATACAACAAATATAACATTTAACTCCCCATTTTTGTCTTCAAGTCAATCTCATTCTCTTCATCAAAATACATACATGAAATATAACATTTAAGTACAAGTCACATATTTCATGTATATATTGGTAGGATGTTTGAGAGTAGTTTTAGATCTCTAGGAATTATAATGCAAATTTTAGGTTTTAGAAGATTTTATAAATTTTTATACAGTCAAATTTCAATAATCAACATGCTCTTATTAACATTCTATCGCTCTCTCTATCTCACTCTCTTTATCTCCCTTGAACTCTAGGCCTATCTCACTCCCTATACTCTTCCTCGATCCCATCTCTCTACCTCTCTCTATCTCATTATGTCCTCTCTCCTCCAAGATCTATAGCTATGTCTCTACATCTCTCTCTCTCACCTTTAGACCCTCGCGAGTGGGTTTATCCTCAACGTCATTTTGGTGATGCCCCCAAACTGTCATCAAACTATAAGTCTAAGTAAGTAATAGGCCAATGATGAATCGTTCATAAAAATCTACATAATACATATCCCTTGTTCAAAATCTCTGCATATTCATACTCAAGAATGTATCATGTTGCTGGATCATCTAGAACTTACCTTGGATGCCTTCATAGGAAGGATCCAAGCTCCTTTGAGCCTAAGACTTTTAGTTATTGTTTTGATTTTTGTTTGGAACATTTGATGTCATGGATTTCATATTCCACGAGTTTTGTATACATTTGACAATATTTATATATCTAAGTGTGTTATTTCCTTCAACTACAATTTGTGTTTATACTTATGTGATCAAATTGGCTTCTATTTGATGATGTTATTGTGTCTTTAAGGTTTATTTAATAAAGGCTACATGAAACAAGTTTTAAATCCTCACTTTGTTGAGTCTTTGTCAAGTCTTTGGTGAGAATTTGTGTAGTCCCGAGTCTAAGTCTAAGTTCAAGTCACGCTTGTTGAGTTTGGGCTAAGTCTGAGTCTCATAACTATGCTATGAATGGATCTATATCTCTAAGCATTGTTGGAACTCAAACAAGGGTTTCTCAAGATGTGGGTCTCAAGCCCCTCTAATGCACCAATAAGGGAGGGGTCCCATGAGGGGGGCTTAAGCTCTATTTTTCAGGAAGAGGTGGTCCCATGAATAATTGTTTTTGGTAAAGAAGGATTATTTGGAATCTATTCCAAACAAAATAGAAACCCCTACTTTTTAGGCTTGCAAATTTGAGTGGGTGAAAAGGGGGTGGGGCTAGAAATTGCCCCACCAACTTACGGATGTTATCTGCCACTTGTCAAACATCCAAGTTCAATTTCTATTAAAAAATAATTTTGGAGGGAAATGGATTAATTTTACTTGTTTTTATTATGCACATACAAAGATATTATATTCATGAGACCACCAACTTGCTTAAATTTCAGAGCTTAAATTTTTAAGATAAACTACACTACAAAATTCATGAGATCAATAGCTTTAAAATTTTCCTAAAAAATATCAGCAACTCTTTAGGAAGCTCCCCTCTATGGGACGCCAACCTAAGTCTCCTATATTTGAATTTAGTGAAGTTATTAAAATGGAAGTGGTCGAGCATAATGTTTTTGGGGAATGGATTAATTGGTAGATTCATTCATTTATGGAAAAGTCTTTTGAATCCACACAAATGGATCACCAATACTTGAAAGGTGGTCTTCAAATTTACTTTGGGGTTCACAACTATTTTATTGTCTTTTTTGATAATTTTTTTATCTTAAAATATTTTTTTATGATTATTCTTAGAATTGGGTTCAACACTTGTTCATGCTTAATTTATGGCACCCAACTTTCAAACCCACCTGCAAATAATTCACTAATTTACTTTTGTGGGTTCATCTCCTTAATCTTCCACTCCAATTGTAGTTAGATTCTTGTTTTAAAGTAATTGGCAATATATTAGGGATTTTTTTGGTAGTAGACAAAGACTCCTCTAATTTCTTTCACACCACATTGGCTTGCATTCTAATTGATCTTGACAACTCTAAATGTTTATCACAACTAGACTCAAATTCTATATAATGCGCATCTGTCATTTTGTTGTTGGAGAAATTTTAATATTGGTCACCTTATTGTTGTTTGCTTCAAACACAAGTTGGACAATTAGGCTACATAGCGTAAAGAAGCTTCCCTCTATCACTACTTTATGAAAATAGAGGAATCTAAGTCGACATCCACCCAGGGTCTCAAAAGAAGATTACTTCTAAGAATGGGAGTCATGAAGCTTCAACCAATGGTTCACCATCTCTATTTTAGCTATTGTTGGGTCACCTTCTCTTGGGGTGTGGTGTGTTAATGCTTCAAAAATAAATGTTTATATTTTCAAAATAGAGTTAGACAATTATGTAAATGAAAAAGAAAAAGGATTCAACCGCCCATAAAACATATTTTGGGTCACGCTCTAAACAGTGGCATAAATGCTTTGAATTCGTTTTATAGATCTTAAAGAGATCTTTTCAATTAAATAATCCACCCTATTACAATTTTGGTGTATCATTCTATTTTTCCCTCTTTTCTAGAAAGCGCATGGTTCCACTGCAATTTACCTAACAAAAATTTGTTGTTCTATGTTTGATATTTGACTCTATGCACAAGATTAAACATTGATCTTAATGTTTTCTAACTACCTACCCCACTTTATAAATAAAAATCATGATGAGAGTAATTTAAATTATTCTGCACAATACACATAATGGTGCAAAATGTGGTTGTATTCTACTTTGTATTTTTCACCTTTCGCTCATAAACTTCTACCTATATTTCTATATTTAGTAATCCCCTCATCATCTTACCAAATGGCTAAAACATTGTTGATAATTTTAGAAGAGTTGATGATAGATCAACTAACATTTAGCATTATCTTTCTAAACTAATTTAAATTATTCTTCACAATATGCATAATGATGAAAAATGTGGTTGTATTCTACTTTGTATTTTTCAGCTTCTGCTCATAAACTTCTTGACCTATATTTCTATATTTAGTAATCCCTTCATCATCTTACCAAATGGCTAAAACATTGTTGATAATTTTAGAAGAGTTGATGATAGATCAACTAACATTTAGCATTATCTTTCTAAATAAGTTTTGAATTAAATATTATTTCTGAGAATTAAACTGGAATAGCCCCTATGCCTAGCAAGGTTTGAAGAAAGAGAGCCAAGCCCTTTGTTATAAATTGGCCCTGTTTATATTTTGTTTTATCATAGATATTTACATTTACTATCATAAGACCTGACACATCCCAAAGATTGTTTTGAAAAGTCTTTTAAAATGAATTAAAGGCATTAAGTGGGGAAAAACCTCAACATGACAAGACAATAATGTGTACACTTTCGGATTTAAGTAGGTTACAAAATTAGCATTTATTTTTCATCTCCCAATTGTCATAAACAAATTGTTAAAAATTTTAATTTTTGAAATTCCTATCTTAAATTTATTTCTTATTTTTAAAATTATTCTTAATTTCTCATTTTTTAATATTAATTTATGAAGAGTTTCTTATAATTTCGTCCCCCCCCCGAGACACCTCTTGGAGACTTTTCGGGCTTCCCGCTTGGAGACTTTTCGGGCTTCCCGAGACCTCATTTTTGGCTGGAGACTTCACTTCCACATCTCTTGCCATCTCCCTGTCTCTTGCCAAGTTTTTGGTCGTCTCCCATGTGTATCGTCTAACCAAAGGCACATGAAAAGGTTGAAAAAAAAAGCAAAATTGTTGTTTTCCTTTATTCAACAACCATGGTGGATGAAGTGGTTGAATTAGATGGCCTTAATGAATTACCCTAGTTCTAGTACCATCAAAGGAACCTAAGTTTGAGAGTGATGATTAAGTGGAGATCATCATAGATGAAGAGCTTGATATGGATGATCAAAATGTTGAAGAGTCGATGATAAATTTCTGATTTTTGTTTTATGTTTATGTATCAACATTAAATATCAATATATTTGAATTTGAATATGTAATAATAATCTAATATGAAATATGTAGTGTGAGTATTGAACTCTTTGACACAATGAGATTTGGCATTTTGAATTGTGTTTTTAAACTTTAAAGTTAATATTAAACTTTACCCTTGTTCTTGTTTTCAAAGTCCTATGTCATGATATTTTTTGGAACTTATTAAATTATATTAAAGAAAAAATTTGGCGTCTTCAAGTTCCTATATTTGAAAATTAGCCATACCAGTACCAATACCAATCTTTGGAATCTCCAAGTACCCCGTCTCATGGTGACCTTGATAAAAAAAATAAAAATTCACAACCCTTTCATATGGTTTGAATGGAAAATAGTACCACATAGAAAGTTTAAAAGATAGTCATGTAAATATCAAGAATGCCTTCTACAATAAACTTAATATATTTTTCTTAGTGACCTAAAAATGGGGCATACTATTTTACATAAATTGTCAAATCAAAGTGTAACCCAAGAGAGACAACACCATGCTTCAACCTTACTACTTGAAAATATTTTATGCTTTGCATAGTGTGAAGTATGAGCTATTCATAAACTCAACCTAAAACTTTAAGCAATTATAGGACTATAAACAATAGTGAAATGTTGGTATCGAAAAGAGTATGAAGTATTAGCTAGTAGGTGAGTTCAACCCAAGCCTGCAACATGTGCACTTAACAAGAAAGCAATAAATTGCCAATAAACTATTCTTTACAAAACAAGAAATCTTGTTTCATCATAAAGTTGATATGACTCAAGAATGTTGTTTCATTGTTGTTTTGGTTGAAAATGTTGGAAAAGTTGTTTTGATAAGAAATGTTGCTTAGTTGCTATTTTGACAAGGAAACTTGATATGTTGCTAGTTTTGATAATAATAAGATGTTAAAGTTGTTTTGACAAGAAAATTTGATATAAAGTGAATGACTAGACAAATTTAAACAATTACATTGTAAATATTTATAAGAAAAGTAATGAACATGTGCTAACTGCAATTTAACTAGCCTAAAATAATTTATGCCTACACTAATCAATTCTAACTTGATGAATAATATCTAAACTAATCACTAAGAATACTTAAATGAAAACAAAATTTAAATCATGACCTTCAATAGCGTGCTTCAAGCCAAGAGAAAATAAATTAAGTTTTGTTTTTAGTTTTGAATATCTTTTCCTCTAATTTGTCTGTGCAAATTGCAAAATTACCGCAAAGATCTTAAAAATCTACTAGGGATGGATGAAAAGTGATTGAAAATGGTAGAAATAGGAATTGATTGTGGCTAACCAGGGCACAAAAGTGACAATTGTGCTTACCATATTTTTTTGATCTTACACACCCCATTGGGAGTAAACATGCAAGCCATTTTGGGGTATATTTATATATAAGAAAAGTGCTTTGAAGAGTTGAAGAAAATTGTTTGTTTTTTAAATTCAAGCACCAAACCTAGTCTTCTCATGTTCACTTCCCTAGACTGCCCATTTCACTTCTTTCACGAGCTCACATCTTCATAACACATTTCTTATCTATAAACACCCTCAAATATTTCATGATGTAATAACCCACTTATTCTAAATCCAAAAATCTCAACTGATTTTTTTTTTGATGATTACTTTGTTAGGATTGATGATAGTCTCAAAGATACTGAGAGGGGGTAGGGGGGGGGGGGGGGGGGGGGGGGGGTTGAATCAGTATCTAACCGGTTTACATAATATTTGACCTTATTAAGTATTTTGCATTCCAAAATAGTGTACCGGTAAACAAGAATTAATGCAGTAAATAAGAATAGTAAAGACAACATAGAAAGCGCACCATAACACAAGATGTTTAACGAGGAAACCTGGTGTGGGGAAAACCTCGGTGGGATTTGTGATCTATAATATTCACTCACTGGCCAATGAATGGATATTACTTACAAGAGGGGCTTGCACATGTAGGAAGGCCAACTGCCTAGAGCTCATTGCTCAATTACAAAAGGAAGTCACACTGACTTACAAAATGGATTATGAAAATCCAATATAATGTACTGCTACAAAAGTATCTGCTATGCCAGGTTCAGTACCGGTTTAAGCTCATACAATAACCATAAACCTTTCTACAAAATATGCCTTGATATTCGCTTTACATATCCATCATATCATATATCCTCTCACATATATGTCACATAAATGATCTACAAGATCTCATACTTATATATGAGTCTTATTACAACATGCTATGTTGGCTTACAAAAAGATATTACAATTAAATACAAAATACAATAATCAAAATCCTGTCGGCTAGGATTCCGGTAAACATTATTGTCGTTGTTGGTGAACTATCTGCCGGTGTAGAGTCTGTCAGTGTCAGTGCCTGCCGGTGCCATAAGATTGCAAGGTTGCCATCGATGACAACACCTTCAATCACCTTTAACTACCATTAGAGTGTGCAATGCCAACAATCTCCGCCTTTGACATTGATGGCAACACTCATGAGAAAAATTCAAAATTGTATCCAAAAAGTGAAGGGAAAAAAACTTTTTATCAAAACTGTGTGCTCCCCCTGAGCAGATGATCTCTTCTGATGACCATTTTTCTTTGTTCTACTACTCCCCCTTTGACATCAATGAAAAAGGTTGTCAAAATTGTCAAATGAGTGTAGTTATCAGCTAGAACCTTGTAACCGGTTGGTTACAATCTGGAATAGGTCTGCTAATACCAAGTTCAGACTCTGAGTGAACTTGTTGATGTCCTTTAATGTTGCCTCTGTTCTTTGAATAGTACCGGTGAGGTGATGCATTTTCTCTTCCGATGTCTTCTGTCCCTGAATAAGTGCCTTTGAGATCTCTTTCCTCAAAGAGATGAGGTTATCCAATTTAGGAATGAGTCTACATTTAAGTTCTTTTGCCTTGCCTTTTATTTTTTCCTTTTATTTCTCCAATTTTTCAAGTTTCTCCTCAAATCCAGCTATCTCCTGTTCTATAACTGATATTGGTTCAGATGAACCAATGATATTGTCAGCTATATCATCAATTTCTTTTTGTACTTTTCTAATTTCCTTATCAATATCCACTATTAGAAGATTAGTCTTGCAGGTGTCTCTATATAGTTCCTTGAATTCCATTATGGTTGTACTGAGTGCCGGTAAAAAAGTGTCAATGTGTTTCGTGCACTTCTTTATTGTCTCTCCAAAGAATTTATGTTTTTCCTTGTCCATTTTCTCCTTAAATGTCTCTTCATTTATTTGGTCCACAATCAGTATATTGTCGGTGATGTATTTAGACAATGTGTCTAACCGACTCAAAGAATCCTTATTATCTACATTACACTTGGGTGCAATCAATTTAAGAATAGGAATGGTATCATCTATAGCCTTATATGCCAATACATTACAGTCTGTAATTTTCTTAATAGAATCCAAAAGCACTTCAGTCACATTTGTGGGTCTGAATTCAGTCATGGAAGTACCAGATGACTGTCCAACTACCTTAACAATCTCCATGTTGCCGGTGGTAGTAACAACTTTGCTTGTCTCAACCTCAGGTAGGTCATTTTGTGTTTGCATTTCAACTAGCAAAGGTTTAGGCTTCTCACCATTTGCTAGTTTTTCTGATTGTTTTTCAGTTGTATCCACTGTCAGTTTTTCTGTCTCTGTCGGTTTTTCAATGTTTGCATCAACAGTACTGTCAGTAACCATTTTACTAACCCCAATCTCAATGTTATCAACTGGTGTTTCAACTTCAACATTTTCAGCTTGTGTTCAACATTGTCAACCGGTTGCTTAGTAGCAACATCTTTCTTTTTTTCCTCAGTACTTTCTTTATCAACTACAATATTGACCTCCTCAGTGTCTATGTTCATTGTGTACAAAATTTCAAACTTAAGATTTGTATCCTCATGTGGAGTCTCCACATTCTCAGTAGCCAGTGTGTTGTCAGTTAGTACCGGTGGAGTAACTAAAGGTGGTGGAAGGTTATCTGTCACTTTTATATTAGGTAATCCACCTACCTTGCCTTTTCCTTTGTCCTTATCCTTTTGGTATACCTTGAATGTTTTTGGTCTATTTAGTTTTTCTTGTTTTTCTTTCTCCACAAAGAAGATGTCCCATTTATCTACTGTCTCTTCTGAGATCTCATTTACTCTATCGACCACTATACTTACATGTTGGTGTCCACTAGAAAAGACTGTTCTATTAGCTTCACTGATCAACTCATCTATTTCTTCAACTGATTTCATAGGGTGAACAACTAGCAGTTTCTCAATCTTGATTTTCTTGTCTAGCTCCATAATGGCTAACCTTTTAGCATCTAGTCACCTATATAAATCACTAGGCAAATCATCTACAACCTCTATCAAAACTTTCTTATAAATATCAAGGTGTAAGATGATACTATTGTCTATGCTTTCTTTCTCCTCATTTGTAAAAGTATCATATAGTTTACTTACATTTGATAAGTTACCATCATTTGTTATCTCATTTAGTAGGTTGTCAAGTGGAGGAATAACCTGTTTTTCCTTTCTCTTTCTAGGTGTCATCTTCTTAGTTGGTGGCCTTACTACTTGTTGCTTCTTTCTTGCCTTCTTTATTCCCACTTATTCTTAATTGTGTTTGATTCAATCAAATACTCTGGGCATCTATCCAAACGGGATAGACATCCATCCAATCACGATGGACATCTAACCATATAGGTTAGGCATCTGTTCATATGGGATCGGGGGTTTCATCTATCCAATTCGGGATAGGCATCTACCCAAACGAAGTTGGCATCTATACAAAGAATAGGAAATGCTCTGGCCAGAGACTTTAGACTCATCAGGACCATCCGGGTCTTGAGTCACTCTCTAAAGACTACACTCCCCTACTAGGAATGCACTGAGGTTGCCGTTTTTAAGAGTATAAAAAAATAAATAAATAAACAAGCTTGAGTTCCACCTCGAAATTTGGCCTAAAGCCTCGGGAAGTCAAGCGAATCCATATGAGATCCTTCCGAGTATGCATTGAATTACTTTTAAACTTCCAATTAGTGTTACTATACCCTTTGATTGAAAGACCAAGGAACTTCGAAAATAACATGATCAACTCATCCTTAACCAAATCCTAATCCCCATCCCCGAACACCTAAGTACAAGGGACAACTTTGTCCCTAGACTGCTTACATACCCATTTTGGCACAAGATCAAGGCGTAGAGTATGTAGTTCTAGTTTCTAACTATGGTTTAATGTAAACTGTATGGTGGGTACGCAACCCTTTCTAGGGTCAATGTCCTAGACAAGTTCTCTACGGTTGCTACCCACAATGGTAGCTCTATAGCAAAAAGGCTCAAGGTGGCCTTCTGCTTGTTCCCTAAAATAACTAATCCTATTTCCTATAAAATACGTCACCCTTAATCCGTTTTCATCCGCTAAATTCCATCAAGATAAAATATATATCCAAAATCATCATTCACAACCAAACCCTAAAGGGGGTTTTTTAAGGTTATTTGAGTGGATGTAAATTTATTTAAGATTATCTATCCAAGGGGGATTACCCGCCCCTTGGATTTTAACTTCCAAATGACCCTTTTTACCCCCCAACAATTTAGAGGGACGATGCCACATACGTCGTTGTTGCAGCTTTGTTAGGCGTTAAGTGCACTAGTTCAACATGACAACATTACTTGTAAGCGTGACCAAGAGGCACCATAGATACCGAACACTGCTAAGTTTTGGTTTCATCTCCTCTTGTTTATTTGTGTAACTAGGAATTTAACTTTGAATTCACGAATCTTATGTGAAGCAATATACTAATACAATCATGAAAATGAAACTATGATATACAAGAAATTTTTGCTTGAAAACTTGTAAAATTATAACTTATGAAAAACATTGAAATATTTATTGAAAGGTACTAAATTGCTTAAAGAAAATCTAATGCCTAGGTAGAAGGACTTCAGAAAAAAAAATTAACACTTACTTGATTGAAGGAAAAACTTAATAATAATAGGCTCGGAAGTAACTGCATTATTAATAACCCACTAATTCTTCCACTTGAAGCAACATAAATTTCTTCTTTAATTTTTTCCATGAATGATAACCTTACTTTAATTATGAATCCTAATGCTTGAAAGGTACTAATTTGCTTAAAGAAAATTAATTTATCTAATATTATTTTGGAAATAAAATTAATATTCACTTGTTTGAAAAAAAAAGAAAAGAACTATTAACAATATGCTTAAATAACCACAATACTTTTAATCACTAATTGTTCGAAAATAAGATTAGAAGAGAGTCTAATATTTGCTAATCAACTAAAATAAAGACCCTAAGCAATTTGAATTAATCTTCCTCAAAGTTGCTTTAGAACCAATGTCAATTCCTTGCAAGGTTATAATAGATAACTAACTATTTCTTCCACTTGAAGTAATGTTAACTTTATCCTTAGATATTTCCTACATATAACAATCTCTTCAATTCTAAATTCTTAGAAGTGAGCTAATGCTTGCTCCTATAATGTACTTCAATTAAAATTTATTATTTTACTCTCCAAGTGATCATGGGGTAGTTTTCTTGAAAACTCATTTGCTTGCTAATGATAGAACCCAATAATCTTGGAACAACGAATCCTAACTGTATTCAGCTTCGAAGGCAAGTTTTATTAGATAATTTACAAATAAGAGACAAGTACTAAATTTGAGGTCTGCAAGGTAAGTCAGGTTTAATAATATCACGTAAAAGATTTCAACAACTGTCTCACCCATTTACTAAATTATTTTGGTTTTCAAATAAATTTTTTTACACCCTGATTAATACTACTATTCTTCCAAAATAGATTATACCCCTTAGATTCAATGAAAATCATTTCTAAACTTAAAAGTTAATCAAATTTATCTATACTAATTACTTGCAATATAAAAGTAACTTCTCCTTTACTAGCCCTATGTTTCTTTATAGCAAGAAGGTAAATGTTTTTTACCATTAATAGAAATGACCATCCTCTATGCCTTGAAATCTAACAAAGAAACGAATCAAATATTCGACTTCTTGGATTGAAGGAAATTCATATTGCTCGAAATACATAAAGAGTACTATGAATCTAAGCACATTTACATAGTAGGTAAATTCTTTTATCCCTTAATACTTGCACAAATTTAAATATACAAAGGGGTAGTTTCGAAATAAAGAAATTAAATATTTGAAATTTATTGAATGTTTTGGAGAAATCCATTTACTACTAGTTTCCATTTGAGACTAACTAATAAGGGAGAATCCAATACTTGGAATAATTTCATTCATGCAAAAGCTTCCCAAGATGCATGAGAGCAATGTCATTTCCCTTTCTTTTGTTTTCCTTAAGTCAACTATTTTATTTAATAAGGAGATTTAACTGTTTTATCTACATCATAAGAAAGATTAATTCAATATAATAAATCTCTTAATGTTCAATTATCTATTTGAATTCCACAAGTGTAATTTGACCATTTCACCTTATGCAATATGTATCCTTTAAAAACCTCAAATGTTGTTTTCCCATCTTTGAGGGAGATAGTGAAATCTTTATAGATAAAGTATTTATTAAAAGGAAGGTCCAAATTTACAACTTAAATTTCCATATCAAACTCTTTTATCATGAGTTATGTTTGTCGTCCTTTTCCCTGGTAAATTTATTACCACTTTTATTTTTTCTTTAATACTATATTTTACACTTAAGAATAAATCCTAAGATTCTAAATAAATTGAACAAATTTTTAACTATTAAAATTATTTGTAATGCTTAACTATAAATTAATTCAACTAATATGAATAATTTTTAATTTTCAAATGTGCAAATTATTCCTAATGATACAAATAAATCTTTTCTAACAACTTAATAATAAATAAATTCTAACTAAATAATCTTAAAAAGCTCTGATTGTTTCCTTTACCTTTAATAAAACAATTTTAATTATTAATAATAAATTTTAGTTATCTTTAACTAATAAAATACTTTTTTGATTAATAAATTCAAATAAATAATTTTTTTAATTATTTCATAACACTCAAAAATTAATTTACAATCTTAAAATTACAAAATAAAATAAATTTTAATAGGTTAATTTAAAAAAAAAACTCTCTTAATACAATATGAGAGGGTACTAAAAAGAATTCTTTAAAACAGGGGACAACAAAAAACGTTTTCTTTTAACCGATGGAAAAATAAATATATAATTATTATATTCAACAATCATAAAAAAGGGTATTATATATATAATGATTTTGTGGTTTATTATTATTATTTTTTTCCGTTTAATAAAAGCAGAGATAAAAAATTTTGTTTACAAAGATATTGTACATAGGGACAGGTAATCCAGAGATAATAGACAAAGGTAGATGAGTATTCCAGAGATAAATAAACAGATATTTGTACACAGAGGGATGAATTTCACATATCATACTTTTGAGAGGTAAAGATTTCAAAGAGAGGTAGAACTCAGATTTTACTTTGAGAAATGAAAATTTTCACAAAGAGAGATTTTCACTAATTTCATTTCGAGAAATAAAAAACAGAGATAGATTTCACTTTGGGAATAAAAGATTTCAAAAAAATCCATAGAGAGTTTTTCACAAATTAACTATAAATTAATTCAACTAATATGAATAATTTTTAATTTTCAAATGTGCAAATTATTCCTAATGATACAAATAAATCTTTGCTAACAACTTAAACATAAATAAATTCTAACTAAATAATCTTAAAAAGCTCTGATTGTTTCCTTTACCTTTAATAAAACAATTTTAATTATTAATAATAAATTTTATTTATCTTTAACTAATAAAATACTTTTTTGATTAATAAATTCAAATAAATAATTTTTTTAATTATTTCATAACACTCAAAAATTAATTTACAATCTTAAAATTACAAAATAAAATAAATTTTAATAGGTTAATTTTTAAAAAAACTCTCTTAATATAATATGAGAGGGTACTAAAAAGAATTCTTTAAAACAGGAGACAACAAAAAGCGTTTTCTTTTAACCGATGAAATATAAATATATAATTATTATATTTAACAATAAAAAAATAGGGTATTATATATATAATGATTTTGTGGTTTATTATTATTATTTTTTCCCGTTTAATAAAAACAGAGATAAAATTTCTTGTTTACAGAGATATTGTACATAGGGACATGTAATCCAAAGATAATAGACAACGGTAGATGAGTATTCCAGAGATAAATAGACAAATATATTTGTACACAGAGGGATGAATTTCACAGATCATACTTTTGAGAGGTAAAGATTTCATAGAGGTAGAACTCATAGATTTTACTTTGAGAAATGAAAATTTTCACAAAGAGAGAGATTTTCACTAATTTCATTTCGATAAATAAAAAACAGAGAGATAGATTTCACTTTGGGAATACAAGATTTCAAAAAAAATCATAGAGAGAGTTTTTCACAAATTATACTTTTCAATGACAAATTTTCCAATATATATATTGGAAAATTTGTCATTGAAAAGTATAATTTGTGAAAAACTTTCTCTCCATAGATAAATTTTTAGAGAAATAAACACAGATTTCCCATTTCAGAGACATTTTTAGAGAAAAAACACAGAGATTTCCTAGAGATTTCAGAGACAATTTTTTTGAGAGAAATAAACATGGAATATATATATATATACCTTTGAGGGATAAATTTTCATAGAGATGAATAAGCAAAAAGATATGCATTTCACATAAAAACATTTTATTTATTTTTTATCCCTATTCTGATTTTAAATCTCTTGGGAGAAAAGCAACTTTTGAGAAAAAAAAATGGAATCAAGGTAAAGGGAAGCAGATATTTTAATATTCTAATTGCATGTATATTTTGAAACAAGTTTACTGATTATAGGCAAATTAGACAAACTTTGTTTCCTATTTGTATATGAATTCTTCTATCAAAATCTGAACCAATGAAGTGATTTTTTTTTGGAAAAGATGTGCAATATTATTTTTAACCACCCAAATTTATGAATGGAAATGCATACAAGTGAATAAAATTCTCTCTTCCCTCAACTACATAAAACCCATTACAAAGAAAAGCTATGCATGCAAGTAAGAAAGAAAAGAGATCTTTTTCCTACAATATCTACCATACAAATACTTCATGAAAGAAGACAGACAAGTGTACAAAAATGGAACCTGGATTGAATGAGAGCTTGTTGTAGAACCGTCTCCAAATCTCCCCCTAATCTTCTTCAATCCTTCCTTGTAGCTTGGTGAGTATTCTTCAAGAACAAACTTAAAAATTCTACAATGAAATGTGGCTACAAAATCCTACTACTACTAACAAGCATCTACAAGAACTTGAGAAATTACTTCTTCACCCCCCCCCAAAAAACAATCAACTCACCCTTTTCGAAAATCTTGTATTCAATATATGGAAAATGAGAGTCATTTCCCACTACGAGAGAATTAAATGATTCACATATTTCTTTTTTCAAAATAATTCCATGCAAAAGTGGGGGTTACATGCATATTAAATTTGAATTCGAAATTCTTTCATGCAAGACATATTCCTTACAACTTGTCATAGTGGCGGTTACATTTGACCATGCATTTTGAATTAAGACATATTGAGAAAAATAAATAATTTCCAAACAAATTATGACCTCACGTGTGAGTCACCACTATTCGTTCTTCTCCCTTTAAAATATTTCAACCATATTAAATTTATAATTTTGAACTAACATTATTCTTAAAATTAATAATAATAATGAATGTAGTAATAATAATAATAATAAGCATAACAAGGTCTAAAAAAAGGGTTATGACATAGGAGGCCAAAAAATTAAATTAAGTATAACTCTCACTATCACTCCCTAGGTGGCATTGATTACAAGATCTCCATCAGAATTTGCCATGACAATTTCGTAACCATCACCTATAACAAAACATTAGTTTTCCTCGAGTCAAACACAAGTAGAAAGCAGCAACAAATTGTTTAAAAAAGCCTAGAAAGAGGGCAAAGACAAAGGACTAGAATGGGTTTTGAAGAATGACGAAAGAAGTTTAAGATGTTTGACTTTACAAAATTTGTCTTGAAGGCCAAAGTTGGTAGCTAGTTTTTTCTATCATTTTTTTGTTTTAAGTCATTAGTCATTATCTATGAAAAAATCAACTATATTCATATGCAGTAGGTATGAAACATTAATTAACTCTTTGGTAAAGAAAATTGTGAAGAGAAGAGGGCAATTATTTAAGACTTAGCCACTTGTATGACTGAGAAGAGATCACCTTTGAACTAAACATAACATTTACATGTGACTATGCATAAGATGTTAGTATGTTTAACCAATAACTAACAATGACCATGGACACTCGAAGTTGACAAACATGGATCAGTTTACCTTTGTAGAGACATAAACAAGTGGATTAGTATAGACTTGGCAAAGACAAACCTGTTTTTAACACTTGTCCAAGGAGTTAAATTGCAAAACATAGCATTGCCAGCAAGAGATGGCATGGAAACTTGTATGTACTATGACCATAGTAAACCTTTGCAGAGAACCAAACGCCAAACATTTTTGAAGGAGCACAAAGAATCTTCTATCTCAATTGTCAAAATTCAGCCCTACTAGATCAAAGATTTTTGGCAAGGCAAACCTTATTTTAACCCTTCCCTAGGTCTTCAAATCTCTAGACCTAAGCATTGGAAACCTGTATTGACTATGTCCATAGCCAACACAAATGAAGAATTCAAAGCCAAACATCTTGAAACATACATACAGAATTGCCTGTCTTGACGTTAAAATTCACTACTCCTAGATCTACATTTGCTTGTTGGAAAAAAGTTCTACAGATCAATTGCAAGTATTGTCCTAATATATTTCAATTTGTTTGTTTAGTCTCAATGAGCATTTAGCATGTAAGCCAACAGGTCATCTAGAAATCCAAGGGAGAATAATCCTAATGTCTGATTACACAATTTTGTGTTATATAGAGATCTCAATATTCTAATATGAATGCAGTATTTCAACAAAATTTTAATACTCAATTTATTATTGAAGTTCACATATCCACATTCACAAATATATTCATTTTATGAATAGAAATTGTTCTGTAATTCTTATTCTTTATTATTTCAAGATGTTTGATTTCGTCATCTTTAGTATTTGTTGTTAACCTAAAGAAATGTTACAGTAACAATTTCTTGTGTAAGTTCAACAAAGGACGTGAGAAATGTTTCAAGCCTAGATAACACTAAAGTAAAGAAAATAGATAAAACTCATGAGTTTTAGGATATTCCACAAGCGCGTAACATTGTGGCATTCTTACAACCAACTTTCCCAGGATATCGCTAACGCTATTGTCACATAAACTGACATTTTAGTTATTTTGGCAAATATTGAGGAAGTTAGGAATTGCAATCGTGCACTACAGTCAATTATATTGACTGAATGTTTATCCTGCACAAATGTAGGATTATAAGCCTGCAGGCCACAAACAAAAAGAGTTGCGAATAATAACAACTAGGCCTAAATATTTGACAAAAACTTGGACTTATAAAGCTCAGTTTGAACACCAAAATCAACAACTACCCTTTCATTTGACACTAAACTTGAATTGCTGAGTATTCTTCCTCCTCTGGGTGCAAACGTCACACGGGATCTTCATTGTCGCAAACTGTCTATAATGTATGTGGCATACAAGTCCCTGAATTAAAAATATCAAGTCAGAAAGACGTACGTACCCTAATTTCTTGTGCTTCATTTGCATTTTCACACAATATTCTCTACTCACATTGAGTGCTGGATTGCTTCCTGTGCATTACATGGAGGTAGAAATTCATCCACTGCAACTTCCTTGTTTTCATTTTTCTTGTCTGTAATTATATTATTAAAAATACCAAATTTTTCTATGGTTTAAAAATTTAAACGAAGATAGAGCAAGAGAATGTGATCAAATGTTTATAACAGTGACCCTAAGCAACATAATACTATCCTAGTAAGATCTTATAAGAAAGCCCCATTCAAATAAAATAAAAAAGGATACAATCTTCAAAGAAACGACGAATTTCTGCAAGACGGTGTGGAGGAAGCTCAGTAATATCCTTGTAATGACGGTACTCAGGATCATCGGCGCACACAGCTATTATCTTATCATCTTTTTCTCCCTGCAATATATAAGGTAAGGTGAGGTAAATTTTGAACAAGATTAAACAAAATTTTGAACTTTCTTAAAATCAAAAGTTGATGGAAAAGATTTGTCTAGTGAAGGTAGGGGCAACCCGGATGATGAGGACCCCCCTGCCAGTGTGGGTTTAATAGCTTTGGATGCTTAGATTTTCTCTCATTATGACAACTTTATAGTTATAAGATTTTCTGAATTGTTGTTTCCTTTTTAGGTCAGTGTTTCATTGTTGCAGTCGTTTCCTTTTGGGGGCTGGATGTTGCTTATTTCCTGGGTTCTGCACAGTTAGCATGACTTCAGGTTGTGATCCCAATCTGCCCATATTTTCTGAGGATAGGCTTTATCTATTTCCTTTCAAGTAAAATATGTAGATCTATGCATCCCAAGAAAAGATGAGCCATGGATCTAAATTAAAAGGACCAATTTATAGATCCTAAAGATGAACCAGCAGAACAAGAAACCTATATTTCACAATAAAATTTCTGAATATCCTGAAGTTTTAACCTTAGATGGTTTTAAATTAAACGGAATCCAATTAGCTGTCTTGGCATATGCCCTTTATACAATAAAACAAGTTAATACACTAATAATCACTTCATCAAATTTTTGTAACATATCCTTGAAGTTTATCATGATAACTAAAATCATGAACTAATATTCACTTAGTTGAATACTTTCTGTTCTTTTGATTAGGAAAGAATGTCCTTAATGCATTAGCCAAGAGAGGGTACTCACACAGAGACTATTTTAGTTCAATTCTTACTGACAGTTGACTCAATAATACCACGGCAACAATAACCCAACATGACCATACAGTATACTACTAGTATTTTGAGAAACAATGACTAAACCGATCACATTAAAAACCTAACTTTTTGAGACTATATAAAAGAATTGGCTTACCTCATTACATGAACTCCTATGTGCCAAATGATTAAAATTTCCAAATTGCAAGAGCATTGAAAAAAAATAAGCTCTGCTTTTAATCCCACAAGCTGTATGGAAAAATATGTGAGATTTTTTAAAGTACGACCAGATACAGAGTTTGTCCTACACTGATATTATGTAGTGGGATAACCAAACTGCTGAAATCTTTTCAAGAAATTTATAACATTCTAAGTTTCATAAATTTCAATTTTTGACATGCCGGGAACATATGTGAATGGTATGAATGATAGCTATTTATTTGTGACTTGGGAACACATCACCTGGGACACTCTGTGGAAGCACAGATACCACAAAAATTCATTTCAAAATTTCAGTTCTTCTCATATGCACTAAAAAATATTTATTAAATGACTAAATTAACTTTAGTCCAAGCTGCATTTTAACTTAAATAAGCTTGACATAAATATTGGATCTAAAACTTATCTTGTATTGATATTTCCAAGACTGATTTCCAAGCATTTCAGCCAGATTGTAAGGTTTTCACATTTCAAAGTTGCAGTAGTTAGGCCAAGCAGTGAAGAATGTCTCGTTGAATGAAATTTCTTTTCATAAGGAATTATTTCAAGAGGCAGGGTATTAATTTGTTATAAAAACACATCATTGTATCCAAATTACAATCAAGAAAATATTCGACCAAGCAAGCAATTATAAACAGCTGTGTATTTTGGAGCTTATTTATAGTTTTAAAAAATGAAAAATATTAAAAAAAGACTATTAACCAGAAGTTGACTCACAATTTCATTCATTTGAATATTCAGTAGCCTATGTACCTAAACAAACCAATTACAGTTTCATGTCCCTGTCTCCATTTATATGGTGAAGGAACATGAATGTATGCGTGAAAAACTTTATTTACATCAACCACATAGTTAAAACCTTTGAAGAATATATATATGATTTGATGCAATCCTAAGTCATAGTTCATCCAGCTTGCTAGTAACTTTCCTATGAAGAAACATATTTTTCGAACTTCTCTTCCCAAATTTTCACTTTGAATTTTCCAAAAGGCAAGATGAGTTGATGATGTCAAGTAGTACATTATATAGAAGGACACGTGTGTATTTCATCAAGGCAAGGCAAAACACTCTTCAAAAAATCATATGAAAGCATGATGTTTTAGAAACTCCTTTAAATTCTATATCAAAGATCTTCTTCAGTAGTGTCCAATAAAATATTATTACATACCTGATCAATCATAGGCATTAGACCAATCGCTCTAGCTCGAAGGAAGCATCCAGTTAGAACAGGTTCCTGATCAATCATTGGCAATCAAAATCAAGGTACAAACCATGACCATCAGAAATAAAAAATGTACAACTAGCAATTGCATCTAAAGATGTAAACAATATGTCAATAGGGATGTCAAAAATAATTCCATAACTTTAACGATAAAGTATAGAGTTTGGAGTTGATATGTTCTGTATATTTCCACTGTTAAGGAGGTTAAAGTTAAATAAAGTGTACTGTAACCTATAAAATATAATGTTCAATAAAATGAGTATTTTAAAAATGTCAGATGTTTATGTATATTACACTTAGGATGTGTTTATGGTTATTAGTGTATATTATATGGATTCTGATATAGGTTGTTGCCGAAGTCTCACTGAAAGTAAGATTAGCCTGAATTAAGATTAGCATGTCACATAGCATCATATAAACAACAAAACCAGCATAAACTTGTAATCGTAGCATCATGATCGTACCATCATAGCATCATATACATCAAGTTTAATATCAAACTGACAAAATATTCAAGTATCATTGTTTCAACTTTCAACAATTTAAAGTTTAATCATCAAATGGATTCTCTAATTCATCAACATCATCATTCTCATCCTCCTCATCATTGACATTGACATTAGATGAACCAATGCCAATGCCACTTGCACTTGCACTAAGTTTGCTCTCTATCCGAGTCATCAAATGCAACAAGCTGAGATGCAGAAGCATCCAAATCAGTATGCTCTAGCTCTCTATATCCCACATCTGCGTTTCCCCTTGCTTGTAGTCATGTTGCTTGTGTGAAAGAAGACGTAGGTTGGAATGCACATATACTAAATTCTCTACTCTTTTTGATTGCAATCTACTGCGCTTTACTGAGTGGATGAAAGACTATGTGCTCCAATTTCTTTTTGATGCAGATGAACTAGCAACCTATGAAGACAAAGTAAACAATTAAAGATATAAATTTATAAAATTAAAAATTACTAGCAACCTATGAAGAAAAAGTAAATTATAAATAAAACTTGTGATAAAACTTTGACAATGAGGGGTTGTAGGTTTTGGAAGCATGTGCCATGGAAGTACCACCAACTACAAGCATCCTTCTTGAATCTATGAGGAAGAGCATCAACACTTAGACCGTTTCCATGCAAATTCTATGAACTCATTTGCAATAATACTCACAAATCATCATCAAGATAGAGTCTAAGGAATGCTGTCTTGTACCCATCAAACACTTCTAAATCTCTCCATGGTGCAAGCCTTCTTGGTTGATCAAGAAATTGATTGCTATAGTACTTTTGTTTCAAGGCATAGGCAAGAAGACGCAAAGGAGTGGTCATCTTAATCCACCTTTCTACAACAATTGCTTCCACTTGTTTGAAGAATTTCTCCTCGGGTTCTTGCTCTTTTGCATTTATAATGCACTTAATGTTTTCAAGCATTGGGTCAATGTCATCATAAATCTCACCAATGCAAGGTCTATCCATGTCAGTATAGCGAATCATACTCATAATGGGCTCAGTGAAACTAAGGGGATATGTCACAAGATCCTACCATGAGTCATCCAATATCTTGACCCTAATTGTTGCTGCCCTACTTCCATATAGTCCAATTTTGGTTGATCACCATATTGCAAAGTGCCACTTTAATTTTCACAAGTTGTCTCAAGACAATTGTGTTTAATGCAAAACGGGTCTCAACAACCTATAACACAAACTAATGCCAAAATGATTAAAATAAAGCCAAACTTTAAAGAAGAATACACAATATAGCTTACGCAATGAAATTATGAAAATTGAAATAAAAATATAAAAAATCAGAAAATGTAAAATTAAATTACTATTTCACTTACCTTCAATAGCTCCAAAGTCAAAAAGGATTTAAAAATCCCTTGAGACATGTGGTGGTTTGTGATGAACATCTAGATGTTCTTAGCCTCTGCATACACTTGTTTGATCCATTCAAATTTATTCCAAATCTTTTGTAGCATAAGATTGAATGAATGGGCAGCACAAGGTGTCCAAAAGATGTGATGATAGTGTTCCTCAACCAACAAACTAGCAGCTCTACAATTTTTTGCGTTGTCCATTATGACTTGAACAACATTGTGGGGTCTCACTGTCTCAATGGAAGAGATGAGAATATCTACAATAAATTGACCATCTTTTACTTGGCCCTCACAATCCACAACTTTCAAAAACATTGCCCCTTTAGGGGACACTGCTATGACATTGATCAAGGGACAATTTTTAGAATCTTTCCACCCATCTGAAACAACTGATGCACCTGTCTCAGCCTATGAATCCCTTATGGGCTTCAATGCATCTTCAACCCTCTTCACCTCTCTTTCCAATAAGGTTCCGCATACCTTCTCATAACCTAGGCCCTTATACCCTTTTGGAGCTTCATTAACACTTCTCAACATTTTTTCCCAATATGGGGAGCGAACAACATTGAAAGCCAACCCATTTGCATATATGCATCTTGCTACATCTTGGTCGACAATGTCTCAACTCTCATTTTGAAATGTGGTTTCTTAAGGCCCCTTTGATCTTTTGCGTGTAATGGGTGCTTCACTTTCAGGCTCAGTTGTGGAAAACAAGGGGTGGTTTTCTACTACAACACTGGGATTAGATAAGGGTTGCATTCCCTTTGTTTTTTTGGAGTGGTTTGATTCAATCTACTAGCTTCTCTCTCTTTTGCTACTTCATGCTCCCTAATATATTTCAACACCATCTCATCTGATATAGGCACACCATCTTTTCAAGGGCATTTTTTGATGCCCCTTCCCGGTATTCCACACAAATGGCCTAACACCCGAAAATATGAACTATTACGTTCTTTACCACATCCTTGGCATTTCCAACGGAATCCCCCACCTCTTGGAAGCGGTTGTATAATTCAACATACTTCCATAGGGGAGAATTTGGATCATTTATTTATTTTGATTGTTCATTTGTGCCTATGGAGGAAGAGGTAGATGCCATTCTAGTTCCTATGGCTAGAAATAATATGAACACATTCAAAAACAAAAACAAAATAATGAAAAAAAATAATGTTTCATGTTTGACAATTTGTGAAATAAAAATAGTTGAAAAAAATGTTCAAAAACCTACCTCTTTCAGCCAATGGGAGCTTGCAAATGTGTGGAAATGATAATGCAACACTTGTTGAAGCTTCAAAAATCAGTCTTCCAACTCCTATTTGATGTTGGAAGCCAAACTTTCTTCAACCTGCTAGTAAAAAACTGATGTTTGCAACACAAATGAGGAGAAATGATCCAACTTTATGTTTTAAAACTCGCTTTTAGGGTTTTATTTTTATTTTTTAGGTGGCGGATTTGAAAAATTTATGAAATTTTGCGAAAAAAATCTTATTTTGGGCCGTCGGATGCCCGGGTTCAACCTGGGTCCATCTGGGTTTGACCTGGTCCAAACCAGCCCTCTCAATCACTAACCCTAGCTGGACCCACAGGCGGACCGAATCGGACCGGTACGAGGAGCCTAGGGGGGTGAACCCTGCAACTTAGCCTAAAATCAATATAGACAAATAATGCAGCAATTACCTTATTCAAAGTAGAGTGTTCTATTTTGAAGATGATAGAATTCTTTTACTATAAAGTTTTTCAATTACATTTAATTTTCCATTTCTCTTAATATTTGACTAGCATTCGTTTTAATAATCAAACAACTTATTCAAGAAGAAAATAAAAACTTTCATATATAGAATATAGAAAAGTCTATTGTTTGCTAGCAACCATAAATTGAATTTGAATTTATTAAATTTGTATCTTCTCCAGCTTTAAAATCTTGACAAATGTGTTGGTTTTCAATTTTGTATAAGTTGGAAGGAGAAGTTGGGGGGAACATGGTGGTCGTTGAAACACCTAACTCTTGATAGGCAAGAACCTGCCCAAGATCTTCATTTAAAAGGTCATCCATGAGCCACAAATTAGAGGCAAGAATAGCTTTATGTTTAGAGAATTTTCCCTAGTTGGACATGAAGAATGCACAGAGGGTGAAAAAGTGCCAATTTGATATGACACAAGCATTTAAACAAAGAGCAACATAGGCAATAACTATTTTTCTTTTCCTTTTTTGCCTATTTCTTTTGTTCATTGTCACTGTGGCTGTCTTACTTACCACTAAGAAGATAAAATAAAGATTCTTGCAATTGCATCCATGGAAATGGGGCCCAGTTGTACAGGTAGCTAACAAAATTATTCCTTTAAATAGATATTACTTCTTGTTTTCTAGCAATGCTCTTATAAGCCATCTTCAACCACATTCAGTCTATCTTGTCCCATGTATCCCTTAAGCTCATGTGACTTTAACTGACACCATCAAGTGTTATCAAATCAAATTTATCCATATTTAAAGTAGGGGTTGCTAGTTTGAGGTCCATAAGGAAACACCGAGAATATTTGAAAGTGTTTTCTAATCAAAACTCGTGGGAAATTGTTGAAATTCTATTTAGGCACGGTAAATGCATTTTTTGAACTCTTGTACCCGTAAAGGTCATGTGATTTAGGTTTAACCACATTGATTACATTTTTATTCCTTACATTCCTTCAAGGGATGCAAATTTCTTTACACAAACATCCGAATAATGGAAACTTCAAAGTAAAACTGTTTAAAGAAATAATTTTCCTATTTAGGCCCCACATAGAATTGTTAAAGCAGATTTGTAACTACTTAAAAGAAGGGATTTCCAATTTAGGCCCCACATAGAATTGTTAAAGACGATTTGTAATTACTTAAAAGAAGGGATTTCCAATTTAGGTCTTGAAGGCAATTTTCGGAATAAAAAAAGACAGTTCTAAATCAAGTTTTGTCCCCTATTAGCCTTAAGGAAATGTGATTTAAACTACAAAGGGAGTTGATGAAAGAAAATTAGTCATTGTTTAAAGAAAAGAAACTATTCTAAGCAATTAATCACTCTCATTCTCACTATTTTCAAGATGAAAACTTTATCACTTAGAACAATTACAACAGCCCCAAAATTTTCAAGGTTCTACCCAACTCCACCAAATTCATTCCCATCCCCATCTTTTCCTCAAGGCATTCATTGTGAGTGCACTCTTCCTCTTAAAAAAAGTTAAGGGTAACATTCTAGTGCAATCTAGACAGGGGAGTTAACTGGACAACCACCTAAATCTAGCAGCCATACATACTAACAACACAATACACGCCAAAGTGAAGCAAGAACATTGGCACTTCAATTTCATTAATATAAATTTCTCAAAAGCATATAATAGGTTGAAAATGAGCTCAAACCAAATACACACAAAAATTGGCAAAGGGGCTACTTAATCCCTAGTATGAATGAAATCTCTTCAATCAATCTCTACAAATTCTCCATTACATTCAAAATAACCCATTTCTCTGGTTCGTGCTATTCTACTGCTCATCAACCCAATCTGAATGATTGTCCCCTTTAAGGGAAAAATCAACTCAAAATACATTCCTCCCTCCACCCCACTCGATTTTAAATCTTTCCCAAAGTTTTTCTTGTTCCAAAATGGCCTGCCATTTGTCCACACACCTGCCTCAGCCTTTTTCCTTGGCCATTTATTTATGATTTTTCACATTTCTAGGTATGTTTTTTGCTCAAAAATGACCTGCCCATGTTTTTATGCATGACCCATGCTCAAGAAAAGGTTTGAATTTGTTATCATGGTTCCAAATGCCACATGGTTGATTAGAGAAAAGATCCCATTAAAATCTAACCATTCACCTTCCAAATCATTATGGCTTCTTGTTGGGTCATTTAAAAACAAGATTTGCTTTTTCCCAAATTCCACCTCAATACTATTGTGCTTTGCACACACTCCCCGTCGCCGACAGGGTCTCCCTTTCTCGTTCTCGTCTCGCCCTCGTTGGGGCCCTCGGTGTAGGAAATTTTGATTTTGTTCGCAGAGGACATGCAATAGTTAGGAATGTGAGGAGATGATCCTGCAGGAGAGTAAGCCCACCCACTGCCTTAGTCCTAAGGAATTCGCATCAAAAGTTGAGCGTGATCCCATTCGTGAAGGGGAAAGTGAATTAGGAACCGTATGAAGTGATCGCAATTGTTGTCGAATTGACGACCCTCATTAGCAAGTTGAGGGCTTGAGGCAAGAATGCCTAAGGCAAGTCAAGATTTGCCTTTTGACAAAATGGCAAGGTAAAGGCTGAGTCAGAAGTGAGCCAATTAAGCTGAGAATGTCAAAGGGTTTCATAATTTAAATATTCAAAATTCTCACAAAAGAGACTAAAAGCGAACAAGTTTAAATTTCACCTAAGTAGGCCGAATTGGGAAAAAGCGCACAAGTTCGAAAATCGACTAGCTAAGGCAAAAATGTCAATTGTTCACAAATCGTGCAAAATGGCCTTTTAGGCCGAAAATCATTAAAATGTCACAAGTCTCCTCTTTTGCTGAAATACTAAGTCTTGCAAAATGGCCTTTTAGGCCGAAAACGTGAAAATGTGAAAAGAAAAGGCGTTTAACTAAGTCTTGCAAAATGGCCTTTTAGGCCGAAATCGCGAAAATATGAAAGGAAAAGGCATTTATCTAATTGTGCAAAAAGGCCTTTAACGCTGAAAATCATTAAAATGTCATAAGTCCCGAAAACGTTAAAGTCGTAAAATGGACTCTTGAGTCGAAATTCATAAACTCGCAAAAGAGGCATTCAACCCGAAAATCGCGAAATCTCACAAAATGGTCATGTGGCCCGAAAATGAAGAAGGGGGGCACTTGAAAGGAGAGGAGTCGAAAACCTAAACTCGGCATTTTTAACGTTTTTGTGAGAAGTAAAGTAGTTAACAAAAATCCTCCATAAAGCCCGAAATCCGTTCTTAGTAGAAGAGGCAAGTAGAATGCCCAAGTTTTTTGTGAGTTACGCATTCAAATTGCAGAAAGGAGAATATCGAGTTTGCAAACGCCTCTTCCAGGCCCAAATTGGAAGAAATCGCCAAAATTGTGCAAAATATCATTTCTGGCCGAAAATGTGATAGAAAGGCATTTACCTAAAACTCACACAAGGAAGACATTCGCCCGAAGGAGGTGAAAAGACTGAAAGCGTTAAGTTCATGAAACGTCTTTGAATTCACCCTAGGTGTGCTGAAAACCCTCTTTGAATGCCAAAACGAATTCATATCGAATTTCTGCGAAGTCTACCTCAAAAAGATGAAGGAGTTTAAGTGCAAAACAAAACTCCCAAATTCTTCTCTCGTGCCGAAAAAGAAGAGGTCGTTTCAAAACACGGTGCATATTCTTCCATTTGCCCTAGAATCAAAAGATCAAAGTCGCGCGAATTCTTCTTTTCTGCCGAAAATGATTAAAGGGAGAGAATTGCACGAGACCCTTGTGTAGTTTGAGATTTGAAGCAGTCAATCCAACAATTCATTGCACTTCCAGGTAAATTCAAAATTTCCCCTTGAACGTTTGAATTGTTGCATTTTATGAATAACCATGTTTCTTTTACCTAGGGTGAAAATGCAAATCAAAACCAAGTATATTTTAAAGGTTTAACCCTTTAAAGCATCAGTGACCTGCCAAATTAACCATTCAGCCAAAAACTTGAAACTTAGGCAAAATTTAAGAATCCTGGTCCAAAATTGTGAAATGCATAGCATCGTCTTTATGGTAATTTGCATGCAAAATCGTTTTAAACAATCAGCTTTCAATTATCAGACCATTCATACGCTGAGTCGCAAGCCAGAACATTCGTAAGTTTCCGCCATTATCAATCAGGAGTAACATTTTGACACCTGCTCCAAGCAGCAATAGTTAAACAAACCAACTTGACTTTCAGCTTCAAATTGCATTTAGCTTCTCGACAATCAGATTTTAATTATTTTAATGACGTGTTTTAGCAATATTTTCAAATTCCGATTACCTCGTTGATCGTCAATCTTAACGCTAATGCCATCTTCTGTTTTTTGTTGATTGTCAATCTTAACGCTAACGTCATCTTTTGTTTTTGCTAACTTGTTTTTGTTACTTTAATCTCGTCTCATAATCCATGTCCGGTTGCGCATGATAGATGCCTAAATCAGCGGCCGAGTCCTCAAAGGCACTTGACGCAACTGGAGCATCCTGGATTTCCAAAGCTGACATTCTTCGCAAGGTCGAAAAAATGAAGTACCAGTACCAAGGAGGAGTTAGGGAGTCGAAGGTCCAGAGTGTGTGGGAGAACATAGGAGACATGGACCTCGGCCATATTGATATCCAGGATTTCAGGAACATAGTGTACTCTCCGAATGCCTAGGGCAAGCCCAGACGAATGATGGAGAGTGGTATTGCTCAGGCAGCTGGTTTCCCTCCGGCTGTGCAGAATTATGAATTAGTGGTTGAGGTTGCTAAACATTATCAGCCAGAAACCAGATTAGTGGTGCTAAAGGGTATGGTACTAGCTGATTTCATGCCTGAAGTCTTTGGGGAAGCTTTCGATATCCCATTTCTAGATGATCCCATTGCCACAACTATCGATGAGACTCGGGTTGTTTATGACATGAATCCTGCTAAGTGCAAAACATTGATAAATGAAGAGTGGTTCAAAGAGAGAAGACCCCCAAGCGCTAGACCCCCAAGCGCTAGAATTGGTAAAAAGACCCCCAGAAACGATTTTCACAACGAGTATGGTGATATGGTTACCTTACTCAGCCAGGTCATGGGACTTCCTCAATCTAATCTCTTTGAGGAATGGATGTTCTACTTCACTGAGCAGGTCTTCGCTGGGAAGTCTAAGTTCGACTGGGCTCAGATCATCAGCGACAATATTCATACACAGCTGGTTGAGCTTGAAGAAAAAAAGTACTTTGCCATGACTTTCTACTTGGTGTACATGTTTGCTCGACACCAGCCGCTGACGGGGTTAATTAAGAAAGGTGAGATCGGGAATGGGTTGAGTTTGGTGAAGGTATACGACTGCTACACTCAACTGCATTACTATGACATTGCCCAAAGAGAAAAGAATAACATCGCATACGCAATTGGTCAGTATGAGCGTGTTAATGATGCTTTTACAATGCACCTGGTTAGATTAATGCAAGGAGGATTGCATACAAGGCTGTCAAAGAAGGCTATCACTCTGATCCGGAAATACGGTGCATGGTTCATCCAGTTCCCCAGGTTCACCTACATCAGAATAGAAACCTTTGAGGGAACACCATTCTGGCTTCCGCGCTATCCATCAGACAGAGTAGTCCTCATGGAGGTATTAAGACAGGCACATCCAGCAGGCAGCTTACTCAGAGACAAAAAGCAATCGGGGTTCACCTTCCCCATGATTTTGGGTACTCTTGATGCACACTTCAAAACTTCGGTACAAGTTGAAGAGTCATTTGCTGAATTGGCATCCTATTGCTTACAGGAACATTTCCCTAGGAAATGCTTTGATCATGATAATTTGGCAAAAAGGGCCTACAACAAGCACTATAGGGCCAAGGCGTCGATAGAGAACTATTGAAGCAAATGTTCTGATGACTTTGAGGTCTGTCGACGTGAATATTCTAGGTTGAGTGTTCAGCAAATGCGGCTTTATGAGTACTGCCAAGTCCTAGATCAGGTAACGGACTATGGAAATTGCTTGGAAGTCTGAGAATTTGAAGCAATCAAGGATCTCTCGCCAGCCATCGATTGGACTTAGCACCCAATCACAGATTTTGAAGCAGTTATGGAAGCTCCAAGAAGGTACACCGATAACTGGTTATCCCAACAAATTGAGAGACTGACCCATGAAGGGACCTAATTCACATACAATCTAATGGGTAGTCTCGATTCTCAATCTTCAGAGGACGAAGGAACCTCAAGCGCACCAAAGGAAGAGGTTGAGAAACCTGAAAAAGAAGAGAAAGAAAGCAAGGGCCAATGGAGGGACTCGAACATCAAAAAGAACAAGGAGAGAAAAGATCCCAATCAGGAGGCAAGAGGTTACTTCATCATCCAGGGACCCCAGTTCAGAGGATGATGTGGTTGAACTCGATTACATACCCACTCAACCTTCAAATAGTGATCCTACTGCATTCGAGGCAAATAATCCTCAAACACAAAATGAGCAAGAAGCAGAGGTAAGGATCATTGGCTTGGATGAACCTGGAAATTAGGTTGAGGAGGGAGAGATTGCACCTGATCAAGGGACTGGTAAACATGAGCTCACGAAGGAAAGTAGGCATGAGTTGCAACTGATTAGCGGCAACAAAGATGACACCACAGTTGAGGGAGAACAGAAATGGGATGAGACTCAAGAACCCAACAGAACTGAAGAGCAGCCATTACAAGAGGATACCCAACACTTATTTAGTGAGGTAGGAGAGAACTCAGCCGTGAGTAAGGGATTGGATACTGCACCCATTCCTCCTATGCCCGATCAATTACAGATAGGCAGCGAGTCACCTGAGGCCTCCAAAGAACAGAGTGGGAATCTAACAATTACATCTGGACAGACCATCCCTCAGGACTGGCTAATTGCTCGTGCGCAGCGGAAAGCAGTTGTCAAACCACCAATTAACTTGGAGGATATCTTCTCTCGAATAGGAGAAATAAAATCCAAAGGCAGGAAAAGGCCGAAGACTTACTCCAGGATTACCCAAGACGAGAAAAGGAACCGCATGATTCATATTGCCACCCCACCTGCAGACAAACCAGCAGATCAGATTGCATTGGCTGATTACAATGTCACGACCATCCCAATAGGGTAGGCCACCAAAGAGCAGTAGAGGGAAGAATTCAGAGATTCCGTGCTGAATATGCTGAGACAGCTTGACGAAATGATCGCTGAGAGAGATATGTACCGAGCTCGTGCTGAGAAAGCCGAGGGGTACATTGATTACCTATTGAAACCGCTGCAGCATGCCGCTGAATCCCATGTTCCCCCATTGGCACTGGCACAAAAGACTACAACTGAATTTGAAGAAGTGCGTGACACTGCCAAGGTCGTCAGGGAATGGGTCCGGAGCATTAAAAAGAAAGGAAAGAAGATTATTAATGATGTGTTTGAAGTAACAATCAAAATACAAGCAGCACAGACCAAAATTCAAGAGGTGGTTGCCTTAGCTCAATCACTCATGAGGGCTCTTTTATGGACTCACGCTCGGATTCCGGCAATCCATTCTATCCTAGATCCCTATAATGTCAATACTTTGAAGGAATGGTACTGGATTGTTTGCATGAAGATGGACATGGCAGGCACCGTTAAAAAGATTCAGGAGGAATGTGAGATGGACCTATCCCATATTGAAAATGGCGGTGAAAATATTCATAAGGCATTGGTCATTGGTTGGACGGATACCATGAAGGATGCTGATGTAGTGTCACGATGGAATGCTAGGTTGAGGCCCAATAAAACTGCATACTCTGTAGAGGACATAGAGTGCATTAGCAAGCTGCATACAGACATATTGCGCTTCGAAGATCAACAATCAGATTGGCACGAGCGACTAGGGATAGTCGACTCTAATCTTGAAGGCACAAAGTTCAAAATGCGCAATCCTCCTTTTCCCCCTAATGAGGAATTGTTTTCCATTTGTATAAAATTCTAATAGTACGTTCAGGAGGAATGTGCGGCACACCGGGACATTTGAGAAGGTTACCAGTGTGAAGAGGACGAATTTGTGGAGAAAAAGTCCATCACGAGGAAGGAAAAAGTGCTTTCCTGAAAGTATATGTTTCTTTTAAATCTTAAGTGCACTTTTTCAAACATAAAGTTTCTTTCCCAACTGCCAAAGTTATTATAAATTTCGAGCTCCGTGCAAGTGCACTTTTTGGAGCAGCTTTATGTTTGGTAGTTGGTAGTTATTAGTTACTTTATGGTTGGTGTTGACATTTTGCTTCCCATTTATGGGTATGGGCAGCCTTGTTTTAAGGGATGAATCTAGCCCACTTGTTTAAGTTTAATATTGGCCATTCATCCATTTTGAAAACTCTATATAAAGGAGTTGGTTTCTCCTTTATTTTAGGCAGAAAGTTAAAGATTGTTGCAAAACTCTAGCAAAATTTATACAGATTTTAATGGATGTTAAAGCTGTGTCATTTTTACTATGAGTGCATGGTCCTCTTCTCCACCTCTTTTTTAAATTTCTGCAAATGTATTTAGTTTTCAAACAGTTTGTTTATACATATATTTGATGGAAATCTTGGTTCATACCATTAGGAAATAATTGATTGTTATTCCTTCTGTATGGTTAGTCTAAGCCCAATTTTATGCTAAGTTCGGTTGTTAAATTTGAATGAATGGGTGTAAAAGTCTAGCATTTGTATTCAACAACTTGAAAATTTAAAGTTCCTAGATGATTGCACTGGTTTTTACCTAGTTGTGCTTGTTTGCTAGCAAAGTAATTTCTGGTTATTTTAATATTTCTGTTTATGTGTCTCAATATGCTATCTTAGTTAAGTTAGCTAGCTGTTCTTATTATTCTCTATCCTTACCCCCCATTTTTCCTTTGTTAAACCCGCAAGTCAAGCTAAAGCAGCATCATGTTAAAGGTAAATCGGATGAAATCAAACTGTAAGATCTTAGGGAACCTGTACGAAACCAATTCCGTCTAACCGTAAGTCCCCTTTGTGTTTCCAGCAAAACACATCAACTGTTGAGTTATCCTACAGTCAAGACCTGACAACCGAAACCTTGAGGTCATTCCCCATTGATCAATTTAAAACAGCATTAGGGATTTCCTTATCTCAAGAGAGGATAGGATACTTAGCATTCTATTCTACGTTGGCCGGACGGAGTCGTAGTTTCATGATTTTAGCCACGTCAACAAATACAAGTGACCACTTTTGACAGGCTATAAGCATAAAATATGTTGATCTATACCAAAGACAATGCCAAGTGTCCCTCTAGGGTGAATGCCATATGTCACCTAGACAACTGTCATCTTCATTTTCACTGCCTAAGTCATAGTTGTTGCCAAAGTGAAAAGCATTGCAATGTAAGTGAAACCTGCTTATTCAAATTCCTCTGCAACATTTATGCAAATTCAAAATAATGGCATCATGTTTTGAGTACTTATGGGCCTTATGGCCCTAAAAAGTTGTTGAAAAGCTACTGGAGTCTAGAACTGTTGCTAAAGTACCGCAAATTGCTTCCAAAGATAAAATAAGTTGATGTTGAAGATGCAACTGTGTTCTTTATTGCATCTTAAGTCAAATGAAACATTTCTTAAACCTTTTTGACTCCAATGTGCCAATTACTAAAAAACCCACACATAGCCAAAATCTTCTCAACCACCTTTTACATTGTTTTTGGGTGATGCAAGATTGGTTGTGGATCTAGATACTTTTCTTTCATGCATGCTGGCTAAGAAGTTTATGAGTATAGTGCTCACAAAGTAGAGAAGAATAATAAAACTAGCCTTCTAGAATGCACACATCCTTGGCATGCTCCTTTACCAAATTTAGGTACATCAGAAGAATTACCTTCCTTACCATGATTGGTTGGATCACATCACCATCCAAACCACCTCTACATGTAATTCATCTACATGCAAATTCTACACATGTATGGTGTTTTGTATTTGTGTTGTCAAGTTTCATGCTTCAAATGGTTTCCAAACGCAGCCTTGACCAGCAAGGTGCCCAGGAAGCTGAATAGGGTACATTAAAGGATAGGATTATACTCATTGATGATGGTTATGGTGGCTACTCCAGGTCTATTGGCTTTCATTCATCTGTTTCAGCAAGTAGTTGAGCAAAAGCAATCCTTCACGATTTTGGGATGCAAACAAAGAAAAAGCAAGGTCACAAGCTTGTACACAATAGAATGGTGAGGACATTTAGTTTCCCATAACACTGCCACTAAAAACAGTTAAAACTGTTATCCAATTTGCTGCAAGTTCATTTTGGTTTTGTGTTTTGTAGCCTAGATCATGTGGGGTACATCCATGGATGCACCCAGACAAATCAAGACTACAAAACACATTCCCTACCCACAACCACAAGGAACCAAACCATGTATCTAGCTTCAAATGGACCATGATTTACGGCTTGAGTTCCATGAACTGTTAACTTAGTTCACATGTCAATTTTAATTGTCATTCATTTTTAAGTCAAACCTAGGCTTTGACCAAAATTGCTTGTAATTTTTCAAAATGTGGTATTTTTTGGATATATATATATGGTCTCACTTTTACACTCATGCAGAAAATTAAGCAGCACAAGTAGATTATAAAGCATTTGCAAATCAAGCTTTGAAAGTCACATACTATCAGATCAATTTCTCTCCACAATGGCACAACACTTTTTGTTGTTTTACAGGTTTCTTAGACACAGCAGCATCCCAATAAAGGTGAAAATACAATAAAATAAAGTTGTTATTTTAATAAGTTTTCAATTTAAAGTATAACTTGAAATTGTTGGGAGTTGAAGTTGGGGTTTAAATTTCAAATTTTAAACTCAAATCCTATCCCTTTAAGATTAAGTTTTATAGTTTATTAAAGCTAACCCTAACTGTAAATTTAAAAAATTAGCTTAGAGTTGAGTTTAGGGATTTTTTTTCGAAGTTTTACTCCAATATTAAGAAGTCTAGAAGAGGATCAACCAATTTATCTTTATGAGATTGATATTCTAATCAAATTGGATTGGTCTCATAATCCAAGATAAGCCAATATTTTCAAATTAGGATTTGGACATCTTGGATAAGGCATTGGATGAAAGCAATGAATTGCAAGACAGCCTACATGCTATAGCTTCAACTTTACATTTTGTAGCTTTGCAGCTTCAATGTGTTTTCTTTTGTATTCTAAATAGTACATTATAATCGACTGGTTGATAATCTAGAATTGAGGCAATTTTTATAAAATTTTGTGATTGGTAACATTGAACAATTTTAGTTTTTAAGTATATGTTGTTTTTATCTCTACATACTATGTGTTGAACAAAAAAAAGAATATTCCATCATTAATTAGTTGGCCATTTTTTTTGCCATCTCTAGCCATTGTAATTGCATTTATTTATATTACGAAAACTAAGCACAAAAGGATTACCAAGATATTCATTAATAAAATAAGAAGCAAGAAATTTCTTATATAGGTTTACAATGTAGGGCAACAAGCCGCTTTATGAATGTGGGATTAAGAAGAATATACTAATAAAGCATAAAGAATATTCTAAAGTCAAAACGACTTTATTAAACCTATGACTAAAAGCTAATTGACCATTACTAAAAGATAATTACTTTAACACCCTCCCTTAATGGTCAATCTACTAACTACATTAATCTTATCCCAAAATTTTACAAATTTGTCAAGACCCAAACACTTGGGTAAGAATGTATGTAGTTTGGTTCTATATTGGACAATATTTCAGCATAATAGATCCATCTTCTACAAGTTGATGACATTATAATGTAGTTTCACATGTTTGGTATGCTTGTGGAAGACTTGATTCTTGGCGAGTTTGAGCACTCCTTGATTGTCACAAAATAGGAGTGAAGGCATAATTTGAGGCATCTTCATGTATAAAAGCAACCTTTTGAGCCAAACTACCTCACATGCTACTTATATAGCTCCTTAATATTAATGCTTCAATTGAGGAAAGAGCTACTCCATGCTACTTATTCCCGGTCCATTTGACTACATCCATGCCAAGACTAAAAATGTATCAAATGTGGATTTTCTATCATCAATAAAACTTGCCCAATTTGAATTTGTAAACCCACATAGCCCAAGGTCGGTGTGTTTTTTGTACAGAATGCTAAAGTCAGGTGTCCCTTTCCACATATTTCAACACTCTCTTCACTACAATCCAATGGTCTACCTTTAGTGCTATCATGAATTTGGAAATGATACTCATAGAATCGGGTAAATCAAGTCTAATGGCTGTAAAATATATAGGCCCCTCAGAAGTTGGCTAAAGGTTGATGTAATGTCCCCATTTTTGGAGTAAGAATAATTAATTAACTTAATTAGTTAAGTTGTCCAAATTATTGTTATTTTATGGATAGCTTAATTAATAAGTATTATGTTAATTATTTATAAAGTTATCAAATAAATTAAATATTAAAAGATGACTTTATATTTAATTAATTTAATAAAGTGAATTAAATATTATATCATAAAGTCACTTAAGTGAAATAATACTAAATTAATATTATTTCTAGAAGCTTCTAGATGAAGGATTGAAAAAGTGTAAAAGAAGGTTTATCTCAGCTTCTAATCATCTGAAGAATTGATTTTGATAGTGATTGAGTTTTGTGGAACCAAGGGGTTTCTACAGATCTTTGTCTTTGGGAATGAAACTCCCACTGATAGCATAACTGAGGGCGTGAAAGATCTCTCGACGGGTTGCATTGAGGAGGTGATACTTCAGTCATCTCATCTGTACTTCATCAGTGGCCAAAGGCCAACTTTACTTGGATTCATATTGGAGATATTGTTTGGCATTAGGTGTCTTCAACAAGGTTGCCATTTTGGAGCTGATTGCACTATATTCACTGAGTTCTTATCTCAGTAATTTTTCAGACTTATATTAGATTTGGGGGAAGCCACGATTTGGCATCATTTGGCCCACACTTGCATTGATATAATTAGGGAAGGCAAGGCAATGTCCTAGGAGCTTATTGGATGAGATTCGGGTGGTTTCTTGAATAGTAATCAGGTCTGAAGCAAGTTCGCCCAGTCTGCCTGACCCCTTCGATTTTGACACATATCATCACTTGGAGGCATCAAATTCTTCCCCTATTTGGAGCGCTCCACTCATAAGGTGACAGCGATAATTTCTGAAGCAAGAGAGGGATGATGAAGGCTGCGAGTTATTTATTTCAGATCTGAAACGTACAGGAACAGGCGTGATTTTGATAAGGCACGATTTTGACACGAGGACTCCATTATTCGGATATTGTTTGCTTATTCAGTGGGCGATCTCTTACCAGGTTTCTTTAATGTATTTGTAATGCATTGCTTACATATCATTGGGGAAATTGTTGCTGCAGGACGTCTATAATCAGACATGTCTTGCTATTAATTTATGCATGTAAACCCACGAATTAAGGCATCTTTAAGTTTCATTGTTTTGGTGATTGCATAAATATAAAGGAGAATATGTTGCAGCTCATTACTTGCTGATATGTCTTTAATGATGTCAGTTTACTTGCCAAGTGTTTGTCAAAATGCCACTTGGCTGTAGGTACATGTTTGACACTGATAATTCATATCTATGCATTGTTAAGGACCCAAAGAGTTATTATTGCTGTTAGATATCACAGCAAACCATTTGTAATTGCATTGCCTATTAATTACACACCAAGTTATCAGACTGATAACTCAGTTGAGCATGCTTAAAGAGTGTATGCGAATTGTTTGCTAATATTCCTCGAGCTATAATAGTCAGAACAGCATAACACGCAAGTTATCCAGCTGCCTAGCAAACTGCATAACACACAGGTTATACAGTCTGTGACTTAGAACAGCAGGTTGTCAGCTAATTGTTTGACAATATTCCTTACATTTTTAGTCCTACAACTGCAGGGGATATTTCAATTGACTCATTAACTATCTTGAAGTCAATTTTCACTAAAAGCTTCAGGCATTTCTCCATAGATGTAGATGAGATTTTGCAATCTAAGATTTTGAATTTGTCAAGAAAACTCATGGCATTTTTGAATTTTAAAACAAAAATGCTGCCGCTTGTTTTCCAAACTTCTACACTTAGGCAATAATGTAAAGGCTCAAATTAGGTCTAGTGGCTGTAAGACATATTAAGCTCCCCACTAGTGACTTTAGGTTATCCTTAAATTAGTCTTTATGCTTTATTAGTTTTTTCTATATTTAGTGCAATTTATTTTTAGCTCATTGTAAACCTATATAAGAAAGCATTTGCTTCTTATTTTATAAATCAAAAATCTTAGTAATCATTCTTTGTTGAGTTTTTGTAATACATGTTTCAGACCATATAGAGATTTCTTCAATCGAAAAACAAGATATTCCTTTGTAACTTGAAAACCTTATGGTTGAGACATGTACTTCTCCTCCAAATCTCCATTGAGGAAGGCATTCTTCATGTCCATTTGATGGATTGTCTAGCCAGACTAAATTGCTATAGCTAAGAATAATTGGATGGTGCTCATCTTTGTTGTAGGAGTAAAGGTTTCCTCGTCAATGCCCTCTCTTTGAAAACCTTTCTACAACCAACCAAGTTTTGTACTTATCTAGTGTACCATCTAACTTATACTTGATATTACACCCATTTGCAGCCAATGAGTTTCTTCCTTGATGGAAGATCTAAGAGATCCCAAGTCTTATTTTTCATAAGACTCTTATGTTCAATTGCCATGACCTTTTCCCATTCAGGTTTTTTTTGCCTCCTTAGATACCTATGGCTCATAAAGTCCTTGTATATTGGCCATTAGAGAAAAGTTGACCATGTTGTTCTTGCTCTTGCATCTTGACGACCATCCCTCGATTATTTTACTTACCCAAACATCTCTAACGGTGTTTTTCCACGACTTTGGTCTCTTCTTAGGATTCTCTTCATCCAAATCAATGTTATTAGCACGACCATGGTTACTTGTACCTATTTCATCTAAATGGTGATTCAATCTATCATCAATAGAATCTAGGACAATTACCAACTTGGGAGACTCCATATGCTCAAAATCCTCTCCTTCTTTAAGTGGATCTACCTAAAGATGAACACCTAAATCCCTAGCCACAATAGGTTGTTCTTCTTTAGTCTTGAACTCAAGATAAATCTGGAAGGGCCTAACTTCATCAATCATTAAATCTCAATTGAAAGTCAAATAGTTAGTGTCAACATTAATTAACCTATAAGCCTTCTAACTATCGTTCTACCCTATAGACATCAATTTAATACTCTTAGGATCTGACTTGATTCTCTTCTCATCTAGAATCCAAGCATATGTGATGGAACCGAAGACCTTAAGATAACTTACTTTGGGCTTCCCCCTAGACCATTCTTTATCTAGAATCTTTTGTTTCACCATCTGCATAGGAGATCTGCTTAGCAAATATACTGTTGTACATACTGTAATTTCCTCATTTTCAGGTTCTCTTTTAGTGCAACTGGTGCTAGCTTTTTGGGTTGGTGTTAGCATGATTAGATGAGTATTTTGATGTTGCCAATGTGTTCAAATAGATTGATGAAAGTAAATGACACTTTATGGATCGATTTCGGACAACTTGTCTATACTATTTTTAGTAAGTGTCAATCTAGACATTGATTAAGCTAGTTGGTAGTTTTGGCCGACTTTCTATTTTTATCATATTACTATTTATAGTAAGTGATATTTTGAGCAATTGATTATAGCTTCCATCTCCTATCAATTTCAGTGTGTAGCATCTTCAATTCAGGGTTGGGGTAGTGTTGACGTGTATTTTGTACACAATCATACACAGAATAAAATACCCAAGGGTACCTTATCCTCTCTTGAATAAAGCCTCTGATTGCTGAAGATGTCGCAAAAAAGGATCAATCAGGGTGACTCCAATGTTCTTTTATGTAGGGTCTCTACGTGTGGAGAAGCACCAGTGGTCGTTGTGAATGCTGTTTCATCAAGGGGCCTTACGTCATCCGAGCTGCAGGAACAAGATTTCTCTAAACTAACAAGTTCTCAAAAAAGATCAAAAGGTAGAGTTTGCGAGGGGTAAATTCTAATCTAATCCTAAAATGACCCAATGTAGGCTAGACTTGGCAAGATTCTACCAATTTCAATATTGCCATGAACTAACAACTCAACTGAAATTGATGCGATCTTCTAAGGTAACAAATGATTTTTTCAATTCATCAAGGATCATGGACACTACCACAAAGGCACATATCCAAAGCTCAATAACGATTGAAGGTTTAAGTAATTCAAGTCTCTCCAGTTGACCACGCAAGGCGTTCCTACAATCAGCAAGAAGCTAGTGGTTTGGAACGTGAATCTCACCAAAGATCAAGCCCAACACTTAGTCCTTCAAACTTAAATACTACTTCGATTGAGAATGATTCAAGAAAATCAACAACCATGAAGATAGCCACAAGAATTGCAATAAAACACCATAACTTCAATATTTTATTGATCTCAAAGCCAAAATAGACAACAATTGCTTGAAATTCCTTCTTCAAAGCTCAATCTTGCTACAAATACTTTCTTCTCTCAAAAGCTCTAAACTTCTAACTATTTCTTATTGCTCTCTATTTCTAATTCTATAATATCACAAAATGAAAATGAGTGAGGGTATATATAGCATCCTCAATTACAATGAACGACCCAGATCAAAAGAAGATCAACGGCTGAGATTCTGACACCTAAACCCTAATTAGGGTTTTATTACAAAAGTTCCCTTTTTATTGCACAATATTAAATGCATAGCCAAAATATTTAATTTGGCACAAAAATCTAGGAAACATAGACCAATGATAATTAAGGTGCCATGTCATCTATAACAACCTCTCTTCTAGAACCTTATTCCCTTTCCAATGCTCCTTTTTAGCATATGCAATGAATCTGGACACGATTCCCTCAATCTCAGCAATAGGAATCTCAGGAAGATTCCTCATTCGTTCTTCCAAGTGAATAATCTGATCAAAGGCCCTGAGAAGAGCTGCGTCCCATTCAGGTTCGAGTTCCTTAATTTTCTCAATCAGGAGCATAGTAGCAAACATTTGATCTCTTTGCTCATTTGTAATAACATTCTCATCTTTTCAAAAGATGACTTTGACCCTTTCTTCCAACTCTTGAAGATCCACATCTGTCTCAACTTCGATCCTTCTGCCAAGAATAGTGCATAAAACCCCAAACACCTTGTCCTGGATTGGATGGATGACCTCCTCCACTTGATTGCATTTGGCGCTGGTGTCCTCGAAAAGGACTTCCTTCATCTGGAGTAAAGTAGACCACTGGAGTAAATTATGAGCTCCTCCATCCATTATCTTTTCTTGTGCTAAGGTCTTCCTTGATGTTTGCCTGATTACTTGAAGAACAGGAATGATGACATCTTTAGTATGAGCAAAGGCGGCTATTGTTATCATTAGGTTGTGGATGATCTCAAGGACCTGGATAGCCCGATGAATGGTCTGCATCATTCTTGTTGCAAACTCAATGGCAACTGTATGGGATTTGTCAATCCAAGAGCTCATAAGCTGGACCAAGCTCTTAACTTTCTCTGCTTCACCAACTGATTCAAGGGGAAGTGCTTGCACAGGAGATACTGCTGGATCCTGACGTCCCAAAGGCTGACTGAGATGGCTAAAGTAGCTTCTCCAAGCACCGACCTCTCTCTCAAGTTTTCTACTCTTTTCTATTTCTTCCTTAAGTTTATCTTTAAGTGCCTCAAATGAATCAGTTGCCTCATCCAATGCTTGCTCGGTGGTGAGTGGACCAAGCTCAACGGTTTCTACATCATATTCTTCTGCAAGGATCTCACCCTCGTACTTGTCCACTGCAGGTGTAGCTATCTGCAACTTCTTGGACCCAGTCTCATCTCTGATCATCTTGGACATTTTGGTGGCCTTCTTTTCTGTTACTCTCTGACAATCTCCAACAAGGCTATCTAAATCAATCACATTATCTTCTTCGTCTTCGATCACAATCACCCTTGTTAGTCTCTCCTTCAACCAATCTGGAATGGCGGACCTTGTCTCTCTAACTTGTATTTCTTTAGGTAGTGACTCTTCCTTCCGAAGAGATGTTGTTGCTTTCATCATCATCCTTGTCTTCATGCAGCTCATTGACCTGGGGAGATTGACTTGATGAACGTTGAGATGCCTGTCCTCCTTCATGTTTATCATTTTGAACCATTGATTCCATAGATTCCTCCAATTCAAGTGTCCTCTTCTCCTGTCGAGAAGATATGCCGAATGAGCGATCTCGATTGGCCTCTTGCTTCTTCTTGGAAGATTCTCTTTTCTCAGGTCTTTCTTTCCTCTTCGCACCTCTATGATGAGGATTGCCTTCACTTACGCTTCTGGAGTGAGGATTGCCTTCGCTTGTGTTTCTAGGATGAGGATGGCCCTCACTTGCGCTTGCTCCCTCTGCCGACCTTTCCTCCAAAGTAAAAGTCATTGATATATTCTGCTCTCTCAACTTTTGATGTTGCACATCAACCCATCTGCGAGTACAGGACAAAACTGGAGCCATCCAAGTCTTCAAGTCCACAACGTCAGGTTCATTCCAATCTATCTTTATTGCCTTGTCTTCTCTATCATAGGATGACTGGAGGTGCCTGCCACTGTCCTGAGCTTGATCAGCCACTCTGTAAACTTTGCATTTCCTGATGAAATCCAAAGGCAATCTGGAATGCATCTTTCTTTTCACTTCTAAATCATCTGAGAGATTCATCCAAAAGTCCTCTACCTGACATTCATGCTTGTATTTTCTACCAACTGTCTCTTCTATATATCCATAAGGATCAAAATTCTCCCTCAATGAAAAGAATGAAAATGAATATAAGGCCAACTCCCTTTCTGCATCATCTAAAGCTGGAACATTAGGACATACCTCAACTGAATTTCCTAATATGATAGGTACAGGAATCCCATTTCCATGCCTGTGTCTGAATGCCTTCGCATAAGCTGCTAACTGCCTAGTCACCTCAAGTAGTACTATCCTGTCTGTCGAATATCTTGGCAACATATATGGAGGTGAAGGACACCCATGAACTCTAATATATGTATACTTCTGGAATTGGATAAACCAAGCACCATACCTCTTTACAAGTTCTTGTGCTTCCTGAGATAGCCGATTATGAATCCCACCTTGTAGTGTCCTGGTGATGTTCATTGTGAAGGTATCATTGACTAACTTGTAGTTGTTTCCTGGTGGATGATGCAAATGAACATAAGAGTCACAAACTCTGACTTCTCCAGGTCCTCTTCCAATTGCTCCTCTATGAGGTAGTCCTGCATATTCAAAACTCCTGATCAAGGCATACATGATGTACGAGTTCATGTGAAATGACTTGGTAGCCTTCAATCTTCTCAACTGTACGTCCAAGCAATGGCTAATAATTCTAGCCCAATGAATTGTTCCTTTTCCTTGAACTATCACTTGGATGAAGAAGAACATCCACTTCTCAAAACAGAAGGCTTGAGGAGCCCCTGTAACTCGATTGAGTAAGGTTATCAAATCTCTGTACTCCTCCTGGAAGTCGATCCTATGTGGTGTGTTGGGAATCTTGCTCAGGCGAGGACGACTTTTGAGTAGCCAATTCTTGTTGATGATGCTCAAGCAAGTGTCTGGATCATCTTCGTACATGGATCTAGCTCCTTCCAAGCTTTTGTAAATCATATCTTTATGTTCTGGCAGATGGAGAGCCTCACTTATAGCCTCATCTGAAAGATAAGCCAAAGTGTTTCCTTCCTTGGACACGATCGATCTTGACTGTGGGTCATAATGGCGAGCACACTCGATCATCAGTTCATGGCACTGGACTGCTGGAGGGAAGCCAGCCGCCTTGATAATGCCACTCTCAATTATTCTCCTTGCGACATGTGATGGCTTTCCAATGTAGGGGACCTCTCGAAACTTCTTCACACTGAAGTTTCCCAAGTTGGTATCTCCAACGTTGCTCCACTTTGACACGATCTTGGTCTCCATTTCTTCATTCCTTTGATCTTCCTTCATGAGGGCTGGACGACTGGTGGATGCTCCTGGCTTTGGGGTCGCCATCTTGACACCTACACAACATTTCATAATGAGCACTATACCTTGGAACGTAGAAATATAGATTAAGTTTAAGCTTTAAATTTAGGAAACTTGATGATAAATCTTTGAATTATCATTTCCTAAATATGATTATGCAATTGGAAATTCAAAATTTCAAAATTTCAAAATTAGGCTAGGAAGATCTTCACCATACCTTTCTTGGAGAACTAGCTCTAAAAAAAAAAATGCAAAAATTAAGGAATTTGCTAGGCAAAATGAAGATCGAAGTCTTCTAGCAAAGGCGCTTCCTTCATCAACTTCACCACCTTGTGGGTCTTCAATGTCTTGAGGAACAATTCGCTCCACCTCCAACAAAATTCGCACTCCTCCTTGGATCAAAATTCGCACTTCTCCTTGGATGAGATTTCGCTCCTTCTATTGCTTCTCCAAATCGCATTTAAACAATGATTGAATGATGGAGTAAAATGCCTCAAAGTACCTCCCATATATAGGCGCTCATGCATTGCAATCCCCATAGGCCGACTTGGAAAAAAAGTCTAAAAATAAATAAAAATCAAATAAAGAGGAGGCCGACCTTTGTTAAAATATTTAAAATAAAACCCCAAGCGCACTCCCTTCATTTAATAATTTAATTAATTAATTTAAATGCCTTTGTAATTAGAATTTCAATTTTTTTTTTTTATAAAAAAAGGCTAAATTAATTATTAAATGCCTTATGCGAACTCATTAAATGCCCATTTTAATTAAAAATATTCCAAAGTTTTATCGAATTTGGCATTTAATGCAATTTGAATGATATTGGCGCCCAAGCATGGAAAACAATAGATATTAACAAGATCGCTCTGGTCCCTTGGAGAGGGACAGGAGCGCCCCCTTCATTTTGGCCTTGTATCTCTCGCTTCTCATGTTCAAAGTCTCATCTTGAATGTCCAAAATAGCATTCTTGCTTGGCATTTGGGGTTTAATTTATTTCATCTTTGGAAGGAACTTGTTTTAAAGCAATTTCGACCTGGTCCTTGACTGAAGGACAGGAGCGATTTAATTCTAGACCTCATACTTCTTGCCTTTTACGTTCAAAATTTCTTCCTTTACGTCCAAAATGGGGTTTTCATTCGTGACTTTGAGTTTGATCTATTCAATTTTTTGAATGAATGCTCTTTAGAACCATTTTCGCCCTGGTCCCTTGGTGAGGGACAGGAGCGATTTCATCTTTTTGTCCTTGATCCTCATTTTTCAAATTGTCAATTTATGATGTGAGGCAATCAATGATCTCTATTGTTTGCTCAATGCATGTTCAATTCGCCCTCTCAAGACAAAACGAGCCCTTCTAAGGATTTTCACCTTGGTCCTCCAGTGAAGGACAGGAGCGAATTTTATACTTGAGCCAAAAATTGTCAATTCTTGTGGATGTTTCCTTGTCCATCGTTTTCCAAAAGGCGTTTCTCATTTCGTAAAACCTTGCCTTGGCGTGATTCTGGAGGGAGATGCTTGATTTTATAGAAATCGCCCTGGTCCTCTAGTGAAGGACAGGAGCGAATTTCAGTCCATGGCACAAATCCTTAATCATATCAACATCGAATTCTCTTCAAGGCGTAAAACATTGTTCCTTATCCCATCTTGAGTCTTGCAAACGACAGTAGCACTTCAAAATGTTAGGCAATCAGGCAAATTTGAAGATTTCGCTCTGGTCCCTGGGAGAGGGACAGGAGCGCCTTAGCCAATTTCATCAAATGCTTGTGGTCTTTGCAACTTCGTTCTTCTTTGAGGCATTCCAAATATCATTGCCATCATGTGTCTAGGCTTGGACTTGTCCAAATTCGGAGAGGGAGGCTGGACAATCTATATTTCGCCCTGGTCCCTTGGAGAGGGACAGGAGCGATCTTGCATCTATAAGCTCACTTGTGTTTTGCCAACTTTCAAAATTATCTTCAACGGGGTGATCACGCCTTCCTTCCTTCATCTCAAACTCGAAACTCGCTTTTCCTTAGCCCAAAACTTGTCTCTTGAGAAAATCACCCTGGTCCCTGAGTGAGGGACAGGAGCTTCCTTTGAAAATCGCTCTGGTCCCTGGGAGAGGGACAGGAGCGCCTAGGCAATTTTGGGTTGATTTTTTCTTTTGTGGCCTATTCAAGTTATATTCAATGAGTAAAACAAACTTTCCTTGTCCTCCTCAAATCGCGAAATCATTTAAATCTTGTGAGGACAATGTAATTTAGGAATTCAAGCTCCGGTCCTTCAGTGAGGGACAGGAGCGATTTTTGTCCTCAAGGTCAAATCTCCACGATTTTCATCTCAAATTTCCTTTGCTGGGGAAGATACCATCATTTTGCAAGCTATGAACAAAAGTCAAAATCCAAAAAAAATGTCCAAGAAGGTGTGTTTGAGGAAAATCGCTCTGGTCCCTGGGAGAGGGACAGGAGCGAATTTGTCTTGCTAGGCCAAAATTTCAACCCTTCATTGCCAACGACCAAGTCTGGATACTCCTTCATGCTTATTTCATCCTTCATTGCGTCCTTGATGCTTCAGTTCGATCAACTAAGGCCAAAAATGATCTAAATAAGCCATTTTGCCCTGGTCCTTCAGCAAGGGACAGGAGCTATTTGGCCTTAAACCTTAAAAACTTGTCATTTTTGATTCTTCAAAATCTTCAAAATCTTCAATTCACGCTCAATTGTCTCTCCTGGCGACCCTGCAAAAAGCAAATAAAACAAGTCAATAACCAAAATGCACAAAATATCAATTTCGCCCTGGTCCCTGGGAGAGGGACAGGAGCGATTTTGCCCTTTTGGAGTTAAAATATCAAAATCTAGGTCTTCAGATCACTTCATCATGCAGGGCTAGGTCGTCTCCAAGGCCAGGAATTGGTTACCTTACTTCCAAAATTTGGTCAGAATTCACCCGGACGAAATTGCATAATTTAATCATTGAAATGCTAACACTTTAGACCTAACTTGAATTTGCCTTCAAAATCTTAACTGGACCCATCCTGAGACAAACTTGACTTCTTGGCAGGCTCATCATATTTCAAAATTGCAATCAATGCGAGAATGCTTAATAATCTGTCAAAATTAGACTGGACTTCGGCTTGAAAATATCAACGGAAACCCTAAGGCTTAACCCTAATCCAGACGACTCACTCACTTACTGAAAACCCTAAAAGCAGAGAGAAGAACAGGCAAAACAAAAGCAAAAAGAGGGGGTCCCCATTTCAATGGGGCGACGTGTGAAATGGTCACAACAGGTAGTTCTTGCAGTTTTTAGCATATGACTATTTTTAGTAAGTGCTATTTCTAGCACTTGGTCTTGGCCTCTATCTCCTCTTAGTTCATAGTTCAATGCCTCGGTGAATTCTTAGATTGACAGGTTGATATTTGGTTTGATTCACTTAAGTGTTATTTTATTAAGTCACTTTATAACTTAAATGAAGGGTGACGTGTTCATGAGGTGTTCCTAATGTTTAATGCCTAGGAAAGTGGCCTCTTTAAGTTGTTTTTAAAAGGCAACTTAGACTTCTTTTTGGATGCCAAGGCAAGGAGGGATTTTAATACTTTAAAAGATTAATATATTGCCTCCAAAAGTAACACCAAGATTGAAGGGTCTAATAAAATGCTTTCAAAAAAAAAATTATGTGAGCTCAAATAAAAGTGGTCGACCTGTTAATGTGTTTTTTTGATAGAGTCGAACACAGAAGAAAGTCACCAACGGTCACCTTATCCTCTCTTGATCAAGATAAGTCCATATACTAAGATTGCTTAAAGTTCAAACGGCTAATTCCAAGGTTCCTTCAATGTGTGGATGTGACTCAGTTGTTCGATGGGTTTGCTGTTAACCCAAGGGGCCTTACGTGTGTTCAATTGAAGAAAACTCATGCAAGCTCAAGGATTTCTATACGGATGATTTGCAATAAAAGCCCTAGTTTTAGATTTTTTGATTTTCGAATTATGCAGAAAGTAAATGAGAGTAGGGTAGAGGGAACTATGCTAAAGCTAATCTAATCCTAAGAATAGGAGACGAGATTACTCATGAAAAATCAAACCACTCTTCACTTCGCCATCAGAGCACAACTACGCAAAGGCGGTGCAATCTTCAAAGGGTGTGTAGAGGTTTTTCAGATCACCAATATGGACCATCGGATCGAATAATCTTCACTGATGATCAAAGTTAAGCGTACACATATAACAAAAGGCTTAAGCTAACTTTGCACGGTATACAACAATCAACTGCACACCAAAAGTATGAGCTCGGATTCTGCAACAAGTACTCCTATCAAATCCCGTTCTCCTAACAACATGTAAACAAATCTAATCTAACTGAAAAGAGTAAAACAATGCAGATTGCTAAAATAGAACAAGAATACACCATCAAAATCGAACAATGTATTAAGTTGGCTACTTCAACAATCCTGATGCAACAATCTCAATTAATAATCTCTCCTCCCTTACAAATGAGGGGGGTCACCCCTTTATATAGGCCTCAGGCAATGCAAACCCTAATTAGGGTTTCACCCTAGAAGATTCTCCACTCAAGATGCAACAAGGTGGGAATCAGTAATTAATAACCCATCATGCCCATATACAATTAATTCAAAAGCCTAAAATAGCACCCACTAGAGCATTAAATGCACCCCACTATACCGATCATACCCAAAATATAATTAACATCTCCATGCAAGGAATAAATGCCCATCATTCTTCATGCGATGACGACATGCACAGAGAATCAGTCATAAAATCATAAATAAGGTGGCTGCATGCAAGAAGATTCCTCATGCAACGACGACATGCATTGACCGGACCCACACTCAGTCAAAATACTCCCAGCAATAAATACGCCACCACTATTCAACTAAAAGATTCTCGTCCAAGAATGGACGACCATTATCCCATTTATTTATGGCGTATGCAATGAATTTGTTGATGATGACTTCTAGCTCTCCGATGGAGACACTTGGCACATTTTCAATGTCGAATTCCATCAAGGTAATTTCATCCTCGCTCTTGGAAAAGACACTCTCCCACTCCATCATGATTTCTTGTATCTTCTTCATTATACTAGAAAATGAAGAAACATTTGCAAAATGTTCCTTAGGGAATGAACCTACGAAGAAGAACTCGTGCAACTGAGATTTCAGGGAGTTCATTGTTATTCCACCGTCATTGAGTTTCCTTACGAAGAATGCCTCAATTGCACTGATGATTTCCTCTTGCACCCCTCTGATGGAATCTTTCAAAGTGAAGGACTCTACGCTGAATTTATCGAAGGTGTTCTTTCCTGAGCAAACGGCGTAGAACCATCGGGGAAATTCATAAGCTTCATTCTCCTAAATCACTTTCCCATCAATCAAAATCTGCATTGGAATCTTCGTCAGAGCCCTGAGTTGCGGAATGGTTAAGTCCTGGTATATGTGCACATCCTCCCACAATCCTTCTATTGTCTCCAATCTGCTCAGGAGGGCCACCAACTTTGAATGAAGCTGAGCCAGGCTCTTGATGAATTTTCCCGCTTCAGTATAAACATCTTCTATCCATTCCCTGGAACTTTGTGCCATCGCTCTAATAAATTTAGCATCATCAACAACTTCCTTAGGAAGGGAGGAAGGAGGAGTGAATGAAGGACCTGCCTCCCAGAGAGGTCTTTTGAAACTCCTGATGTACTCGCATAGGGCTCTATTTTCTTCCCTCAGCCGCTTACATTTCACCTTTGATTTCAGCATCTTTTCCCTCATGGCTAAGGAAGATTCTTCAAAGTCTCGCATTACTTGACCTGTCGAAGGATGGCCAAGATCAATTTGTTTGATAACATAATCCTCCTACCTGATTTTGTTACTGTGTTTATCTACTGCAGGCTCAGCAATGTGTAGGGTTCGGAATCCAGACTCTTCCCTGACAACCTTGGAAAATTTTCGGGGAGCCTTTCTTTCTGCTGGCTGATCCATCCTTTTCAACAATTCTTACAACTCCCAAGTTGGATCATTTTTTTTTTCTGGTTCCTTTCTCAGCCTTCCTACCAACCAATCTGGAGTGGGAATGGAGTGACTATGAATCTCTATGTGCTCCTGCTCCTGTGACTGTTCTTCCATTTCGCCAAGGATAACTTCCATGAAGCTATCCTAACGAGCCTCTTCTTGGTGTGAGGGACTTTATGGTCTTTGACTTCTTGGCTGATGGTGTCCTTGTGAAGCATTAATGCTGAGTATATCTGGTGCCAAAATGGTCTCTAGAGGTGGACCTGCTGGATGTGAAAACATCTCTACCTCCTACACACTCGAGGAACTCGTTGGTGAATGCTCCCTCTCTGTCCTTGGTCTCTTTTGTGGGGGTTCTTCCTGCTGGACTTCTTGTTGAACCTCCCGCAGAACTTCTTGCTAGATATTTTTCTTCCTTGCTATCCTTTCTCTTTTTGGGGTATTTTTTCCTTTATCAATCCGGACTTCCCCTCCTACCTGGGCCTGTGAAGAGCCTTCAATCGCCTCACTATGGGAATATAGACTTCCCATTAGTTCATATGTCAAATGAACATTTCCTTCCGTCAACTTCCTTATCTGCCGTTCAATCTAGTGCTTAGTGAATTTCAGCACCGGTCTAGCCAAGACATTCAAATCATGCATTTCGGGCTCTGACCAATCTGGCAACTGAATGGGTTGATCTTTTACTTTGTCAAATTCAGGTTGCACCACATCTGGATCCTCCTTCACCAGATCCGACACCTGATAAATCTCACTTAACCTAATGGTGTCAAGGGGCAATCTGGAATGCATTTTCTTCAGGACCTCAAGGTCATCCTCGACACCTGCCCAATAATCTTCTAAGTGAAACATGTGTATGAATTGGACGCCAGCAACCTTCCTGATTTGGCAGTAAGGATCATACTGGGCCCTGGATGTATAGAATGGTAGGCGGTAGAATGCCAATTCCCCTACTGCACTCTCAACGACCTCCAAGCCTGGGCATATTTCCATGAAGTCACCCAAGACAACTGGGAAATCAATTGATTGCTTCTTCTTCTTCTTCTTCTTCTTCTGCAATTGATCATAGGCAATTAACTATCTCATGAGCTCCAACAATATGAGCTTGTCTGATGGATATCTTGGCAATTTGTATCACTGGAATGAGAATCCTTGCATCTTGATGTAGGTAAATTTAGGAAACTGCAAGAATGTAGCTCCATACTTCTGGACCAAGGCACTTGCTTGCAGCGACACCCTTACGTGCAACTTCTTCTGCATAAGCCATATCAAGTACATAGTGAAGGTGTCATTCGCCAACTTGTAAGAACTAACATTGTGAAGATGTAGTTGGGGATAACACTCATGTATTTTAAGCTGTGCTGGTTCGCAACCCATGATTCCTCTTGCTGGCAGACCATCAAATCCTCCTCTTTGCACAAGCATATAGAACAGGTAGGAGATCATGAAGAAAGACTGGGACCTTTTTTCTTTTAAGTTTTTCAACTATTCGTGCAGAGAATGACTGATCAATCTGGCCCAGTCAACCAGCCCATTAGCATTCATGATCTCGCCTATCTAGAAGAACATCCAGGTTTCAAAGTTCACAAAATGTGAACACCCCATTACTCTGCTTCGCATCTTTATCAAGTCTACATACTCCTGCTTGAACTCAAAGATAGTGAGAGTCTTTGGCATCTTGGAGGCATGCATCCTAGGCTTCAACAACCACTGCTTATTAATCAAATCAACACACCTAGCAGGACCTGCTTCATATATCACCTTAGCTCCACTGCTGGTCCTATATGTCATGGAATAGTGCGAAGGAATCCCGAAAGCCTCACCAATTGACTCCGGAGTCAATGTTGCCAGCAACTTGCCATCTGATGTTGAGATTGTCTTCCGCTCTAAATTATAATGTTCTGCACACTCTAGGATCAAGTCTGGACACTAAATAGCAGGAGGAAAACCAGTTGCCGCAACAATTCCGCTCTTGACAATTTTGACAGCTGTTGGTGATGGACTATGCCCTGCTGTCCCGAACATTCTGATCTTGAATGCAACCAGATTGAACGTGCCGAATTAGTATCGCTGATGTCTTCCGATCTGGAACTCAATCGGGAATGAGGAAGGAAACCTTTCGTTTCTGCCTTGATGAATGCCTACCTAGAGAGGGTAGCTGGCTTGCTTGATTCCGCCATCCTGAAAAGCACCTTGGAAATGATGAAAACAAAGACTAAGTATGACCACTCTTCACTTCTCCAATTCTTCTTTCCTGAATCATGCACGTGAGAAATGAAATGCCTCTCCATGCTTATATAGAATCCTTCAAAATGTCCTGCTAAGTTAGGAGGCATCAAATTAGTAATTGAATTTATGATGTGTCATACTTTCCCAATCATTGCGCCATGCAAAAGAAACTTCCCTTGTGAGTGAGTTCGAATTTAGAAGTTTCATTAAATACACTAAGCCATGCGTCATACTTGGAAGATTCTCTTCGCCAACTCATTAACTTCCACTCTTTCAAATTTTAGAGGGAAATTGAAGGATTTCTCAAGATTTGCTTGATTTTATTTTAATTTTTTGCCTTCTGCTTCTGAAGGAATTTTCCATGCACTTTTCAACATCCCCTATCTTTTAGGGATCCCCCTAAAATTTAGGAGCCAGGTTCATTGGATAGAGAAATTCACCACGATTCCAAATCTATAAAATTTTCCACATTCTGACAAGATTTGATGTCTAAAAATATAAACTTCAAAAATTTGCCTGAGGGGATTTTTACTTTCGATTCCTTCTTGACCCTTTGACTTTCCATACCTTAGAACATTTTCTGAATTTGCAATCCTAGGCGTTGATTTTTTCACTGGAGAGGGAATTTCATCAATTTTGTGAATTCTCCATGACTTCTTGATTTTTGGCACCCAACTATGGTGTAGGGCGGAATTTCCCACTAGTGGGGGATTCATTGAATTTGTGAATCCTCCATGCCTTCTTGATTTTGGCGCCCAGTTGTGGGGTGGGGTGGAATTTTGCATTGGTGGAGGATTCAATGAATTTGTGAATCCTCCATGCCCTCTTGATTTTGGTGCCCAGCTGTGGCTTGGGGCGGAATTTTGCATTGGTGGAGGATTCAATGAATTTGTGAATCCTCCATGCCTTCTTGATTTTGGCGCCCAGCTGTGGAGTGGGACAGATTTTTTACTTAGGGAAGGATTGTTGACTGTGGAATGAATTCCATGATGCATCAACTTTGGCGCCTTCATGGGGACATTTTGCACTAGTGGAAGATTCGATGAATTTGTGAATCCTCCATGCCCTCTTGATTTTGGCGCCCAGCTGAGTCCTCGGGCGGAATTTTGCACTGGTGGGGGATTCAATGAATTTGTGAATCCTCCATGAGACCTCCATTTTGGCGCGTGTCCTTGGCCTGGGGCGGAATTTTGTCTTTCCTTGCTTCTTCTGGATTTGGATGAGCCCCTTCCGGATCAAGCTACCATATAAGAATTTGGGATGATTTTTCGGAACTTAGAGAAATTTCCTGAGCTTTCCATTTCAGGAGTGGGATTCCAACACTCAACCATCTTCTATCTTTCTTTGTCTGCTTTCTGACTTTCCGGAATTAGAAATAGTTGCAAATCCCTGATCGTTGTCACCTTTCTCGAATGGTCCTGTCAGAACAAACTTTCCAAAAATAGAAACCTTTAAAGTGTTAGCGTTAGACCCCTAGACAAGACACTGGAATGACTTACTATAAATAGAAACTTACTAAAAATAGAAATTACTAAAAAATAGTAAGTTTGAGTTTTGGCAAAATGACGACATTCCGAGACTCAGTAAAATCCCTAAAAAATAGGAACTTTCTAAAAATAGAAAGTTGCTCCGTTTTGGCTCAAATTTTACTGGGAGGTTCCTGATTCCAATCGTATGTTTAGTTTTTCCAAAACCCTAACAAAAACTCCTAAAATCTGGGACAAAAGGCAGAAACCCTAAAAAAGACAAAACAGGCCCTAAACTTCACCAAACTCGCTCAAACGAAAAGAAGATTAAATCGAAATGACCCTCGAATATCTACAAAGCGGAGAAACTGACGAGATTGCCACCAAAAATCACAAAAACCAAGACCAAACATCCAAAAGGGCCTAAAAGTTAGGGGGTCCATATCTGCGATGGGGTGATGTGTGATTAGGTCACAACATCTAGCGACTCCATGGGTGAAGTGTTGAAAAACACTTCGAGTGTTGAGAAACACTTCAGCGTTTGAATCCAGAGTAAAATTCAAGTGCATGGATATCAACCTTGTTCCAAAAGATCATCCAAAACTCTTAAAATCAGTTATGGCAGGCTAATGGTATCTATACTTCAAAAGCATCTGGGACATTGCCTCGCTGCCAGTCAGGCGTCCATAGCCCTGACGAGGTTGTCTCTGGAATTCCACGAATATTGCTCCACTGTCGGTCGGGCGTCCATAGCCCCTGTGGAGTTATCTGCACATTCCCAAAGCCAATATTTTGATAATTCTTTTACTTTTCATCTTTCTTTTCTTTCTCTTTTGGTATTTCATTTTATTTCCGTCAATTCCTTTGGCTCGTAAGCAATGAAGCCTACTATGGGTTTGGAGATTCCAGTGGCACTGAAGCAAGAAGTAAAGTTTTCACCAACCATAACTTCTCCTAAAATATCTGAATGGCTCAGAGCAGAGGTCTGGGTACTGTGCAAAAGATAGGCAGAACAACATCACCGCCCCACCAATAGACAGAGACTCCAAACACTTTAAGGCCACCCAAAACCCCTAGACGTAAGCAAAACCACACGAGCAAACAAGCTCGAGGGAAACCAGCACCGAAGGCCACAAACCAAAACCAAAGCAAAACCCAAAGAAAACAAAGCACAACAAACAAAAAGAAGAAACCCAAAACCCATAGGGGGGAAACAAAACTTAATCTAATATAGTACAAAGCTGGCCTCAAAGGGAGACCTATGATTGGAAATAATGCTTAAGGAATTGCCCATTGATGGGCAATGGGACATCCTCCCCTGTCAAAGCCTTCAATCTGAACACATTATCTCCGAGGATTTCGGAAATTTGATAAGGACCCATCCATAACTTGTCGAGCTTGTCATGATCACCTCTTCTTTCGTGGGCCTTATCCCAATACAAAACCAAATAAGAAATTTTGAAACACTTGACCTTGGCTTGTTTGTCAAACCACCGTTTGACCACTCCCTGATGCTTCGCAAAGTTGTCTAATGCTTGATCCCTTTTCTCCTCAAGGTGTAGCAGTTGTGAAAGACGTGTTCGAACCGCATCTTCACCATCCAACTATTCCTGTAGGAACTGTAGCGTTGGGATTCTCAGCTGGATGGGGAACACTGGATCCTGTCCGTAGACTAGATGATAGGGAGATGTTCCCAAGGAGTTCTTCATCTGTGTCCTGTCTGCCCAAAGAGAAAACCTCAGCTGTGTATGCCAATCCTTGGGATTCTTATCTAGCAGCTTCTTGATAGCACTCAACAAATTCTTATTTGTTGACTCCGCCAGCCCATTTCCCTGGGGATAGTAATTAGAAGAGAATTTCAATGTGATTCCATACTCGAAGGCCCAATTAGAAAACTTCAATGATGAGAATGCAGGGCCATTGTCACACACTAAGGCGTGTGGACATCCAAATCTTGTAATAATGTTCTTGAGAAATTTGATTACTACATCAGTGGTGCACAGTTTTAGGGCTTGGGCTTCGGACCACCTTATGCAATAGTCTGTAGCGGTAAGGATGTATTTATGCTGAGCTGAAGAAGGGGGATTGATTGCTCCAATAAAATCCAATCCCCATTGAGCAAATGGCCTCACTTCAACAACTGGCTGAAGTGGCACAGCAGGATTGTTTTCTCGAACAACGGCCACCTGACAAGTGTGACATGCTTTCACATGTTCGTATGCATCTTTAAACAATGTAGGCCAATAATATCCTCCTTTGGCAATCTGATATCCTGTAGTCAAACCACCTCCATGAGTGGTCCCAAATCTACCATGAAAATGCTCCATAATTTGTTTGACGTCTTCTTTTCCTACACATCTCAAGTATATCCCGTCATGATTTTTCTTGTATAGCACAACACCTTGTAACATGTATCTTTGGCTTTTCATCCTTAACGCCCTCTTCTGAACAGGATTCAAATGCGAAGGGTATCTGTGGTTCAATAAATTGTAAACAACTTCATCATACCATTCTCCAGGAGATACCTCCTCAAGAACACAAGTCTGTTGCACTAGTCCAGGTCCTGTTGTGGCAATTGTCTGTGCTAATGCTTGACCTCGGACTATCTTCATTGGTCGTATTTCAATGTCATATTCTTGGATCGTGGCGACCCACTTGCCTCTTCTTTCACCCAATTCATTTTGCATCAATAAAGTCTTCACGGCCGCATGAGGAACAATGGCGAACACCTTACTTCTTAATAAATAATGCTTGAATTTCTTAATACCTTTGACCAATGCATAGGCCCATTTCTCCACGTTTGGGTACCTCAGATCTGCATCCTTAACGGAGCACTCATGAAGGCAATTGGATGTTCATCTTTCTCTTCAATTCTCTGAGTGAGGACCGCTGCGCAAGTATGCTCTGAAGCAAAGGAGTACAAATAGAAAGATTTCGTATAATTAGGGCTGACAAGGATTGGAGCATTAACAATTGCTTTCTTTATTTCTTCAAATGCTTACTTCGTTGGAGCTGTCCATTCGATCTTTGCTCCTTTCTTCAACATGTCATTTAGTGGCTTCACGATCTCAGCGAATCCAGTAATAAACTTCTTGACAAAGTTAATCTTACCAAAGAATGATTTCAATTCTCTTTGATTGGCAGGCAAGCCAATCCTTGAAATGGCCTCAATGCGCTCTGGATCAATAGAAATTCCTTTCTCAGAAATAACGTGTCCAAGAAGCTTCCCCTCAGTTACGCCAAACATGCATTTCTTGGGATTCAAAGATATCTTGTACCTTCTACAGCGTTGGAAGATTTTCCTCAGATCATCAACATGATCTTCCCTTCTTTTGGAAAACACTGTGAGATCATCCATATAAATTATTATGCATTTTCCCACTAAATCACGAAATGCAATGTCCATTGCCCTCTGGAAGGTGGCTCCTGCATTGATCAAGCCAAAGTACATTCTTCTATAGGCGAAGGTGCCCCACTTGGTGGTAAAAGTTGTCTTCAATCTGTCTTCTACCTCCACTAGAACTTGGTTATATCCAGAGTATCCGTCCAGGAACGACAGCATTTGAGATCCATTAACAATTTGCAACACCTCGTCCAAAGATGGTAGAGGGTAATTATCCTTCTCAGAAGCCCTATTCAAATTTCGGAAGTCCATACATAACCTTATTTCTCCGTTTTTCTTCCTTACCGGAACCAAATTGGCGACCCACATTGAGTGCCTGACTGGAAACATTATCCTTGCTGAGAGAAGTTTCTTAACTTCTTGATTAATCAGTGGTTTTAGCAATGGATTCACAGGCCTCTATCTCTGCCGGAAAGGCTTGCTTCTTGGCTTCAGTGGAATTGTGTGTGAAAAGAGAGGTATCATAGGTTTTCAAATCCTCGTATCCCCATGCGATAACATCAGAGAATTCTTTCAGGTTTTTCAAAATTCCTTCCTTTTCTTCTAGGGTATAAACTTTCCCAATGAACACGTTCTTTGTTTGTCCAGCTTTCCCCAGGTTCACAGCTTCACACTCACTACCTTTCGTAGTTTGATTCCTGCTCAACCTATCAAGGTCAAAGAGTCTTTCCAACTCAATCATTCCATGAGGGATAGTATTTGTTTACAAGTGTATTATCCCGTCAGCATCAAACTCCAATTTTTCAAGTTCCTCTTCATCAATTATTTGTGCCGTAAACACATCTAAGTTTGTAAGAAAGTCTAAAATGTGTTTATCGTCTTCGAACACTTGGAAATTTGTAACATTGTCTATCACGGAGGGAACTGAAGTTAATTCAACTATAAATTTCTTCAAGCCTTCCATGGCAAGGGGCTCCAAGGAACTGGCTGCTTGAGCTAATGCATTTGCAGCCTCATTATCACCTCTGTGTATCGTCTTGATGTTGAATGCATCAAAAAACTCAATCAAGTCTCATACTCTGTTACAATAGCGGCACAACCTTTTGTCATGGCAAGCATATAATTTCCTTATTTGCCGCACCACAATTTGTGAATCTCCCAACACATGCAGGGTCTTTGCACCCTTCTGGATTGCAAGGAGCAATCCATGGATCACTGATTCGTATTCGACCACATTGTTAGTGCAGCGAAATCGTAGTTTGTATGCAGCCAAATAAGCCTCTCCACTTGAGCTAATCAATTCAATTCCAGCGCCACACCCATTCTTGGATTTGGATCCATCGAACCTTAAGGTCCATATTTGATCAGCAATTTTAACTTGGGACGATTGAATAGCCTCTTTCTTCTTTTCTTCTTTTTGAGAAATCTTCGCTTTTTCATCCTTGAGTTCTAGAACTACCTTGGAATAGGTTCCAGCATTACTAGTTTCTGTAATACTTGCCATTGCTGCATTTGGTGGGACCACCTTCATTACTTGCTCAATAGAAAGTTTGCACATTTCACAGGTAAGCTCTGAGTGAAAGGCATTATGAATTCTGCACCAATTGGGTAGCAACATATCACGAGTGCCAATGCCTCTACCCAACTGAGTCTCCTACTCTACATTCCTCATGACAAAATCTCTAAAACTATCAAACATATCCTTGCCTCCACTCGGCTGATTTTCAGGATCATCTTCAATAAGAATCTCTGTGGAGTTAGGCATCTCTTCCCTCTGCTCAAGCTCTGTTGAGCCATGCAACATCAAAACTTCCTTAACCTTGGGCCTATAGGTACCCAAATTAGTCTCCAGAAATAGGATCTCATTGTCTTCTCCATATTCAATGATTATCAGGCGCAATTTGGGCATGCTATCAATTCTGATCTGATTGGGAACACCTTTCCATGGAAGCCACATGTGGGAAAAGTCAGTAGAGATATATCCATTCAACTTCCTTGACCAATCTCTACTTAGCAACATGCCATACCCGTCTGGAATGTCCATGACCGAAATATCAATACAACTCTACACCCTTGGGTCGGTAGCCAATTGCATGTGAATGTTATTGAGTTCTCCGACAACAGGTACTTCAGTTTTGTCAAGCTGGGTGACCTTCTTGTTTGTATGTAGAGGCATTAATCCCAGTTTCTGACACACCGCCAATGGCATTACATTGCTTGAAGCGCCAAAGTCTATCAGGAAATTGTGTAAGAGCTTGCCAAATATCTCGACAAAGACCAAGAAAGGAGAAGGCTCATCTTTTCCTGAATAACAAATTGTGGGCTTCCTTCTTTGTTCACCATTATTGTTAAATTCATGACTCCTCGCTTCCTGTTGTGAATCTTGACCCGTAGCCAGCGCTTGAATCATTTTAGTAAAAGCTGGCTTCACAGGTTCACTAACCTCCTGAATTGTTTCTTCTTTCTTTAACGCAGGGGTACTTTACAGAGTCGGTTGAATTGTTGCAGGATTCTGCTCTTGTGGAGTATAGGGAGAATTTTGCACCATTCCGATAAGGCTCGAGGGTTGCTGCGGAGCGTTGAATGCATCGCAAAAGACTTGTGGCATATCCTGAACAATGTTTGTGTTTGATGTTAGGTTCGAATTGTTGGGAGCGTTCCTTTGAACATTTGCCACGGCTTGCGGGGCACTTCTTGATACAGGGGCATCGCTCAGGCTTCCCAACAAAGAATCTCTTACTTCAGGAATTTTCATTAGTTCAAACAAAGGCATGCTTATCTTGATTTTCTAGAATTCTTCCAGAACGTAAGAGCTCAATCTTTTCAACTCCTCCCAACAAAGAATCTCTTACTTCAAGAATTTTCATTAGTTCAAACAAAGGCATGCTTATCTTGATTTTCTAGAATTCTTCCAGAACGTAAGAGCTCAATCTTTTCAACTCCTCCCTGGGAGGATTATCTTGATGTCTCCCTTCTGTAGGTTGTGTGGATGGTTGGACTCGTTCACTCTGAGGAGCAGTTGCTTGCCTGTACTCTGGTGAATCCCTCAGAGGACTAGGAACATTGCTGGCATTGAGATTTGGAGGAGTTGAGAAATTAATTGGAGGGATAGATGACATTAGTGGCTCATGGTTCTGATAATTTCTCTGATACGCCCTTGGAGCGGCATTTCCATTTGATTGTTGAAATGCTTGGACCTCGCCAACCGCTTCCACTAGAACACTATTATTCAGCGGAGGGAAAATGTATCCATCTTTGACCAGAGGTTTGTCGGGCGAAACTTTTGATGACTCTTGATATATTGGCGCCTCCACAGGGCCATTTGCTGATGCTGGTGGGAATTTGTAAGATCCCTGCGGTGGCATATAATCCTCAAATTCAGGTAGGAATTTATAATCCTCCAGAATCAAGGCCTGGTCATATCTTTGCATCAGGACTATCTCATATCCCATCGGAGGAGGATTTTTCGGGACCCTCAAAATTCTTCATTTCCTGCCTGAAAATGTCAGCAGCTACTTGGAATTCATGACATTGTAGCTTAGAATGCTGACTTATATTGTGCAGCCTACACCAAGTTGACAGGGCGACCTCTGCAAGGAGTACTTTATCTATCGGCCTATTGTCGGAGGGTGGCGGATTGTCCAGCGGTGAAGGCACACCCCTGTTATTTGGTGCTGTGTTCCATGCTTTCTTATGGAACCCTTGGTTATTATTGTTATTTTGAAAACCTTGATTGTTATTTTGATGTCCGGTACCGTGTCCTTGATGGTTTTCATGATGATTTGGAGGGTTATTCTGATACCCTCTATTGCCTCCTTTGTATGACTGATAATTTCTCTACATGCTTTGCATCTGGTTATTCTAAGTTTTAAGGTAAGTTACCTCAGTAGACAACCTTTTCACTTGTTCTATTAGTTCCTTCAGCTCGTCCCTTTCTTCTTGACTTCTGGATCGAGTGGCTGTGTTTTGTAGATAGACTGGCTGCGATGGCGGAGCTTGTGACATTGGGGCCCTTGGATGAGGCAATAATTGATTCGCCGGAGCAAGAACTGGATTGATAGAAGGGAGATAATTCGCTACACCAAGTTGTGGATTATAAGGCATTGTTCCTGCAGTAGTTGCAGGTGATCGTAGGCCAATATTGAAAGCTTCATCATAGGCTGCCTTCAGATCATTTGGGTTGGTTTGCTGGACAAACATAGAGGTGAAACAGTCCAAGGCTGCATAGTATATATTTCTAGCTACTTCATCATTCACATTGTATGGCGAGCGTAGCCTGGAATGAGCTCTCTGGAATCTATTGTTAAAGGTGCCAATCGACTCCCGCTCTTGTCTTCTTACTTCAATGAATTGCTGATACACTTCTGCTGGGGAAACAGTCAATCTGAATTTTGCCAAGAATGCGTCTTTCATCTATTGCCAAGTTCCAATGGAGTCCACAGGCAGATTAATGTACCAATAGAATGCCTCTTCGCCCAATGAATATGGAAATAGCTGATAGGCGACATCCTCGTGTTGGATATCTCTATTTTGGAGAGTATCCTCAAATACTTTAATATGCTCCTCAGCAATATGATTGACATCATTAACGTAGACCTTGGTGCAGAAATGCTCCGGATTCTTTGGCATGTCATGATATGCGGTAAAAGATGGAAGCGGTGAAGCATTTACGGGACGCCAAGCCACTCCCGGGGCCTGTTGCTGGTGTGCCATTGCAAGTGCCGGCTGTTGCTGAACAACTGGTGGTGTTGGTGCTAGAACGGGTCCTTGCTGAATACTCGCACCAACTATTCTCGGTATCGACCGTTGCGGTGGTGGAGTCTGAAACAAAAGAGTAAGATCTTCAACACTTGGTGAACCTTGACTTGTGGAGGCGGTTTCCCTCTTCCCACATTTTGGCTTGAATATAAGTTCTTTGAATTCCTTTGCTCCTGGAGTAGATCGCAGAATCCTTTGATGTCTTTCTGGTGAGAATGAATTAATACGCTCCAGCTTCTTGGATCACCGGAGGCATGGGGCACGTGGAGCAAGTGGAAACCTTTAGTTGAGCAAATCTCTTTCAATCTCAACAGCAATCTCAATAGCCTTCTCTCATTCTCCTTGTAAAACCAATCAAATTTTGTTGTACTGTTCTTCGCTTGTGCTTATTTTCTGAGCAAAATCAGCTATATAAGCAATGATATCTTCCTGATGATCGCGGAATCACAAACCAGGCTGCAAAATAGGAGGTGAACTTCTAGTGCCAGGCAACACCATCTTGAGTCATAACTTCTTCCTTGAGCAATAAAGTTTCTCCTTCAATGAAATTTTGCCCTCCTAGCGCCAATTCTGTTGACGTGTTGTTTTGACAGCGTCGAACACAAAATAAAGTCACCAACGGTCACCTTATCCTCTCTTGATCAAGATCAGTACGTATGCTAAGATTGCTTAAAGTTCAAATAGCTAATTCCAAGGTTCCTTCAATGCGTGGATGCGACTCAGTTGTTTGATGGGTTTGTTGTTAACCCAAGGGGCCTTATGTGTGTTCAATTGAAGAAAACTCGTGCAAGCTCAAGGATTTCTATATGGATGATTTCCAATGAAAGCCCTAGTTTTAGATTTTTCATTTTCGAATTATGCAGAAAGTAAATGAGAGTAGGGTAGAGGGAACTATGCTAAAGCTAATCTAATCCTAAGAACGGGAGACGAGATTACTCATGCAAAATCAAACCACGTTTCGCTTCGCCAGAAGAGCACAACTACGCAAAGGTGGTTCAATCTTCAAAGGGTGTCTAGAGGTTTTTTAGATCACCAATATGGACCATCGGATCGAACAATCTTCACAGATGATCGAAGTGGCTCAGGCTAACTTTGCACGGTATACAACAATCAGCTGCACACCAAAAGTATGACCTCGGATTCTGCAACAAGTACTCCTATCAAATATGATTCTCCTAACAACATGTAAACAAATCTAATCTAATTGAAGAGAGCAAGACCATGCAGATTGCTAAAATAGAACAAGAATACACCATCAAAATCGAACAATGTATTAAGTTGGCTACTTCAACAATCCTGATGCAACAATCTCAGATAATAATCTCTCCTCCCTTACAAATGAGGGGGGTCACCCCTTTATATAGGCCTCAAGCCATGCAAACCCTAATTAGAGTTTCACCCTAGAAGATTCTCCACTCAAGATGCAACAAGGTCGGAATCGACAATTAATTCAAAAGCCTAAAATAGCGCCCACTAGTACATTAAATGCACCCCACTATACCGATCATGCCCAAAATATAATAAACATCTCCATGCAAGGAATAAATGCCCATCATTCTTCATGCGACGACGACATGCACGGAGAATCTTTCATAAAATCATAAATAAGGCGACTGCATGCAAGAAGATTCCTGATGCGACCGCGACATGCATTGACCAGGCCCACACTTAGTCAAAATACCCCCAGCAGTAAATATGCCACCACTATTTAACTAAAAGATTCTCGTCCAAGAATGGACGACCATTATCCCGTTCATTTATGGCGTATGCAATGAATTTGTTGACAACGGCTTCCAACTCTCCGATGGAGACACTTGGCACATTTTCAATGTCGAATTCCATCAAGGCAATTTCTTCCTCCTCCTTGGAAAAGAAACTCTACCACTCCATCATGATTTCCTGTGTCTTCTTCATTATACTGGAAAACGAAGAAACATTTGCAAAATGTTCCTTAGGGAATGAACCTACGAAGAACTCGTGCAACTAAGATTTCAGGGAGTTCATTGTTATTCCACCGTCATTGAGTTTCCTTACGAAGAATGCCTCAATTGCACTGATGATTTCCTCCTGCACCCCTCTGATGGAATCTTTCAAAGTGAAGGACTCTATGCTGAATTTATCGAAGGGTTCTTTCCTGAGTAAACAACGTAGAACCATCGAGGAAAGTCATAAGCTTCATTCTCCTGAATCACTTTCTCATCAATTAGAATCTGCCTTGGAATCTTCGTCAGAGCCCTAAGCCGTGGAATGGTTAAGTCCTGGTATATGTACACATCCTCCCACAATCCTTCTGTTGTCTCCAATCTACTCAGGAGGAACACAAACTTTGAATGAAGCTGAGCCGGGTCCTCGATGAATTTTCCCACTTCAATATAAACATCTTCTATCCATTCCCAGGAATTTTGCGTCATCGCTCTAATAACTTCCACATCATCAACTTCCTTAGGAAGGGAGGAAGGAGCGAATGAAGGACTTGCCTCCCTAAGGGGTCTTTTGAAACTCCTGATGTACTCGCATAGGGCTCTATGTTCTTCCCTCAGCCGCTTACATTTCACCTTTGATTTCAGCATCTTTTCCCTCATGGCTAAGGAAGATTCTTCAAAGTCTCCCATTACTTGACCTGTGGAAGCATGGCCAAGATCAATCTGTCTGATAACATAATCCTCTTGCCTGATTTCGTTCGTCTTTATCTACTACAGGCTCAGCGATGTGCAGGGTCCGGGATCCAAACTCTTTCTTGACAAGCTTCGAAAATTTTTCGGGGAGCCTTTCTTTCTGCTGGCTGACCTGCTCCTATGACTCTTCTTCCATTTCGCCAAGGATAACTTCCACGAAGCTATCCTGACGAGGCTCTTCCTGGTGTGAAGGACTTTCTAGTCTTTGACTTCTTGGCTGATGGTGTCCTTATGAAGCGTTAATGCTGAGTATATCTAGTGCCAGAATGTTTTTTGGAGGTGGACCTGCTGGATGTGAAAACATCGCTACCTCCTACACACTCGAGGAACTTGCCGATGAATGCTCCCTCTCTGTCCTTGCTCTCTTTTGTGGGGGTTCTTCCTGCTGGACTTCTTGTTGAACCTCCCGCAGAACTTCTTGCTGGATATTTTTCTTCCTTGCTATCCTTTGTCTTTTTGGGGTATTTTTTCCTTTATCAATCCGGACTTCCCCTCCTGCCTAGGCCTGTGAAGAGCCTTCGGTCAACTCACTGTGGGAATCTAGACTTCCCATTAGTTGATATGTCAAATGAACATTTCCTTCCGTCAACTTCCTTATCTGTCGGTCAATCCAGTGCTTAGTGAATTTCAGCACTGGTCTAGCCAAGACATTCAAATCATCCATTTCGGGCTTCGACCAATCTGGCAACTGAATGGGTTGATCTTTTACTTTGTCAAATTCAGGTTGCACCACATCTGGATCCTCCTTCACTAGATCTGGCACCTGATAAATTTCACTTAACCTAATGGTGTCAAGGGGCAATCTAGAATGCATTTTCTTTCGGACCTCAAGGTCATCCTCGGCACCTGCCCAATAATCTTCTAAGTGAAACTTGTGTATGAATTTGATGCCAGCAACCTTCCTGATTTGGCGGTAAGGATCATACTGGGCCCCGGATGTATAAAATGGCAGGCGGTAGAATGCCAATTCCCCTGCTGCACTCTCAGCGGCTTCCAAGCTTGGGTATATTTCCATGAAGTCACCCAAGACAACTGGGAATTCAATTGATTTCTTCTTCTTCTTCTTCTACAATTGATCATAGGCAGTTAACTATGTCATGAACTCCAACAATATGAGCTTGTCTGATGGATATCTTGGCAATTTGTATGACTGGAATGAGAATCCTTGCATCCTGATGTAGGTGAATTTAGGAAATTGCAAGAATGTAGCTCCATACTTCTGGACCAGGGCACTTGCTTGCAGCGACACCCTTACGTGCAACTTCTACTGCATTAGCCATGTCAAGTACATAGTGAAGGTGTCATTCACCAACCTATAAGAACTAACATTGTGAAGATGCAGCCGGGGATAACACTCATGTACTTTCAGCTGTGCTAGTCCGCAACCCATGATTCCTCTTGCTGGCAAACCATCAAATCCTCCTCTTCGCGCAAGCATATAGAATAGGTAGGAGCTCATGAAGAAGGACTGGGACCTTTCTTCTTTTAAGTTTTTCAACTGTTCGTGCAGGTAATGACTGATCAATCTTGCCCAGTCAACCAACCCGTTTGCATTCATGATCTCGCCTATGTAGAAGAACATCCAGGTTTCAAAGTTCACAAAATGTGAACACCCCATTACTCTGCTCAGCGTCTTTATCAAGTCTACATAGTCCTGCTTGAACTCAAAGATAGTGTGTCTTTGGCATCTTGGAGGCATGCATCCTAGGCTTCAGCAACCACTGCTTATTAATCAAATCAGCACACTTGGCAGGACCTGCTTCATATACCGCCTTAGCTCCGCTGCTGGTCCTATATGTCATGGAATAGTGCGAAGGAATCTCGAAAGCCTCACCAATTGACTCCGGAGTCAATGTTGCCAGCAACTTGCCATCTGATGTTGAGATTGTCTTCCGCTCTAAATTATAATGTTCTGCACACTCTAGGATCAAGTCTGGACACTGAATAGCAAGAGGAAAACCAGTTGCTGCAACAATTCCGCTCTTTACAATTTTGACAGCTGTTGGTGATGGACTATGCCCTGCTGTCCCGAACATTCTGATCTTGAATGCAGCCAGATTGAACGTGCCCAAATTAGTATCGCTGATGTCTTCCCATCTGGAATTCTATTGGGAATGAGGAAGGAAACCTTTCATTTCTGCCTTAATGAATGCCTGCCTAGAGAGGGTAGCTGGCTTGCTTGATTCCGCCATCCTGAAAAAGCACCTTGGAAATGATGAAAACAAAGACTAAGTATGAACACTCTTCACTTCTCCAATTCTTCTTTCCTGAATCATGCACGTGAGAAATGAAATGCCTCTCCATGCTTATATAGAATCCTTCAAAACATCTTGCTAAGTTAGGAGGCATCAATTTAGTAATTGAATTTATGATGTGTCATACTTTCCCAATCACTGCGCCATGCAAAAGAAACTTCCCTTGTGAGTGAGTTCAAATTTAGAAGTTTCATTAAATTTACTAAGCCATCTGTCATACTTGGAAGATTCTCTTCGTCAACTCATTAACTTCCACTCTTTCAAATTTCAGAGCAAAATTGAAGGATTTCTCAAGATTTGCTTGATTTCATTCTAACGTGTTGCCTTCTGCTTCTGAAGGAATTTTCCATGCACTTTTCAACATCCCCTATTTTTTAGGGATCCCCCTAAAATTTAGGAGCTAAGTTCATTGGATAGAGAAATTCACCACGATTCGAAATCTATAAAATTTTCCACATTCTGACAAGATTTGATGTCTAAAAATAGAAACTTCAAAAATTTGCCGAAGGGGATTTTTGCTTTCGATTCCTTCTTGACCCTTTGACTTTCCATACCTTAGAACATTTTCTGAATTTTCAATCCTAGGCATTGATTTTTTCACTGGAGAGGGAATTTCATCAATTTTGTGAATTCTCCATGACTTCTTGATTTTTGGTGCCCAACTGTGGAGTAGGGCAGAATTTCCCACTAGTGGAGGATTCATTGAATTTGTGAATCCTCCATGCCTTCTTGATTTTGGCGCCCAGCTATGGCCTGGGGCGGAATTTTGCATTGGTGGAGGATTCAATGAATTTGTGAATCCTCCATGCCCTCTTGATTTTGGCGCCCAGCAGTGGCCTAGGGCGGAATTTTGCATTGGTGGAGGATTCAATGAATTTGTGAATCCTCCATGCCTTCTTGATTTTGGCGCCCAGCTATGGAGTGGGGCGGATTTTTGACTTGGGAAGGATTCTTGACTGTGGAATGAATTCCATGATGCATCAACTTTGGTGCCTTCATGGGTAATAGGGTGGCATTTTGCACTGGTGGAGGATTCGATGAATTTGTGAATTGTCCATGCCCTTTGATTTTGACGCCCAGCTGAGTCCTCGGGTGGAATTTTGCACTAGTGGAGGATTCAATGAATTTGTGAATCCTCCATGAGACCTCCATTTTGGCGCCTGTCCTTGGCCTGGGGCGGAATTTTGTCTTTCCATGCTGTTTCTGGACTTGGATGAGCCCCTTCCGAATCAGGCTACCATATAAGATTTTGGGATGATTTTTCCAGACTTAGAGAAATTTCCCAAGCTTTCCATTTCAGGAGTGGGCTTCCAGCACTCAAACATCTTCTGGCTTTCTCTATCTACTTTTTGACTTTCCAGAATTAGAAATAGTTGCAAATGCCTGATCTTTGTCACCTTGCCTGAATGGTTCTGTCAGAACAAACTTTCCAAAAATAGAAACCTTTAAAGTGTCAGCATTAGACCTCTAGACAGGATAATGGGAATGACTTACTATAAATAGAAACTTACTAAAAATAGTAAGTTTGATTTTTGGCAAAATGACAACATTCCAGGACTCAGTAAAATCCCTAAAAAATAGGAACTTTCTAAAAATAGAAAGTTGCTCCGTTTTGGCTCAAATTTTACTGGGAGGTTCCTTGAAGGGTCTTGATTCTAGTCGTATGTTCATTTTTTCCAAAACCCTAATAGAAACCCCTAAAATCTAGGACAAAATGCAGAAACCCTAAAAAAAGACAAAACAGGCCCTAGACTTCACCAAACTTGCTCAAACGAAAAGTAGATTAAATCCAAATGACCCTTGAATATCTGCAAAGCGGAGAGACTAACGAGACTGCCACCAAAACTCACAAAAACTAAGACCAAACGACCAAAAGGGCCTAAAAGGTAGGGGGTCCCTATTTGGAATGGGGTGATGTGTGATTATGTCACAACACGACCCATTTCGGGTAATTTCATTTTATTTCATAAAATGAAATGGGAGGGAAAGTAATTCCAATTCAAATGTGAGTTACCCTAATTTTTCCCTCACTTTATAAATATGATTTTGAGCTCTTATTTGTGCATAGATGAATTGACAACTTGATGCTATGCTGCTAGAATGAGCTTAGGGAGTTCTATTTTTGCTGGTTGAGGACAAAAAATCTCTAAATGTTTTGCTTGTTTTGGTGGTGAGAGACCCACCCTAGCTGGTTGGACTTCTTGATTAGTGATTTACAATGATTTTGGCTTTGTGGATGACTTTGGATTTGAAGAAGATGAAGATTTACTCAGTTTTCTGATATGGGTCTCTATTTTTTGGTGTGGTGTGTGCTTTCTCAAGTGTGGTTTGAATTTTAGATGAGTTTAGAAGCTATTTTAGTGTGCTGGTGTGTTTTTTCAGAATTACAGAAAATCATATTTATGCTCATAACTCGGTGGTTGATGGAGATATCATTCTGGGTATTGTTTCATTGCATTCCTCATTGTTGGGTTCCACGTTTTGAGTGTTCATACATTGGGTTTGGTGAAGAACTGAATTCTCTAGGCCAATCGCCCACTAGACAGGCACCATTCTTCCTTGCTTGCACATGGGTATTGGAGGGAGTGTTAAATCTTCTTTTTTGTGTGATGGAAAAGGGTTAGCATTGGAGTTTATTATTGCTGATTGCAAACAGAGATTGCTGGAGCAGATTTGGAGCTGTTTGGAGACATTAATTTCATTCCCCGACTGCACCCTTGACACACTTGGATGCCTAGTTGGTACTGGTCAAATTTCTGAGTGTTATCTTTCATTGTTGGAAGTCTATAATGGGTCTGCAATATGTTTTAGATCTGATTGTAAAATCTTGAACGACTTTATTGATGATTGAATGAAGACTAGGTTTTATCAGCTCATTACTTTATTTATAATATTGCAAAAACTATCATGCTTGTGTATGATATTCAGCTTGAATGAAATCTGGAAGTATCAAACAGAAACTCTTTCATTGGTTCCATAAACTTGAAAACATACTTCAAAAAAAAATAATCAGGGGTGGACATTACACATATTGCCTCAACCTAATACCTCTTGGGAACATTCTTGTTCTCCATCACACATCAAACCATTTCAATGATAGTACGGTCCTGCCTCTCAACTACATTTTGTTGTGAAGTGTAGGCTGTAGTGTACTGTTTTTGGATATTGTGTTAACACAAAAGTTGTTGAATTCTTTTTAAGAAAATTCTCGTCTATTGTTAGATCTAAGAGTGGTTATGTAACAACCTAACTCTTTTTCATCTAATGCTTTGAACTTTTGGAATTCATTAAATACATTTTATTTCAATTTCAAAAAATAAACCTACATTTTCCAAATAAAATTATCAACAAACAGAAAAGAATACCACCAAATCCAATGACAAATGTCATGTTCATTGGTCCATAGACATTTGCATGAACCAACTATAAGTATTTCTTGGCTCTCCAAGCCTGTCTATCATCAAAAGGAGTTTTGTGTTGCTTCCCTACCTAGCAAGTTCCACAAGCACCCTATATCTATTGTTAGATGTCAAGAAGTCCATCTAACAAATTTTATCAAGCAAACTAAGAAAGATAAGATAAACTAAGGTGTTCATACCACTAATGTCAAGTGCATTGACGTCAAATGCACTCTTCACTACAAAAGAATACTCCTTAACATGTTCAATGTCAACCAATCTATATAGTCCATAATCTTCAATACCAAAAGAAATAGTCTTCTTGGTCTCCTTATCAACTATGTAGCATTTATGTTTGTTATAGATGACATCTAGATTGGGACATAGTATTCATTGAGAAAAATTAACTTTTTCCATCCAATTGATATTTGCACATTCCCTCTACTGACAACTATGTACTCCGCCCCTTTGTTGGAGATAATGAATGAAAGCAAGTAGTGTACTTCGTGATCCAATCTTGCCTATTGGTGAAGTGACATGATGCTCCTAAATCTATGTACCATGCAAATGACTTGGACTGAATTGCTAATATTTTGGCCATGAAGCATAAGATGTTGAGTCCTCCAAATGCTCTACGATATGAGCCTTTTGTTGAGCGCTTCACTAGTTATATTTTTGATCAGCCAACCTTTTTCTACAATGCTTCTTCATATGACTCATCTAACCACAATATTGATGTGATGTTCTTCAAATTATTTGATGTGTCCTCATTGTTGCATTGTTCTTTTTCTTTTTGCCATTTTCATTTTCCCTTGTCTTTGGCTATAAATTTTGTTTGACACATAGTTCCACAGAGTTTCCCAATAGGGAATCAGGGGGGTGGGGGACAAGTTTCGGGGATGAGGGGACCAAGGCCTAAGTTTGGGGCTAGTGAGGGGATGGCAGCAAGGCGATGGTGGGTGGCACAAATACATATCGTACTTGAAAAATTAGTTATGAAAAGATGTGAAAGGAACAAGTTTTAGAATTGTAAATGAAACTTTGGCATACTAAGTAAAGTTTAAACTAATATATATAAAAAACATGGTAATGATTGCATTGAACATTAACAATGATGGGTAGAGGTTTGGGGCAAATCAAAACTACGTTGTAGAGGTTTGGGGGCAAAACAAAACTAAGTATAAGAATTGCAAATGAAATTTTGGCATACTAAGTAAATTTTAAACTAATAAACATAAAAAAATGCAATTATTGCATTGAAGATTAACAATGGTGGGTGGAGGTTCGGGGTCAAGGGGCAATGCTCCTTGTAGGAATTTGGAGGCAAATTTCCTAGCAGGGTCAAGGGGGTAGTGCCCCTTGTAGGGGTCTAGGGGTAGAGCCCTAACAAGGTTGAGGGGTAGCACCTTGAGTGCATTCCCTGTCATGATATAGGGTGGAGTCAAGGGGTAGAGCACTTGCCACCAAACACAAATTAAGGCTTTCAAAACCTCCCAAACCTTCATAGAAATTGTCATTTTCGCAATTTTAGCACTTATTTTTTACAACACTTGGAAGTCTCTGGGATGGTTGGGAGACTCCTCAAAGTCTCCTAAACGTCTCAATGATGTCCCAAAGTCCCCAAATCAAGTGGTGTCTCGAAAACATCCCCGAGACTTGAGCAACAGTGATGGGACGACAAGAGGACGCTCCCCCTAAGTCCTTGCATCCAAGAGACATCCGCATCTCAAAAACACAAGGTTTTTTGGGAGGGACACATCCCTATGGAATAGGGGTTCCACACCCTTTGTCTCATTGCTACTACCGAACTATTTCTTCCATCTATCCTACTCTAAGAGCTTATTGCATAGCTCTTCAAACTTCAAGTTAACATCCATAAAAATGATATTGTCTCAATAAAATGTAAGGATATTGTCTCATAAAAATGCTATTGTCTCAATGCCTAAAATTTGATCTTTGATATCCTTGATCGTGCATAAAGGCTATTGTAAGGACATTTTCTCATCCATCATGATTGAAAATAGCAGATTCTTCAAAAAGAAGGCTTTGTCCTTGTCTAAAGTCTAATGCAGATCTTGCAAATGCTTCCAAACGTCAACTAAAGTAGTCCCTAACTAGACTTCAAGAAGCATTTCATCTATCATCGATAACTTGATCAACATAGCTGCTTCTCTGTCACATTCATCAAATTTGTCATGGTCATTACTCACATTGTCTAAACAAGAATATTTACAAGGACAATTTAGGTGAAACATTTGTACTCAAAAATAGTAAACATATGTTGCTTCCATGTATTGTAATTTTTACCAAACAATCTTTGGCTGCCATCCAACGTGATGTTGGGTGATGGGGCCATTTAACAAAACTAGATGACTCCTTTTTTACTTCAAAACATCAGCAAAGCCCTTGGCTGCAAATCTAGCAAAAAAAACCATGCCCTAGCAGCAAAGATATCTTCAAAAGAAATTCAAATTTTGACACAAAAAAGTATTTGGTTGCAAAATACTGATTTTCACTATCTTTCAATATGCTGAGTTTTGTGGCATCAAAAGACCAAAAACTCCACATCCTTTTTCTGAAAATTTGTATCTTTTTTTTTTCTGCGCCAAAAAAAAGATTGCATTGCATTTTCTGCCCAGAAACTGTGATTCACAAAAATACAACATGATTTTGAGAGTAAAATCATATTGCCCACGTGGCCTGCAAACATGATTTTGATTAAAAAAAAATCATACGATTTCCTTTGACCTCGCAAAACCCACACAAATCTACAAAACAAGATTCTGTGATTTAAAAACAAAAAAAAATCGACCTGGGATTTTTTACCCAAAAAACACTGTTGCAATTTTCGAAAAAAACCTTGAAAATGCTTGTCATGGTTCAATAGAAATCTTGTGTATAACGCCTTTTGACTTGTACTCTGCTATTGCCAACCCTTCAATCAGTCTCTGTCAACCAAAATCTGTAGGCCTTCATCCTCTCACAGATTTCAAAACTCTTGCTAAACTCTGATATCATATTATGAAAACTGAGTACATAAAGATGACCAATATATTCATTTATAAATAAGATGTGAGAGCTTTCTTATAAATGTTTAGAATGAAGGGTGATAACCCACTTTATGAACATGGGCTTAAAAAGAATAAACAAAAAAGGCATAAAGAATATCCTAAAATTGGAATTACTTTATTAAAATTTACAATTGAAAGCTAATTTACCATTACTAAATATTAAAATAATAACTACTTTAACAATTTACACTTTTGCCAGATCATGGCAATGGCATGTAAATTAAACGCTACAATGTGATACACACTCTTACACTTCAATAATTCCCCTTTGAGATTATTACTTTTTCAGATTTACTTAACGAGTATGAAAATGATTTTCTTTATAAAGGTGTAGGGTGATTTCCTCACAAAATTTAATATAAGTAGCAGAATTGAAGGTCCAAAGTAAGAATACCAAGGTGTCATGATTTTAATCTTTGCAAAATACTAAAAATTGGATGTTCTTTTGACAAATTGTGTCTTCCCATTTTCTGGTTTTAGTTCTGAAAAAAATTACTTACTCTTTTGCTTGATGTGTATCATGATAGCCATGTCTAATCTTTTATGATGCTTGAACTATTACCAATGTGCAATATTCCTCTGTCTGTCTTTCTATCTGTTTATCATCTGTCTATACAACACAACGTAGCTTCATTCTATGCAATATGCAGATAATCAAGTTACATGCCATTCTCTTCTATGGCATCAAATTTTTGCCCATATGTTGCAAGATTACTTCTAAGATTGATATAAGCCAGCTTACTTCCAAATGGAAATTTACCAGCCATTTTTATTATCTTTATCAGTGACCCCAAAATAATTACATAAAATATATATTCTGATTTCACAGGAGTAATTTATTGTTAACAAATTATTCACCCACTATAAATATACTAGTACATTTATTGATTAACAGATCATAAAGCATTGAAAATGGAAGTGAATCATAAACACATAAAATACAGATTCAAGATGGAAATAATATTATCTACCTGCATAAGGACTAACACATCTATAGGATCACCATCCTCACATAATGTGCGGGGAATGAATCCATAATTGTGAGGATAAACAACAGATGAGTATAAAACACGATCCACCTGTATTTGTAAAATCATGCCAAGAGTACATCAGACAAAAATCCTATAACACATATAATGTACTGCACCCCAGTTATTCAAATTAGATTGTCGGAAAACATACAAATCTACCTTGATCAATCCAGTTTTCTTGTCCAGCTCATACTTCACCTTGCTTCCTTTTCCAATTTCCACAACCTGCAAGAGTGATATGAAATTGGTTCATAAACATAATGGATTTCTTCCATCTGAAATCAATGGCATTTTTTTTTCACTTTGTATTCTATGCTCCAATATGAAATATAAGCTGCAAGCTTCATATAGAATCCTTTGTCATCAAAATTGCCTATTTCAGATAAAAACCTAGAAACTGTTATCACCCCACAAAAACAGATTGCATGAAATAGTAGGTGCACATCATAAGTTGATTGCAGAAATCTACCACTGCCTATACATTTGTTTCTAGATTTAGGGCAAGTAACCGTGCACTGTGAAATGAATTTTTTTTAATAGCGGTAATGGCTGTTTCATTGGCTTGTATTATAATCTAGATTGTTGCAGATTCATGTTACATGGTAAACATCCACTTTCTATTTTTATACTAGAAAACATTACAGGAAAAGGGACATGAATGATATACAAAATAGAAAATTAAATAAATGTAGTTCCACTGTCAAATAACTATGTAGCAAAGAGAGCTGAAACAGCATTAGGAGCTACCTTCTCTTGAGGAAAATTGAAGTTCTACTAGTCCATAAACCATTACTAGTTTCTGGTAAATGTCCATCAAGACACATAGAAATGCAAGTAGATGTGGCCCAGAGAATCCCTCATATCATTGAGACAGTGAGGGCTGAGTAGAGGGGTCTAAGTATCTAATTCACATTCTCCAAGCTATGGTAGAATGCAAGCACATCACAAGTGTGGTACACTGCATGCTGAATAGAGCCTCTTAAAGGGCATGAGTGCTGTGCGGAACCCCTGAAAACTTGGAAGTGCAGGCATGGGCTGTCTGTGCAACAAATTAGAATTGCCATAATTTATTCTTTTAAATACCAAAAATAAGACAATTTTAAATTTTAAATGGTTTTAACAATGAAAATTCACATTTATACATAAAATGCATAATTATTATAACAATATTAAATCATACACCAGTAATTCTAAATTCCACAATTGTGAGAGGTCAACAGTTAATAGGATAGGGTCGGGCAGTCAACGACATGTGGTATCTTTAGTTTGGGGTGCTGAGTGCATCAATGGCTGATTCTCTTGCTGGCGGGCGAATGCATTAGTAGTGGACAATTACTTTTGGCTAATTAAAATGATATAGTATCATAAGACTGAAAAATTCTGCTTCAGCAGGCGAAGGGGGTACTTCTGGACTTATCAGGAAACAATATTATATTTGGATTATTTCAAAAAATGTGCAGTACATATGGACCAAATATCCCCACTAGAGGTGTGTTTCATCCTCTAATTGTATTTTTGAACACTTCCAAAGGCAATTGAACTCATTTGGATTTTCACGATCAGATTGAGGTAAAACTTCTTGTTCAAATTTTGAGACAAATGTCCTATCAAAGGCAAGCATAATTATTTAATGTGTGATGGGTCCCTATATTCCTTAGAGATAATGGGGCGTGTTGTGAAACATCACAACAACTTTCCAAAAACAAGACAACCAAATTGCTAAAATTTAGTGATTAAATGTATATTAAATTTCAGATTTTTACCTTCCAAATTTCTAAAACAGTTCATTTCGCCACCATTGGATAACAAGATTTATGGTAGAAACAAAGTGTGTGCACATGCTTCTTTCCTTCTTTGAAATTGCAAGACAACAACAATAATAACGTCAGACTACATGGTTGATCTTTTCTTTTAACCCAACCATGGATAGAGCCTTGCTGCTTGTCAACCGTCTATAACCCCGACAAGGTTATCGATATGAATTTCCCCAAACATAGCTTTATTGCCAGTCAAGCGTCCATAGCCCTAGTAGAGATATTTGGATAACCCAAAAGAATTGATGTGTTCTGATTAGAAAACATATATTTCTTTTCTTTATCTATTTTTAGCACATTTTCAATTCTATAGACAATGAAGTCTTGTTGTTTGGGTTGGAAAAACATAGTGGTGGCAAGGATGATCTTTAGATTTTTCATTTGACAGTATTATTGGTGAATTCAAAGCACTTTTCAAAAGATATTAAAATGTGTAGTATATAAAGTTTCTTCAAAATTCACAATTGTTATTAATAAACAAACTAATCCATGGGACATTTTGAACATTTTCAAATTTCTAAGAAGTGCCAACCTACACTAACATTCATATTTAATTATTAATTTTCAAAAAATTAAATGTTTTGTAAGTGGCAAGTTGCCACATCTAACTCTGTCGGACAAAAATAATGACATCACCTTAAATGAAAATGTGATTATGCTCTCAAGGACTTGTGCAAGATTCACACGAGTATATCTGTAAAGACAAACTTGGAAATGTAATATCCCTTGACCAATCTGATGTAAAAATTTGCCTTTTTGGCTCAAGGAATAATGTCAAACAATTCAGATATAAACTTCTAGCTTGCTGGTCTGAGTTATCAGTCTGATATTATTGTGTGTTATTGACACCAAAGGCACAAGAAATCCTTGCAAACGATTTCTCTAATATCTAAACTATAGATTCAATGCATAAATGACTTCTTTTGATCTTTCCAATGCATATATATGAATTTCAAATGAAAAATATGCACCTAGAGCCAAGAGACATTTTCACAAACACTTGGCATACATGTTTCAGAATAAGCAAACTGAATATTAAATTCTGCTGTCATCAATTCTGATTATAATTTCAGTCTCTTATAGATGCATAACAACTTTCTTTCCTCAAGGACAAATGACATATGAAACTCTTTAATGGTGCCTTCAATTTCTGAACACCAGTACTCAGAAAAGTAATTATTTTGCTAACAAATATTGATCAAAAACCTGGTTTGAAGATACCAGAATCAAGAGTGGTCCTCAGCGAGCATATAGGAATTTTCTGAGGATTTTTTAAGGCTCCTAGGATGAAATCACCCCACTAGGAGCTGGCCGCCCTATGCCCTTAAGTTGCAGGTTCAGGATAAAATAATGCAGCACTACTCCGCCTCCAAAGAATGATAGAAATGATCTCCAAGGCAAGACGGGTTGATTGAACAAATGCCCACAAAAATCTACCACTCCAATCACAAGCAATGAACAAAAATATGTGACTCAGTAGGTCAGATTGACCTCCATGGGAGACCACGATTAGAACTGTAAATCACCTCCAAACTCCTCAAAACCACTACCATAATCACCTCCAAGACATCACCTATCTTCCCCTTGAAGTATAGATATATCATAGATATCAATAAACCATGTAGCTGAAGCATTTCCCCAATTCGATCTCCATGAATGCTGATGCAAAACACAATAAGCTCAATTATGAAGGACTGAAGTATCCCTCACTCTCGATTGCAACCCTTCGGAGGATCTTTCACCACCTCAGTTATGCCAGTCAAAGAGAGTTATCGTTCTCTATGACTGAAAATGAACTGCAGAAACCCTTGGCTCCACAAGCTATCAAACAAAGAAGATGTCAAAACATTCGATGCCCAAACAATGAGACTCATCCCCTCTTTACTCTTTTTCTAACATGGATCGGTCTCCTTCTAGAAGATTCTCTTTAAATAAAATAATATTTAATTGCACCTTAAAAATAATATTTAATTGTACTTTAAATAATGTTAAAATATCATTATAATATAAAGTGCAATTGACTTCATACGTGACATCATAAGTGAGAATACATTACCTCATCAAAAATCATATAAAAATAAAATGTGAAGCCACAAGCAACTGCCCAAGCGCCCCTCTTATCAACTCCTTGGCCTACAATGTAATGTCCCCTTCTCATTGATGCTCTTTCAGTGGTCCATTAGCCTATTCCTGAGACCCGTAGGCTAGGCGGAATGAAGAATGAGGGTCTAGTATTGATGAAACAAGGACTTACTATTTTTAGTAAGTCGGGGAATGACCATTCTGGTGTTACTGTCCTATTGAGTTCTCCATGTTTTGCCTCTGGATGCGATGATCATGCTTTTCTGAGCATTAATTATTGACTTACTATTTTTAGTAAGTGACTGTGCGACACAATTCTATTTTTGGCAGTAGACAGGGTTCTGATTCTGCAGCAGTTCTGTGGTCGTCTGGGCTTAGTTTCATCCTGGTTGTGATAATAATCAGTACGAGAGTCATTTGTGACATAATTAAATATTATTTCCTTATCCTAAGGTTAATATTTAATTAATCTGTTTATTGGCTACTGGTTTATTAAATTTGGGATTAATGCCTATTTTATCCTAAGTTTTGGCGAAATTCGGATGTACTATGGGATGTAGAAATATTTTAGAAGATTATTATTTCACATTGCATCTCCATTATTTGCCTAAGTGTTTAACGTGGGTCCTCCCCCCTTTTGGGCGTGAGCTTTGACTTAGGAGAAAGTGGCGTTACATTTGGGTCCACATGTAGTGGAATGAAATTCAAATGCAAGGCGTGGAATTTGGAGGATTGGCATTTGAATTTGAAGAGTGAAGTTATAAATAAGAGGCTTGGGTTCCCATTTGCACTATCTTTGAAAATTGCATCGTTATGCTACCGGTTTGGCTACTGAAAATCTGAGCTTCGAAGTTGGCTTCCTAGTTGAGTCTCAGTTTCGTACTTGCAATATAGTACCTAGCTGTGCCCTTGTGTTCCCATTGCAGACTGGTTAATGAGTTGCAGATTATGGAGTGATTGATGTTGGATTTGATTGTTTCTGGTTGCTGGTCGCGGGACTGCTGAAAGTGAAATTTGCTCATACCTCTTAACCAAGCAACTCCATCCATCTAGGTACTGGCTCATTCTTCCTTCCATGCCATGGCGATACAATGTGTGAGTTTTTAGCTGTTTTTGATTGAGCAATGATTTTATTAGACAAAATCGAACTTCCTAGGCTAGGCGTGGGTTTCTTTGTTTGCATTGGGATGCGTGCAAAATAAAAATGGTTTGTTTGGGATGTGGCTTTGATTGGTTGTCATTGCATTGGATGTACGGTGGTATTGGGATTGATTTGAATTGATTTGGGCAAAAAATGAGTGAGTTATGAGTGTTTTGATGTTTCCATAGGCTGCTGAAACTGTACTTTCAGCCTGCAGATCAGTGTAACAGAAAATTACAGTCATGTTGTAGAAATCTGCAATTATTCATCTCATCTCATCTCTATATTGTAAGGTTGTTTCAGTAGTACTGATCATCCCCTTCTTTTTGCTTTCTTTTGTAATTACCCACTGCATAAGTGGAAGAGGCTGGCTTGCTGCCTTCTAAGTTTTGTAATTCAGTTTTGTAATCAGTCCTCCCACTGAATAAGTGGTCGAGTGATAAGTTCAATTCAATGGTCCTCCCGCTGAAATATGCGGTAGAGTGATAGCTTAATGTACTGTCCTCCTGCTGAAATACACGGTAGAGTGATTGAACTTCAGTTTATTGTAATTTTCCCTTGGTCGGTTTACCGCCAAGAGCTTTGATTTCTATCCTGCTAGATAAGCAAAAGGGGCTGGCTTGCCGCCCATGCATTGTAATTTTCAGTTTGATTATGATTGCTAATGATCCCCGGAACACCGTATGCTCTCACCCTCCCAGTCTGGGCTCTCGGTGAACAAAAGGTGGAAGGATTCCCTTTCAGTTGTTTGGTTTATTCCTCTAACCTTAACGGGTTATTTGTTGTGGATGAATTGTTATTGGTCTAAAAACAAAAAAAAAATTACTGGGATATTACATACAAGGGTTAAGTAATAGGCCAAACCCCTTTACAAACTGATCCTCATGAAAATGGAGAGATTACAGGTAAAGGTACCGATTAATGCTTGACATGACGTATGATGGTACTTATTGTAATGTCCCCTACTAGGTTTAGGTCAGTTTTAACCACAGTTAATCTATTTCAATATACTTTTGACTTAAACTAGATTGATTAGGTAACAATTCCATCTTGACATGAATCAAATCAGTGATATTCCATAGTTCAACTGATTTATCAAATATTAAATTGTTCATTCACTATACTAGGTAATTAATTTTCTCATTCATAATTCTAAATGTGAATGTCCACTTTTATTACTGCTTCAACTTAAGGACGAAGACAATGGTCTTTGTTACTAAAGCGCTTGGATACCACAATTCAATAGGTTCCCTCAAGGTTTACAGGTTGCTGATTCCCACCCTATCTTGGGACTTAAACTATTGCTTGGATTTAGACTATCCCTCTTTGGAAACATCTCAATTCCCAACTTCTTAAACATTAACAGTAGTAACAAGAATTATTAAATATAAACATATTCTTCTTACTGTTTATTATCTTATGAACTCATGTTGGTTTACAGTCTAATGTTGTTATTTGTCTGTTTAAAACTATATATATATATATATATATATATGATCCTTATTCTGATTTGAACATATAAACAAATAAGTAAATGAATTAAATACTATTACCAATGAATTATGTATTTTCTAATAACCTATTATAAAAAATATAATACTACCACTGCTTAAAACAATTTTAATTATTAATATATTTAGGGGCTGGCAATGGCAGACAGAGCTGACCATGTCAGATCTGGTCCACCACTGTCATAAATTTCTGTATTGCCATAGTAAATATTTCAGTCTAAGTTAATATTATTATTCAAATTCTGTATAAAGACATTATCGGGCTTCATATATTAAACATACTTATTAAGCACATTCCATGCATACCACCGATCATAGTAGCAAAAATTGTTTAGGGAAAAAATCGGCAAACCAAAAGTATAAGATTTTTTGAAAAAATTGGGAAAAAATCGGATTTAAAAAAACAAAAAAAATTGTAGAAAAGGAGACAAAAACTATTTTTTTTAAAATAACTTCAGGGCATTTCCATAGCATAGAGATATAAAAAGAGAAAATAAAATAGAGTTTAACCTGTGAATTGTAGAAAATAATTTTTTGTTGTTTATATTCATATTACTGATTACATAGGCAAATAATCAGTTAACTTTTTAAGAGGGCAGTCACCAAATACACCAAATAGTTGTCTAAGTCAGATTAAATATTAACTAAGTTATGAAGTAACAGAGATCAAAAGTTAACAGACAAATAGTAAAAGTGAAAGCCATTTTGAAGTGATCCAAGAATTTCATTGTGATTGAGGTAAGGAGTTTTGTAGGGTTAATTCAATATTTTAGAAAGCTTATCAAATCATATTCCACAATTGCAATGCTTTATATCATAGTAACGAAAATCATTTGGGGAAAAAATCGGCAAACCAAAAGTATAAGATTTTTTGAAAAAATGAGTAAGAAATTGGATTTTAAAAATTGTAAATATTTGTAGAAAAATAGACACAAACTACTTTTTTTTTTTAAACTTAAGGGCATTTCCATAGCATAGAGATATAGAGAGTAAGTAAAATAAGGTTTAACCCATGAATTATAGAAAATAGATTTTGTTGTTTATATTCATATTGCTGATTACATAGGCAAATATTCATTTAACTTTTTAAAAGGGCAGTCACCAAATACACCATATAGTTGTCTAAGTCTGAGATCAAAGTTTAGCTCTATGAAGTATTGTTGATGTGTTTTTTATGCACATGTGAACACAGAATAAAATACCAAGGTATCTTATCCTCTCTTGAACAAAGTTTCCCCAACTGCTGAAGATTTCGCCTAAGGATCAATCGAGGCAACTCCAAGGTTTTTGTATGTAGGGTCTCTACGCGTGGATAAGCTAAATTATCAAACTTTGGAATAGAAATTAGAATCCAATGGGAAGGAGGCAGTTATTTGTGGCCCTTCCAATGGGGGTCCCATGATGGTTTCAAGAGGATTAAGAGAACTTTCCATAGAGACCAAGTGGCTTGAGTAGTAGGCTTTTTGATTATAGATATAGGAACGTCTAAGGACGGGAGGTCTCTTCATGTTGACATCGATTGCATCTTGGATAAACATAGCAAGGTATTCAAAAAAATCCTCCCAAGTTTACCACCAAATAGGGGTTTCAAATTTGGGGTAGCATCTTACAGTGTATTGGAGCAATGAATCCTGCCAGCCTGAGGGGTTATCAACGAAACATTATTTTCAAAATTACTGCCAATAAGTGATCAGCACTTATCCTTTCTAGATGCAGCTGAGAGTTGGTTATTTTAGTGAGAAAGATGAAGACTTTTGGAGAGTCTTGTAGTAGGAAAAAAGTACATTGTTATAATTGGCTAAATAAATAATTGTTATGTTTTGTATTTGCAGTGACTAGCTCTCGACTACTTGTGAGTTGGCAGTTGCTAGTTACTGACAGTTGGTAGCCTTAACCAATTTGGTACATTATTTAGATGTGGTTGTTTACAGTCGAGATGATTGTACTTATTGCACATTTGGTAATTGGTAATAAAGATATATCTTTCAAATATGTTGCAGTGAATTATATTCCTATGTTTTGTTAATCTACATTTTCGTTACTCTATAATATTGCAAAGTAGAATAAGGGAGTAAACAATTGGCATCGTTGCCGATTTGAACTCTAGCATATCACAATGCATAGGCAAGAATCGTGGTGGTCTAATGGGACAACCCTTTGACAAACTAGTACAAGCTAACGAAGAGCAAGAGGATCAATTGATAAGACTTGATAAATCTCTAGGGAAATCTTGTTACGAGAGCATGTTCGGAGTGAAGCTCTCATCAAGGAGATCCCTTAGAGCGCTATCTTGGACAACCTCACCATCAATGAGGAGGTTGATCGTCTGCTGCAACAAACACCAAGGTTAATTATGCGTCACTTCATCATCTTTCAAGACCTTCAAAAAGAGATGAATCGAGAGCGATGAAGGCAAATGTAAGAGGAAATGAACCTGCAAGAAGAGGAAGAATGTGACACCACTAGAAGACGTAACCTTGAGAATTAATGTTGTATAGCCAAACAAAGACAAAACACGAATCCCAAGTGATCAGGAAGCAACAAAGGGATAGATGAGATCTCTCTGAAAACTAAGAGAACAAGGTGAATGATGAAGGCGATTGAGAAGAATTTCCAAAGAGTCTAAAAGCCCACACACAATATACACAAAGCAACTGGGAGGAAATAACCAGATACTTACCACTCCAGATGAAGTACACCAGGACCTTGTTGACCGGGTAGACAATTTGTCCGTATAGTTAACATCAAATGATGAATAAGAAACAAATCCTGAACTTATCGAAATATTTAAGAGGCCATTCATCTCGGAGCTACTAAGAATTGGAGGAATTGAACCAAAGACACCTAAACAAAGGGAGTGCGGGAACGAGCCTCAATAGATCTGGAGTGCAAGGGACACTAAAGGTAAACGTGTAGAGGACTCGTACATGGATGAGAGTGCAATGCAAGAACCAAAAAGTCAAAGTCAAGATAATCCACCCAAGTGCAATGCACAAAGACGAAAGCAGGCGAGAAACATGGTGAATTTCCCAACAAGTCCAGATGTCGAGAGATAGAAACTCCCAAAATCCATAGGGAACGTGTCTAAGGATCCTGCGAGGCACTGCAAGACGTGTGAAACCATTTGGATAGCAAGTGGTTAAGAAGATAAAGACTATTGGTTGACATCATTACCAACAATTATACAAGGTATAGCTATTGACCGGTTCACAAAACTTGATGATGAATCTATAGTCTCTTGGGAAATGCTGAAGAAGGCATTCACAACAGAGTTCAAACTATTGAAGGATGACAACAAGATCGTGGTGGAAATTTACAAAACTAAATAAAGGAAGAATGAGAACTTCTGAGATTATAATCGTAGACTCAAGGAGTTGCTAGTTAAGTTGGAAAATCAGCTAGTTGACGAACTCGGGATTGATACCTTTGTTGCACAAGGACATGAAAGTGCTACTCCCATCCTCATACTTTGATGCTTACAATTGGGCCATGGATATTGAGAGTGAAGAAAAGACATCTTCCCAAGGAAAGAGGAAAATAGATGACGACAAGAGCACCAAAGGTATCTGTGACGAAGAATCTAAAACAGTACAAGCCCTATGGTAGAACATGATGCAAATGATGAAAGAACTGAAGGTTGAGAATGAAAAATTGAAAGAAACCAAAGACCTGTGGTGCACCAATTGTAAAGTAGGTCATACAAAAAATAATTGCCTGGAAATAGTATTTTGTGACATTTGTCAAGTACTGGTACATTCCATCAAGGAATGCTTGTAGTTGTACAATCTAAAAACAAGAAGCACACAAGTCCTCTTCACATAGGGGAACAATCAACCCCTCCAACCACACCTCTTAAACCACATAATAATAAAAATAATGAATCTCCTAATGGGTACCGCAATAGAAGGGGAAATAACAATCAATACAATAATAGTGGGCCAAGAAGCTGAATACAATATGATTCTAAAGGGAGATTGTAGATCTAGTGCCAAAAATGTAGCAAATGGGGTCACTTAGTGAGAGAGTACCAAAGTAATCAAAACGAAGGAGGAAAGCTATACAATTGGTATGGACTAGGAGATCATGAAGACACTAACTACTTGAAACAAAATGGTATCAACATGTTGGACGTGGAGGAGCAAGCCAAGGAGGTTTTGATAATTACCAAAGCACAAACAAAGAAAGCAATTTATCTAGACCCTTGTAATATCCCCTGCTGTTATATGACTGATATGTGCAAGGAATATCGACAAACAGTTGTCTTTTAACCTTCAATCTGCTGTTCCAAGTTTCAGACTGCATAACCCTGCGTGTTATTGACACTGCAGCCTTTGCATAATTCCACATGTTATTGATTCTGATGCAGTTTTTGGTTTTTGATTCAAGGAATATTGTCAAACAAGTCACATACAATCTGAAACTTATATAAACTGATTTGCAAGCATCTAGGAAACATATAACAAGCTAACCTTCAAGGAAAATAACTCAAAATTGCATCAATTCTGAAGTTGACATTTTGTCAAATGATTGTCATATATGTTTCAGAAATAATGAAGTCTGAAGTGCACTACTAGTGCAACTAAATTTCAGATTCTATTTCAGACTTTCTAGAATAAACAATGTCAATTATTGATGTAATAACAAGATGTAACTGAATCGCTAATGGCTGCCCCTAATTTTCTGAATACCAGTACCTCAGAAAATAATTGCTTCAATAACAATGAAGGCTCAAAAACCTGGTTTAGAGATGCCAAATTGAAGAGGAGGCTGTCCCAATGAAGACTGATTTTTATTGGAAAATTCTGAGCCCTCTAGATGCAAAATCGCTCCCTTACTATAGGCCACCCCCTGCCCTTGGATTGCAGATGCAAAATAAAAATAATATCAGCAGTCTTCCATCCCAAAAGTGTGATGGAGATGATTGTTTGGGAAACACGAAGTGTATGAACCAATACCCACAACCACTGGATGCCTCAATATGAAGATATGAATAAATATGTCCTGCCAATGGTGCCCTTGCTGTAGCATATCAGACCTGATGAATTAATAAATGCATCCTTGAAACTCCCCCAATTTGTTCCTAAAATGATCTCCAAACAGCTGCAAAGAGTCTGAGGCAATGCCCACAAAATTCAGATGCAAGGAGGTGCCAAAACGAACCAAAATCTGAGTATGAATATGCAGATTCAAACCCCTTCAATGGCTGAAAATAAACTTTAATGAAAGATCTGTAAGACCTCCACTGTAACACAAATTGGACCTCTGAATGAAGCCCACCCTTTGGCAATAATTCAGCTGATAGTTTCACAACCTCTAAATTGTGTAATCAATGAGAGTTTTCGTTCCCAAAGACTCAATAATGGCAGAAACCCAAACTGGTTCCTTCTCCACACAAGATCTCAAAAACAAATATCAAATCCTCAATGATTAGAAGCTTAACTTGACCTTCTTTAATACTTTTTCTCCAGCCTTTCAAGAAGCTTCTAGAAATAATATTAAAATTATTTCACTTAAGTGACTTTTATGATATAATATTAATTTAAGTCACTTTATTAAATTAATTAAATATAAAGTTACTTTTTAATTTTTATTTATTTGATAACTTTATAAATAATTAACTCAATACTTTTAGTTAAAATAATCAATTAAGCTATCCTTAAGCAATATCATTAATTGGGACAACTTAATTAATTAAATTAACTAATTATTCTGCCTTCAAAAAAATGGGGACACTACAACCCTTGTAAAGAAAAAAGACTCTAAGAGGCCATAGAAGAAGTAGAATAGGTAATGGCCAACAAAAGGAAAACCTCCAATGAAGTAGCAAGTACCTCATTGTGGTCAAAGTCAGAGAGGAACATCATAAAATAGATGCTCTAGAAAACTGTATCTATCAAGGTAATGAACCTCTTACAAACAATGTTGCAACTGAGAGTGGCAATTACAAACATAGTCAATGACAACCAAACTCGGCAAGAACAAACTTGACAAGAGAAAGGTTCAAGGAAGAACCTGGTAGTAGAACAACCACCTGAGGGTGAACAAATCATTGATCCAATGCTACTAACAGTGAATATTGGGAGAAAGCCAACAATTGTCAAGATGGAAATCAATGGGAAGAGCATAAAGAATACCATTGTCGATGGAGGCTCAAGAGCAAATGTGCTACCAAAAGATGCCTGGAAGTGCCTCGGGAAACCCACTATTTGGCCATCAACATTTCATTTGGTAGGTGCCAATCAGCATGGTTTAAAGCCACTAGGTACACTAATGGTGTAGAAGGTGACAATCGGCACACAACAATTCATGCTGAGTTTGGTTGCCATCCCCTTGCAAAAGAAGGCGCACGATGCACTACTTTAGAGAGGGTGGCTAATTGCAGTGAGAGAAAACCACAATTGGAAAATAAACACCCTTTCCATTGAGAGTAATGGGAGGATCAGGTGGTGAGCAAAGAATTGTCATCCTTTGATTCAAAGTCCTAAGGAGGAGAATCAAAAGTAGATAAAGGAAGGAAAATATGGAATTGAAGGATGAAGGCATGCTTGATCTCGAGAATTGCTCGAAGGATGAGACAAGTTCTCTCAACGATCTATTCCATAGGCAAATAGAAGATTACAAGGTGTTCCACCCTAGTGTAATATTTTACAAATCGGGGAGATTGAAGAAGACAGACAAAGCTACAACAAGCCAGACATTTTCGCGAGAGTACAAAGAATACAAGGAGTGCCAAGAGTAGATGACACATTGGCTCACAACTTTGAGCAACATAAAACAATAAATATGACGAGCTGATGATACATTGGCTCACAACTTTGGTCATGAGATGTACTCATTCATGGATGAATTCTCAAGGGATAACCAAATAAGCATTGCCAAAGAAGACAAATTGAAACAAAATTTGTAGTCGAGGATGGGGTATATGCATACGATCAGATGTCATTTAGTGTATGTAATGCTCCGATGACCTTCCAGAGAATCATCCTACATATTTTTGACAAAATGTCAATGGGGAACTTCAAAGCATTTTTGAATGATTGGTCAATCTATAGCGGTTAGGAGATTCACCTAAGAGCACTCAAAGAATGCATAGAGAGATGTAGAAGATCACAACTAGCATTAAATCTGAACAAGTGTAGATTCATGGTGCCTCAAGGTAAGCTATTGGGTCACATAGTTTGTAAGGCAGGACAAAAGACTGAATTTGACAAAATAAGGGTGATTGTGCAGATGGAAGCATCAAAGAACATCATAGGGGTAAGATCATTTCTTGGGCATGTTGGATACTAAAGAAGATTTATCAAAAATTTTGCTCAAATTTCCTACCCATTGGATGTACTGACAAGAAAAGGGCAACCATTTACATGGGTTGATTATCAAGAGAAAGATTTCAGTGAATTAAAGACAAGGTTAATCAATGCATGAATCCTCGTGTACTCAGATTGAAGCAAAGAATTTCATGTACATGTAGGTGTGTCAAACTATGCAATTGGAGCCGCACTTGCACAAGTGGGACCCCAAATAATGGATCACCCAATGTTCTTTTCTATTTAGCTACTATCAAAAGCAAAGAAGAATTATAGTACGATTGAGAGAGTTGCATTAGGAATGGTGCACTTCATATAGAAGTTCATATATTACCTGTTGGTGAGACCATTCACATTTTACGTGGATCATCAAGCCCTAATGTACTTGGTGAATTAGCTGATCATCCAAGGCCGTGTAAGTAGATAATTGCTACTATTACGAGAATTCACATTCACAATCATCATTCAATCAAGGAAGATTCATGTCATAGCCAACCAATTGTCGAGGATCAAGTCAAGAGAACCACCTGAAGGAGTGAATGAGGATTTCTTGGATGATCCCCTATTCCAAATTGTAACACTACCTCCATGGTACGAGAGCATTAGAGAATACATGTTCACCTACACCTTCTTGATAGAGATGCCATTAGGGAAAGGAGGAAACTAACTCTATAGAGTAAAACATACCAACTTATAAATGGGTTGTTGTATAAAATGGGGTCTAACCAAGTTTTGAGATGATGTGTCATGTAGAAGGGAATACTAGGAGTTCTCTCAAGGAAGCTCATGAAGGCCTTGTGGGAGGACACATGGGACTAGACACTACAACCCAAAAAGTGTTATAAGCAAGGTTATGGTGGCCGATGGTATACATAGACATTCGAGAGTGGGTCATTTAATGTGATACATGCCAAAGAGATGGCAAACCTCTCAAGTGGGATTACATGCCATTGTTCCCTTCACAACCACAGTAACTCTTCAAGAGGTGGTATTGGACTTCATTGGTCCACTAATATTCAATCAACTGCACTATTGTAGGTACATCATCATAGCACGAAGTACTTTATGAAGTGGTCTGAGGCAAGAGCACTTCTAGACAACACGACCATTAGTACAACAAGATTTATCTACAAGCAGATTGTCACTTAGTATGCCATTCCCATCTATATCACAAGTGATTGGGAAGTACACTTTGTAAATCATGGTATTCAACTGATGATGATGAAGTTCCGAATCTTCCACAACCTATCAAGTTTGTACTACCTAAGAGTGAATGGCTAGGTGGAGTCAACAAACAAGGTATTGGTTTTAGCCATTTACAAGTCATATGGCATCGAAGAAGGGAACTAGGAAGAGAAGTTACCGACTATACTATGGGCCTATTGTAGGACATACAAAGTAATCATGTGACACACACTGTTCCAACTAACATACAACCAAGAAGTAGTGGTCCCTATTGAGTATATGGTCACAAGTTTAAGGATTGTTGTTGAGAGTTCGACTTGGCAATAGGGAGAGTCTAAGGGAGTGATTGTACATTGAATAAAATCAATGAACAAATGGTGCTTGCACAGTGGGCCATTGAAACCATGCAAAAGCAAAGGAAGTATTGGCACAACAAGCACCTTTGGAAAATGAACTTCTCGTCGGGATAGTTAGTTCTTAAGTATAACGATTATGAGGAAATTAAGCCAAGTAAGTTCAAGGTGGGTTGGATTGGTCCATTTAAAATCTAAGAAGTGGGAGACAATGGGGCAATGAAATTGGAAAACTTGGATGGTATTGTGCTAAAGGATAGTATCAACGGATTGAAGTTAAACTTATACAAAGAAATGAACAAGATAGCAATCAACATGGTGGATTGGATAGCCTACGAAGAGGGTATTGATTGTAAACTAGGGGCAATAGTTGGAGAGTACCCAATCAAGGACAAGGAAATTGGAGTGGCTATGACAACTACAAAATCATCTTTGGTAAATTGCATGTGCAGACCACCACCCACTAAAATAAGATTTTGTGATGGTACCAAAATTATATATGACCCTTACTTGGTTACAAGACTCTGATATGTAAGCCACGAAATGGACATAGAAAAAATGCAAATACAAAGCTAGGAGAGAGCGAGAAAGATGTGGAATGGCTTGAGTTTGTTGAAGAAGAAGGAGAAGGACCGAAACTCAGACCGATACTAATGGCAACTTTAGTGATAATAGTTGAAAGATCAAGGTATAACGAAATCGTGATCAAATACACAAAAGGGAAGGGGATACTGCCACCAACCCTACATTGTTGTTCGACCAAAATGTGGCAAATGGTGAACAAATCCATTAGGACTCCAGTTGTGTCGGGAGACACTATTATATGGAACTAGTAGTGAGAACCAAGATTATTGGATGGTTTTAGCAATGTCAAAAAAGGTATAGTGGTAGACAAGATTTTTGATCTAGATCCTTTTACTTGTGAGGAAGAATGTTTTAAATGGCCATATAAAACATGTGTGGAGACATGACAAAAAAATTACATTAAAATGGGGCCAACGAGAAAAGAGAAATTTATAGGAGTGCAAAATGAAAACAAAACACAAAGAATGATGATGGTGGAAAAAATTAAAAAATGAAAAATTGGGCAAGCCAATGGAAAAAATTAAAAAATGGAGCACTAAGGCCAACAAAAATTAAACTAAAGGGAACAGATTCTGTGAAATGGAGAAAAAAAGAATTTTTTTGTTAAAATATTGGAACTAGAAAATATTAAGTTACTCAAAAGCAAAATGGCCAGAATTAAAATTTTTTATAAAGAACGAAGGAAAAATAAAGAGGTGCATGGAGATTAAAACATTAAAGGCCAAAAACATAAAAGATACTTTTATAGTATTAATATTTGTTACAACCCACTTGTGCCCTAGTTGTTCATATGCTGTGATTACGCCATGTTATATGTGTACCTGTTGTGACCATTTCACACATCGCCCCATCGCAAATGGGGACCCCCTCTTTTTTGCTTGTTTTTGTTCGTTTTCGCTTTCGTTTTTAGGGTTTTGTTAGTCCGTTAGTTGTCTGGATTTAGGGCTAAGCCTTAGGGTTTTAAATTTTGCCTTTTCAAGCCAAAATCCAGTCGCTTTTGAGAGCTTTTTGAGCTTCTTTCCTAGAAGCAAATTTTTGAATGCAATGAATTCGCCAAAATGGTCTAATTTTCAATTGGAATGTTCATGCAGAGCTTAAACTTGTCTAAAGGATGACCGTCAATGTGAATTTTTGTCTGATTGAATATTTTGACCAAATTTTGACTTTTTGAAGTTTGATCCTGGGCATTGGAATTGATTTGTTTTCGCCTCGTGAAGTGTTAAAATGTGAAAAATCTTGTTATTTTGGCCTGTAGGAGCAAAATCGCTCCTGTCCCTCAGTGAAGGACGGGAGCTCAATTTCAAATATCTCATTGTCCTTGCAGAGCCCAGACAAATTTTACGTTTGAAGTGATGAAGAACGACGAGATCTTTTCATTGAATATAAATTGAAGATTTTCATGAGCACAGAAAGGTCTCCAGAAGGAAAATCGCTCCTGTCCCTCAGTGAAGGACCGGAGCTACAATTCAAATTTCGCCATGCCCATGCAAGATTTTGATAGCTCAGCAACTGGAGGACGTCCGAAGGAAGATACTTTGCCAAATGAATATAATTTGAGATGCAAAAAATGAAGGAAAATGACCTATATTGACCAAATCGCTCCTGTCCCTCTCCAAGGGACCAGGGCGAGGTACCTTGTAGCTCTCGTCCCTCTCCCAGGGACCAGAGCGATTCCCTCCATTTTGCAAAAACCAGACAAGGGTCAAGACAAGTTTACGTTCAAAAACGAAGGAGAACATGGGATGAACGCATTGAATATAAATTGAAGATTTTTGAACGTCCATAACAGTGCTAAATGCCTAGTTCGCTCCTGTCCCTCAGGAAGGGACCAGAGCGATTTTTGATATAATTGCTCTTCTTGCAAAGTTACAAATGATGTCAAGGCATGAACGAATGGAGGGAAGAAGGACGAGTCCGTTGAATATAAACTTAGAGCATGGCAAAGTAAGATGAAAGCCACAGGGGAAAAATCGCTCCTGTCCCTCTCCAAGGGACCAGGGCGATACAAGGGTGAAGATACGTCCCTCTCAAGTTCAAGGTCGTCCCTCCAAGGTTCAAGACCGATCCAAGCCAGGACAAAAGGTGGCGAGGACATTTCAAGGCATTTCCACCAGGCGCAAACGTTACAAAGGTCATCACATGGAAGGATTTGTACTCTAAAGACCTAGATCGCTCCTGTCCTTTGGTAAGGGACCAGAGCGATATCTACATAATGGCGTAGATTTCAAAAGGCGAACAAAGTTTCGAGCAACCAAGAAGGTCGAAAGGACGTCATTTCACGCAATGAAGTTGATTGCAAGTTGGTACAAACAAGAACAAGCATATAATGATGAACTTCGCTCCTGTCCCTCAGGAAGGGACCAGGGCGATGTTAGATGCATTGCCCATTTTATGCAAAATTTACGTAAGGACAAAACATTGCAATGTTCTGGAGGGTCCATGGTATGACAACAAGGTGATAAACAAGAGAGTTGAACGTCCAAACATCGCCAAATGGTGTAAAGGCCCCACATCGCTCCTGTCCTTTGGACAAGGACCAGGGCGATCCTATCAAAAGCGCTCATATTCCTCCAAAATCGAAACAAGGCGAGGTTAAGCAAGACAAAGGAAGGCGTTTGGAAAACATCACAATGAAGGATCGAAGGTCAAAATGCATGTTGAACGTGAAAAAATCAAGATCGCTCCTGTCCTTTGGACAAGGACCAAGGCGATGCTATTAAAACACTCCCGTCCCTTCAAAGATCAAAGCGAAGCAAGGTTAGGTAAGGTGAAGGACGACGTTTGAAGGACATTACCATGAAGATCGAAGTACAAAGTTGACAAGGCCAAGGAAAACATGTGGATCGCTCCTGTCCCTCTTCAAGGGACAAGGGCGATGATCCTTATAACATCGAAAGTACCTTGCAAAAGCAAGTGGAAATAAGCGCAAAGGACACAAGCAATGATATTTCGAAGGTCAAAGAACGCAAGGTGAATGCGAGATGGACATGAAAACAAGAAGATCGCTCCAGTCCTTTGGACAAGGACCAGGGCGATATGCACTTAAAGGACACCCATATGCGCACACAAGGCGATCAAATTCGAAGGACCATCAAGGTGATCGATTTTTAACGTGGAGATGAAGGAGTTGGACGTAAGAAATGCAAGAATCATGCCAAAGATAGTGAATCGCTCCTGTCCCTCTCCAAGGGACCAGAGCGATGAGGTACGTCCCTTTGTTTTCCAATTTTGGCGCCAAACAAACAAATTTAAATTTCCTTAAATGCTAAATCGATTAAAAAATTGAAAATCCATTTTTATTTAGCATTTAATATGGCGTTATCTTTTATTAATTATATTTTGCCTTTATTAAAAATCGAAATTCTCATTTAAAAAAAAACGCAAGGCATTAATAATTAATTATTTAATTAATATAAAAATCGGTTTGAAGCGCCCAATTAGGCAAGTCGGCCTTGTTATTTTATTGCAAATCATTTAAAAATGGTTTTATTTGTCAAAGTCGGCCTAAGAGGTGAAAGGGTATGAGCGCTATTTATAAGGGGAGTGAAACGTTCATTTTTACATAATCATTTTTACCTTCCTTCATGCGAATCAAGAAGAGGCGAATATAGTGCGAAGTGTGTTCAAAGGTGGTGCGATTTCAAACCAAAGGTGGCGCTAGTATCATCTTGTGTAGAGTGCGAATTGCGTTGAAGGCCAAAGGTGGTGCGAATTTCATTCATCCAAGGGTGGCGCGCTTAGCTATCAAAGGTGGTGCGATTCCAAACCAAAGGTGGTGCGAATTTGAAGATCACGCCTAAGGCGAATTTGCTAAAGACTTGGAGATTTATTTGTGCGAATTTGAAGATCCATTTGAGACCACGTCCAAGGCGATAAGTGAAGATCACATTCTATCCAGAGGTGGCGAAGTATATTTTGAGGGAACCATATTGAAGATTATCTTATACCTCAAATTTTGCCTAGGCGAATTTTGTTTTTGCATTCTAGAGTTAGCTCTCTATCGAGGTATGGCGATTTAATTATTATTGTTTTATTCATTCATCGTCATATTTCAATTTTTGAAATTTTGATTCTTGAATTTCTCTCAGCTCAATCGTTGTATTTTAGGAAATGATAACTCTAGGGACTTATCATGAGGTTTCCTAAAATCTATCTCTCTTATCTACGTTATTTGTTTCAAAAATCTATTTCTTATAGTGAAATGTTGTGTAGGTATGGCGACCCCAAAGGCGGGAGCATCCACCAGTCGCTCGGCCCTCATGAAAGAAGATCAGAAGACCGAAGAAGTGGAGACTAAGATCGTGTCCAAGTGGAGCAACATTGGAGATACAAGCTTGGGGAACTTTAGCACGAAGAAGTTCCGAGAGGTCCCTTACATCGGCAAGCCATCACCTGTCGCCCGGAGAATAATAGAAAGTGGCATCATTAAGGCGGCCGGTTTTCCTCCAGCTATTCAGTGCCACGAGTTGATGATCGAGTGTGCCCGTCATTACAATCCACAGTCCAGGACAATTGTGTCCAATGAGGGAAACATTTTGGCGTACCTTTCAGAGGAGGCCATAAGTGAAGCCTTTCATCTTCCAGAGCACAGGGACATGATATACAAGAGCATTGAAGGAGCCAGATCAGTGTACGATGATGATCCAGATGCTTGCCTAAGCATAATCAACAAGAACTGGCTACTTAAGAGTCGTCCCCGTCTGAGCAAAGTACCGAACACACCACACAGGATTGATTTCCAAGAGGAGTACAGAGATTTGATCACCATGCTCAACAGAGTTACAGGAGCACCTCATGCCTTCTATTTTGAGAAATGGATGTTTTACTTCATCCAGGTGATTGTTCAAGGAAAGGGTACAATACATTGGGCTAGGATAATTAGCCATTGCTTAGACGTACAGTTGAGAAGACTCAGGGCCACTAAGTCCTTCCACATGAGTTCATATGTCATCTATGCCTTAATCAGGAGCGTTGAGTACGCAGGACTACCTCACAGAGGAGTGATTGGAAGAGGACCCGGCGAGGTCAGAGTTTGTGAATCCTATACCTACTTGCATCATCCACCAGGGAAGAACTACAAGTTAATCAATGATACTTTCACGATGAACATCACCAGGACGTTGCAAGGAGGGATTCACAACAGATTATCTCAGGATGCCCAGGAGTTAATCAAGAGGTACGGTGCTTGGTTCATTCAGTTTCCTAAGTTCACTTACATTAGAGTGTATGGATGTCCTTTACCTCCATACATGTTGCCAAGATACCCGACAGACAGGATTGTGTTACTTGAAGTAACAAGGCAGTTGGCAGCATATGTGAAGGCATTCAGACACAGACATCAGAATGGAGTTCAGGTACCTATTATTTTGGGTAATTCGGTTGAGGTATGTCCCAGTGTCTCAGCCATGGATGATGCAGAGAGGGAGTTAGCCTTGTATCCTTTTTCATCTTTTGCTTGGAGGAATAGTTTTGATCCTCATGGACATTTAGAGGAGACAGTCGGTAGAAGATTTAGACATGAGTACCAGATTGAAGATTTTATGATGAATCTCCTAGATGATCTCGAAGTGAAACGTAAGATACATTCTAGATTGCCTCTGGATTTCATCAGGAAATGTAAGATTTACAGAGTAGCCGACCAAGCTCAGGACAACGGCAGGCACATCCAATCTTCATATGATAGAGAAAGCAAGACAATAAGTTTGAATTGGAATGAGCCCGAGGCCGTGGATTTAGATGGATTGATGGCACCAGTCTTGTCTTGTACTCGCAGATGGGTAGATGTTCAGCACCAGAAGTTGAGAGAACAAGGCATAGCCATGTCTTTTACTTTGGAAGAGAAACCAGCCGAAGGTGGAGCCAGCGTTAGTGAAGGCAATCCTAATCCTAGGAATTCAGGTGAAGGTAACCTTCGATGTGCCAGTGAGGGCAATCTCCATTCGAGAGGTTCAAAGAGAAAGGAAAGATCAGAAAAGAAAGAACCTTCCAAGAAAAAGCAAGGTGCCAACAAAGATCAGACACCAGGTATTTCTTCCAGGCCAGAAGATAAAACAGTTCGAGTGGAAGAATCCATGGAATCGATGGTACAGAATGACAGGCAGGAGGGAGAACAGGCACAGCATGTTTCATCCGATGGATCTCTCCAAGACTATGATTTAGAAGAAGATAATGAAGTAACATCTCCTCCCAGACAAGAAGAAGTAGTGCACAAAGAAATTCAAGTTCAAGAGACAAGATCAAATATCCCAGATTGGTTGAAGGAAAGATTGACTAAGGTGATCGTAATTGAGGACGAAGACAGTGCAATCGATCTAGAGAGCCTTGTTGGACGTTCACATATGACAACAGAGAAGAAGAAGGCTACAAAGATGTCCAAGATGATTCGAGATGAGACTGGATCTAGAAAACTGCAGGTAGCTACACCGGCAGCAGACAAATATGAGGGTGAGATCCTAGCGGAGGACTATGATATACAGACTATTGAGTTAGGACCATCCACAGCAGAGCAGACTTTAGATGATGCCACCGACACATTTGAGGCATTGAAGGACAAGTTCAGAGAAGAAGTAGAAAAGAATAGAAAGCTTGAGAAAGAGGTCGGTGCATGGAGAACATATTTCAGTCACATCAATGAACCTTTGGGACGTCAGGATCCAGTTAGATCACCATTGCAGGCATTGCCCCTTCAATCAATCAATGAAGCGGAAAGATTCAGGAATATGGTCCAGCGTACATGTAATTGGATGGATAGATCTCACACGGTGGCCATTGAGTTTATTACAAGGATGTCGAAGATCACCCACCAGGCTATCCAAGTCCTTGAGATAATCCACAGACTGATGGCAACAGTAGCTGCATTTGCCCACACCAAGGACGTTGTCATTCCTGTCTTGAAAGTTATAAGACATACATCCAGAAGAATTTTAGCACAAGAGAAGATCTTGGAAGGCGATTCTCACAGTTTGTTTCAGTGGTCAACCTTACTCCATATAAAGAGTGTTCTCTTTGAGGACATCAGTGTTAGATGTGGTCAAGTTGAGGAGGTGATCAATCCGATCCAGGACAGAGTATTTGAGGTACTTCGTACCATTCTTGGCAGAAGGATCGAGGTCGAGACAGATGTGGATTTACAAGAATTTGAAGATAGAATCAAGATCATCTTTCGCAAGGACGCAGATGTTACAGATGAGCAGTATGATCAGATGTATGCCACCATGCTCCTAATTGATAGAACTAAGGAACTTGAACCTACCTGGGACACAGCTCTTCTAGATGCATTTGATCAGGTTATCCACTTAGAAGAGAGTATCAAGAATCTTCCCGAGATTCCAAGCACAGAAATCGAAGGAATTGTGACAAAATTCATTGCATATGCTAAAAAAGAAAATTGGAAGGGGAATAAGATTCTAGATGAAAGGTTGTTACAGATGACATGACATCTTAATTCTCATTGGCTGATACCTCCTAGATTTTTGTGCCAAATTTAATATTTGGCTATGTATTTAATATTGTTCAGTAAAAAGGAGGTCATTTGTAACAAACCCTAATTAGGGTTTAGGTGTCATGATCTTGTCCATTGATTTACTTTCAATCTGGACCTTTCATTGTAACTGGGGATGCTATTTATACCCCCATTTTTCATTTCATTTATATCAGAATAGTCAATAGAGAAATAGAGAATAGAGTTGTAAGCAATTTTTATGTTGTAGCAAGATTGAGTCTTGAAGAGAGAAGTTCAAGCAATTGTTGTATATGATGACTTGGAAATCAATAAAATATTGAAGTTATGGTGTTTTGTTGCAAGTTCCTTGAGTTATCTTCATGGTTGTTGGATGTACTTGAATCACGCTCAATCAAAGTAGTTTGTTAATTAGAAAGACTAAGTGTGAGATTTGATATTTGGTAGGATTCGCAATCCAAACCACTAGCTTCTTGCTGATTGTAAGAACGCCTTGCGTGGTCGACTGGAAAACACCTTGAGTCCTTAACCTTCAAGCATTTTCGTATCTAGGATATGTACCTTCGTAGTAGTGTCCTTGATCTTTGATGCATTGAACATCATTATTACCTTAGAAGATCGCACTAATTTCAGTTGAGTTGTTATCTTATGGCAAAATTGAAATTGGTTGAGTCTTGCCAAATCTCATTCATGCTAAGTCGTTCATAGGGTTAGACTAGATTAGACCTCTCAAACCCTGTCCTTTTTCCTTTTTTTTGAAAGTTCCTTTTAGATTAGTAAAACCTTCGAACTATTGAATCCGTAAGACGCCTTGAAGGAAACAGCAAATCACATCATACCACTAAAAAAGCTTGTCCACACGTGGAGACCCCACTAAAAGAACCTTGGAGTCCACCTAACTGATCCTTTTTGCAGATCTTCAGCAGTTAGAGACTATTTTCTCAAGAGAGGATAAGATGCCTAATGGTATTTTATTCTGTGTATGATTGTGTACAAAATACACGTCAACAGAATTGGCGCTAGAAGGAGGGCTTCTTTAGTTTCAAAGTTCGAAGTCCGAAGATTTTGAAAAGATATTGCAAACATGATCATGAAGTGCGATGGTGTTGCCAGATGAAGGACGGAATCAAGTGGTGCAACCCAATTTGCAAGTAGGCAATACCCAAGAAGACATCATTTCCCAATTGAATCAAGTAGCTTGGAACGCAAGGAGAAGCCAGGTCGAATATAACAGAGTCAGAATCATCTTAGAGCAAGAGGAAGATATAGCCGAAGAACATCAAAGGGTCATAGCTAGGAATCTTCGCAATCAGAGGAATCCACAATAATCCTTGCAAGACTTCACGCTGGATCGCATTGGTTCTTTCTCGCCCGAGAAACATCAAAGATTGTTGAGGTCCACACCAGGCATCAAGGATCTAAGTGAACTTCAGTTTACTTCCAAAGCAAAGCGAGTTAAAAGAGAGGACACTCCCAAAGAGTTCGAACTAAGATTGGAAGGATCTCCTGAGTCATCACGAGTTCTCCAAGAACAAGTCCAAGCGGCGATCCAATTTAGTATCCAAGCAATTTCACAAACAAAGAGCCAAGCTAGTTCATCAAGTTCAGTTTCAAGAAATACAATGGCTCATCGTGCTCCACCACCACCTCCTCCTCCTCATGTACTCAATGGTGCGACATGGCTAGTCAACAATCCATCACCGTTGGAATTTGCAGTTTATCATGATATGCCGAAGAATCCAGAACACTTTTGTTCCAAGTTCAATGTTAGTGATTTCCATCGCACAGCAGAAGATCACATCAAGATGTTCGAGGACCTTCTTCGTAACAGACAAATTGAATATGGAGATGTGGCATGTAGGCTTTTTCCCTACTCATTGGGAGAAGAGGCATACTTTTGGTTTATTCATTTGCCTACAGGGTCCATCAGGACTTGGGACGCGATGAAAGACGCATTCATTGCAAAGTTTGGCATCCCAACTACACCAGCAGAGTTATACAGACAGTTTGTTGAGGTTCGAAGGAGAGAACATGAACCTATTACCTCCTTCAATGACAGATTTCACCGAGCATACACAATGCTACGTCCTCCTTATCTTATTGCAGATCCAAGGGAAATTTACTATGGAGCCTTAGATCATCTCACAGCCATGTTCGTAAGGACACATCCAACTCCGAATGATCTAAATGCGGCATATACAAGAGCCATTGAAGTAAGTAAGCACATGGGACAAAACATCACTGGACCACTACTACACATGGGATCCGTCGCAGCACCTAACCAGATGCAGGCAGTTGGCACGGCTTTGGCCAACCAAACTCCAGTCATGAATCCAATTCCGCAAGCGACATATCCCAACGTACAGCCGGCGAATCAGTTGGTCCTCCACCCAGGAGCTCCAATTTCTCAAGCCCCACCCGCTCAACCTGTGTACCTGCAAAATGCTACAAATTCGTCAAGGACACAAGAAGAGAAAGATGAAATGAAAGAGCTGATTGAGCAAGTCAAGAAGTTATCAACTGAGGTCACCCATTTGAGGAACCAGAATAATCAACTCCAGAGCATGCAGAGGGCCAACCACGGCCAACACGCGAACAACCAGAATTTCCAAGGCAATAATAATCAAGGATTCAGAAACAATTATCAAGGAAATAACAATCAAGGTTTCCAAAGAAGACCATGGAATACAGCTCCAAACAATGGAAATGTGGTGACGCCTTTGGACAATCCACCAAATGCGCAAAGTCAAGAGAACCCCTCTTCGGGCAAAGTGTTTTTAGCCGAAGCAGCCTTGTCTAGTTGGTGCAGACTCCACAACACGAACCAACATTCCGAGTTGCAGTGTCCTGAGTTCAAGATTGCGGCCGACATTTTCCAACAAGAGATGCGTACTACCAATCCGCCTGAAAATCCTCCCACCACAGGGTACGAAATTGTTCCAACCACGCAGTATGGTCAAGCTATGATCGTTGAAACCTGCAGATATTCACAAGAAGAAATTAGTCAAGAACAAAATGGGAGATTTCCTCCAGAATCGGCCAATGGACCGATGTTACCACCAGGATCTCAGTTTCCGCCAGCATCTGCAAATGGACCTGTAGAAGATTCAGAATACTATTTCCCACCATTGAACGACAGTGTTTTAGTAGAAGGAATCAAGGAAGTATTCCACCAAGCGTCAGGAGGTGCAAACCAAAGAGTTTATCACAGGAATCAGAGAAATCCCGAACCATTAACAACATCGATTCCTCCAAACAATTTTTCAACTCCGCCAGATCCTCAAGCCAGCAACGTCCCTGAATATCCACAAAACACTCAAGAATACAGACAAAGAAGAAATATTTCACCTCCTGCGGGAAATGAAATGAAAAGATTGGCCGCCTTGGTGTTAGATGAACTCAAGAAAGTCAAAGTAAGTTTACCACTCTACGAGTTGCTCAAAGTGTCTGAAATTAAAGAGACAGTGATCAGTAGTTTGAATGAACCTAGTGCAACGAGGTCAAATGTTCAAGCCACTATCAATGTGACTCAAGAGGAAGCCGATTCTCAAGAACAACCCGGGCAAAATGAGTGCATGGTTCAAACTATAACCTTCCCAGCTAAAAAGGAAGATATGTTAGAAGGAAAAGTATTACTCAAAAGAGGCGAAACCAAGAAAACTCAGCCTATAGTCAAAGAGAACCTCACTACTAACTTGGTTCTTCCCGAAAAGGAGGTTGCAATCAAGAAAGATGTGGTTAAAAAAGGAAAATCTGCAAACCAAGCCAGTCACTCGAAAGAGGAGAGCCTAGCGAAGGAAGATTACTCGAAGATTAATCAAGTTAAACATCAAGAACCAAGTGAAGAAAATTCAGTGCCTTCTCAAGGAAAGGACGAACCGGCCCCGTTCCTACTATCAGTCAGAATATTTGGAAAATTATTACACAATTGCCTTTATGATTCCGGAGCCTCAAGCAATGTCATGCCCTTAGCCGTTTGTCAAAGACTGGGAATAACTCCCGCACCTACCAAGAGAAAAGTCACTCAGCTTGACAAGACAGAAGTTCCAGTCATGGGAGAATTGAACAACATTCACATGCAATTGGCCGCAGATCCAAGGATCCAGAATTTTATAGATATATCAGTAGTGGATATTCCAGATTCATATGGAATGCTCCTGAGTCGAGATTGGTCCCGAAAATTGAATGGATATGTATCGACCGATTTCGCACACATGTGGCTACCATGGAGAGGAGTCCCGAACCAGATTAAAATTGATAGCACCCCAAGGTTGAGATTGATGATAACTGAATATGGAGAAGACAACGAAGTTCTATTTTTAGAATCCGACCTAGGAACATATAAACCAAAAGTAGAGGAGATCTTGATGATACAAGATATACAAGATGAAAATACCCAACAAGAGGTCATAGAGTCAACTGAGATCGTCATTGAAAGCGATCAAGGATCCGACCAAGAAGACGAAGGGATGTTTGAAAACTTCAGAAGGTTTGTACAAAGAAACATCCAGCAAAGTGTACAACTTGGCAATAGAGCATCTGTTCGAGAGTTGCTCCTTCCGAATTGGTGTAGAATTCACAATGCCGTCCACTCGGAATTATCTTGTGCTTTATGCCAGACCGCACTGGAACAAGTATACAAAAGGGTCCCACAGACACCAACTATAGAAGAAATTCAGGATTCAGAGAATGAGAGCTCTACAGACACCGAGAGTTTGGTGGAAGATGAAGTTTCATCCGATACAACAAATGAAAGTCATGAAAGTCCAGAAGCAAACAATCAAGAAAGTCAAATATGGACATTAAGATTCGACGGATCTAAGTCCAAACAAGGATCCGGAGCCGGATATGAATTAATTGGTCCTAAGGGAGAAACATACTTTGCCGCTCACAGATTGCAGTTCCCTTGCACCAACAACGTAGCGGAATATGAATCTTTGGTTCATGGATTACTGCTAGCCATCCAAAAGGGGGCAAAGATACTGCAAGTATATGGAGACTCAGAAATCGCAGTAAGGCAAATCAGGAAGCAATATGTTTGCCATGACAAAAGGCTAACTAAGTATAGGAATCGAGTCTGGGATTTAACTGAAAGTTTCGAAGCTTTCAATATCAATTCAATTTATAGACATCAGAATCAAGTGGCCAATTCACTTGCACAGGCTGCGAGCTCATTGATTCCATTAGCGATGGAAGGGTTAAAGAAGTTTACCATCGAGTTAATATCAGTTCCTTCAGTCCCAGATAACATCACCAATTTCCAGGTTTTCGAAGACGACAAGCACATTCTAGACTTCCTAACCAGCACAGACGTCTTCTTAACACAGATCATAGATGAAGATGAAGTGGGTGAAGCCGAGTTCGATGCCGAAGGAGTCCTGAACTTAAAAACAAACACTATTCCGAAAGGAATGGTCGAATTAGAAAGGATTTTTGATCCTGACAAGTTGAAAGAAAAGAAGAATCACAGTGTAGAAGGCAATATGTGTGACGTGATCAATCTAGGTGACGAGACACAAGTTAAAAATGTTTTCATTGGAAAGTCCTGCACAGCGACTGAAAAGGATGGAATCCTGAAGAACATGAAGGACTTCCCAGATGTCATCGCATGGAGCTATGAAGATCTCAAGACCTACGACACTGCGATTATCACTCACACAATCCCGTTGAAACCAGGAAGCAAGCCATTCAGGCAAAGACAAAGACCCGTCAATCCTTTGTTAGAACCGCTGATATACCAAGAAGTGAAAAAGTTACTCACAGCTAAAATCATCTTCCCAGTAAGACATTCGACGTGGGTCGCCAACCTGGTGCCGGTTAGAAAGAAAAATGGAGAGATCAGATTGTGTGTTGATTTCAGAAATCTCAACAGAGCATCAGAGAAAGATAACTATCCGCTTCCATCATTAGATGAAGTACTGCAGATCGTCAATGGATCACAAATGATGTCCTTCCTAGACGGATATTCAGGATACAATCAAGTCCTAGTCGAACCTGAAGATCGAATAAAGACTGCTTTCACCACCAAATGGGGAACATTTGCCTATAAGAGAATGCCTTTTGGACTCATAAACGCCGGGGCCACATTCCAGAGAGCTATGGATATCGCTTTCAGAGATTTAATTGGTAAAAGCATTATTATATATATGGATGATATCACAGTTTTCTCTAGGCAGAGAGGAGATCATGTGGAAGATTTGAGAAGAGTTTTCCAAAGATGTAGAAGATACGGTGTCTCCCTTAATCCGAAGAAATGCATATTTGGAGTCACAGAAGGAAAGCTTTTAGGACATGTCATTTCAGAGAAAGGAATATCTATTGATCCTGAAAGGGTGAAGGCCATATCTACTATCAATTTGCCAGCAAGCAAGAAAGAGCTCAAATCATTTTTCGGCAAAATCAACTTCGTCCGAAAATTCATTACCGGATTTGCCGAGATTGTCAGGCCATTGAATGAAATGTTAAAGAAAGATGCAAAGGTCGAGTGGACTCCACAAGCCAGAAGAGCATTTGAAGAAATAAAGACCGCAATTATGGAGGCGCCAGTCTTGATTAGTCCTGATTATCTCAAACCATTTTATTTATATTCCTTCGCCTCCGAATACACTTGTGCCGCCATTCTCACCCAAAGAAGTGAAGAGAGGGATGAAAATCCCATTGCTTTCATGAGCACCCCGTTGAAAGACGCAGAATTAAGATATCCAAATGTTGAAAAGCAAGCATACGCATTAGTAAAGGCAGTTAAAAAATTCAGACATTACCTCCTGAGAGCCAAGATTTATGCAATAGTGCCTGATGCGGCAGTCAAGACTCTTCTCATGCAAAATGAATTAGGAGAGAGAAGAGGAAAGTGGGTCGCCATTATCCAAGAATTTGATATTGAGATACAACCCATGAAACTTGTCCGAGGACAAGCTTTGGCACAGACATTAGCGATAGATGGGCCAGGATTAGTCCAACAAATTTATGAATTAGAAGATGTCACACCTGATGAATGGTACAAAGACATTGTGACATATTTGCTTAATCACAGATGTCCTGCTCAGATGACACCTACACAAAAGAGAGCATTAAGGTTAAAGTGTCAACATTACGTGCTTCAAGGATCTGTTCTATACCGGAAAAATTATGAAGGAGTATACCTGAGGTGTGTTGGCAAAGACGAAGCAAAGCAGATAATTGAACATTTCCATTCCAAGTTTGGAACCGGACATGGAGCCAACCTCGCCACAGCTCACCAGATCCTAAGAGCAGGATATTACTGGCCTACGCTTTTTAAAGATACGTTCAATCACATTAAGACTTGCCACACATGCCAAGTCGCAGCTATAAGAGAGAGAAATCCTGCCATGCCACTGAATCCCGTGATCGAAGCCAGACCATTTGCGAAATGGGGAATGGACTTTATTGGTGTCATCAACCCCGCATCCTCAGCACAACACAAGTACATCATTACAGCTACTGATTATTGTACCAGATGGTCAGAGGCACAGGCACTTAAGGTTTGTTCTACTGAAGTTGTAATCAAGTTTCTAGAGGAGAACATAATCACAAGGTTTGGATGCCCTTATGCGTTGGTTTGCGACAATGGATCGGCATTCACATCATTGAGATTCTCAAATTGGGCTTTTGAGTACGGGATAACCCTCAAGTTTTCATCAAATTATTATCCTCAGGGTAATGGATTAGCAGAATCTACAAACAAAAATTTGCTCAGCGTAATCAAGAAATTATTAGAGAGAAGTCCAAGAGAATGGCACACCCAGCTGAGATTTGCTTTATGGGCAGACAGAATCAGAACAAAGAACGCATTAGGCATTTCGCCTTATTTCCTAGTCTATGGCCAAGACCCAGTCTTCCCCATGCAACTCAGGATTCCAACCTTGAGATTCATTCAGGAGTACATGGAAGACACTGATGCAGTGCAGGCCAGGTTGACACAGTTGATGAATTTAGAAGAGAAACGAGATCAAGCACTAGAGACCTTTGCTAAACATCAAGGAGTGGTGAAGAGATGGTTTGATCGACAAGCAAGAGTCAAGGCGTTCCGAATTTCGGATCTCGTCCTGTATTGGGACAAAGCTCATGAGAAAAGAGGAGAACATGATAAGTTTGATAAGCTTTGGAAAGGTCCTTATCAAATTTCAGAGATATTGGGAGAAAATGCATTTAGGTTGCAGACTTTAACTGGAGAGGACATTCCGTTGCCTGTCAATGGGAGATATCTCAAACACTATTTCCAATCCTAAAATGCCAAGGCCTTCCCTTGTACATAGCTAGTTTAGTTTGCTTTCGTCGTTTTCCGTTTGTTTGTTTTTCTCGCGTTGGTTTGCCTTTTGTTTTTTTCTTAGTTTAGGTGCTTTTGCTTTTAGGTTAGTTGTTTTGTCCTGAGGGGTATCCATTTGGCATTGGGTGATTTTGTTATATTACGCTCTGACTTCCTGCTAGATTGTTGGATGCATTTGGAAAATCATGAGGTCTTTTGGAATTACTAAGGGAGTTTCTTTTAATGAAGCTTTGAGTCAGGACATATTTGCATTGAAGTAGATTAGCTTATTGAACTCACGTATTTTTGTCCTTCAGTTATTATATTTTCACACACTTATAATCTCCGAGTCATTATGGTTTACAGGCGAAGCTGTGATCAGTGAAAAATCTAAAGTCTAGCTTCAGCGCCACCGCAACCCTCAAACCCTAGTGAGTTTCGTTACTCACAAGCCAAAGAATTGACAGAACTGAAAAGCAGTATCAAAAGAAAAGTTGAAAAGATGAGAAAAAATCAAAATGAGCTAAAAGGAAATATCAAATTGGCTAAAGGGAATATGCGAGTAACTCCATCGGGGCTATAGACGCCTGACTGGCAATGGAGCAATGTTCGTGAGCTTGCGGCGATAACCTCGTCGGGACTATGGACGTCTGACTGGCAGCGAGGCTCTATCCAGGATGCTTTTGGAGTTTAGACGAACCATGTAGCTTATCACAGGGGAACCTGAAGATCATGATTGTCTTGTTGAGGGGAATTAACGCATTTGCACACACATGGGTAACTGTGGATTTGATACTTTGTCTCAATATGATGGTCTCTTCTTGTAAGTGTTTCTTAACTCCTGGTTTTGTTGAGGGAGGTTTTCTGAGTCTTCCTTTAGAAGGATTGATTCCCAAATGTTTTGCAACATTTCTCAGTGGTGTCGCCAGATGTTGTGACCATTTCACACATCGCCCCATCGCAAATGGGGACCCCCTCTTTTTTGCTTGTTTTTGTTCGTTTTCGCTTTCGTTTTTAGGGTTTTGTTAGTCCGTTAGTTGTCTGGATTTAGGGCTAAGCCTTAGGGTTTTAAATTTTGCCTTTTCAAGCCAAAATCCAGTCGCTTTTGAGAGCTTTTTGAGCTTCTTTCCTAGAAGCAAATTTTTGAATGCAATGAATTCGCCAAAATGGTCTAATTTTCAATTGGAATGTTCATGCAGAGCTTAAACTTGTCTAAAGGATGACCGTCAATGTGAATTTTTGTCTGATTGAATATTTTGACCAAATTTTGACTTTTTGAAGTTTGATCCTGGGCATTGGAATTGATTTGTTTTCGCCTCGTGAAGTGTTAAAATGTGAAAAATCTTGTTATTTTGGCCTGTAGGAGCAAAATCGCTCCTGTCCCTCAGTGAAGGACGGGAGCTCAATTTCAAATATCTCATTGTCCTTGCAGAGCCCAGACAAATTTTACGTTTGAAGTGATGAAGAACGACGAGATCTTTTCATTGAATATAAATTGAAGATTTTCATGAGCACAGAAAGGTCTCCAGAAGGAAAATCGCTCCTGTCCCTCAGTGAAGGACCGGAGCTACAATTCAAATTTCGCCATGCCCATGCAAGATTTTGATAGCTCAGCAACTGGAGGACGTCCGAAGGAAGATACTTTGCCAAATGAATATAATTTGAGATGCAAAAAATGAAGGAAAATGACCTATATTGACCAAATCGCTCCTGTCCCTCTCCAAGGGACCAGGGCGAGGTACCTTGTAGCTCTCGTCCCTCTCCCAGGGACCAGAGCGATTCCCTCCATTTTGCAAAAACCAGACAAGGGTCAAGACAAGTTTACGTTCAAAAACGAAGGAGAACATGGGATGAACGCATTGAATATAAATTGAAGATTTTTGAACGTCCATAACAGTGCTAAATGCCTAGTTCGCTCCTGTCCCTCAGGAAGGGACCAGAGCGATTTTTGATATAATTGCTCTTCTTGCAAAGTTACAAATGATGTCAAGGCATGAACGAATGGAGGGAAGAAGGACGAGTCCGTTGAATATAAACTTAGAGCATGGCAAAGTAAGATGAAAGCCACAGGGGAAAAATCGCTCCTGTCCCTCTCCAAGGGACCAGGGCGATACAAGGGTGAAGATACGTCCCTCTCAAGTTCAAGGTCGTCCCTCCAAGGTTCAAGACCGATCCAAGCCAGGACAAAAGGTGGCGAGGACATTTCAAGGCATTTCCACCAGGCGCAAACGTTACAAAGGTCATCACATGGAAGGATTTGTACTCTAAAGACCTAGATCGCTCCTGTCCTTTGGTAAGGGACCAGAGCGATATCTACATAATGGCGTAGATTTCAAAAGGCGAACAAAGTTTCGAGCAACCAAGAAGGTCGAAAGGACGTCATTTCACGCAATGAAGTTGATTGCAAGTTGGTACAAACAAGAACAAGCATATAATGATGAACTTCGCTCCTGTCCCTCAGGAAGGGACCAGGGCGATGTTAGATGCATTGCCCATTTTATGCAAAATTTACGTAAGGACAAAACATTGCAATGTTCTGGAGGGTCCATGGTATGACAACAAGGTGATAAACAAGAGAGTTGAACGTCCAAACATCGCCAAATGGTGTAAAGGCCCCACATCGCTCCTGTCCTTTGGACAAGGACCAGGGCGATCCTATCAAAAGCGCTCATATTCCTCCAAAATCGAAACAAGGCGAGGTTAAGCAAGACAAAGGAAGGCGTTTGGAAAACATCACAATGAAGGATCGAAGGTCAAAATGCATGTTGAACGTGAAAAAATCAAGATCGCTCCTGTCCTTTGGACAAGGACCAAGGCGATGCTATTAAAACACTCCCGTCCCTTCAAAGATCAAAGCGAAGCAAGGTTAGGTAAGGTGAAGGACGACGTTTGAAGGACATTACCATGAAGATCGAAGTACAAAGTTGACAAGGCCAAGGAAAACATGTGGATCGCTCCTGTCCCTCTTCAAGGGACAAGGGCGATGATCCTTATAACATCGAAAGTACCTTGCAAAAGCAAGTGGAAATAAGCGCAAAGGACACAAGCAATGATATTTCGAAGGTCAAAGAACGCAAGGTGAATGCGAGATGGACATGAAAACAAGAAGATCGCTCCAGTCCTTTGGACAAGGACCAGGGCGATATGCACTTAAAGGACACCCATATGCGCACACAAGGCGATCAAATTCGAAGGACCATCAAGGTGATCGATTTTTAACGTGGAGATGAAGGAGTTGGACGTAAGAAATGCAAGAATCATGCCAAAGATAGTGAATCGCTCCTGTCCCTCTCCAAGGGACCAGAGCGATGAGGTACGTCCCTTTGTTTTCCAATTTTGGCGCCAAACAAACAAATTTAAATTTCCTTAAATGCTAAATCGATTAAAAAATTGAAAATCCATTTTTATTTAGCATTTAATATGGCGTTATCTTTTATTAATTATATTTTGCCTTTATTAAAAATCGAAATTCTCATTTAAAAAAAAACGCAAGGCATTAATAATTAATTATTTAATTAATATAAAAATCGGTTTGAAGCGCCCAATTAGGCAAGTCGGCCTTGTTATTTTATTGCAAATCATTTAAAAATGGTTTTATTTGTCAAAGTCGGCCTAAGAGGTGAAAGGGTATGAGCGCTATTTATAAGGGGAGTGAAACGTTCATTTTTACATAATCATTTTTACCTTCCTTCATGCGAATCAAGAAGAGGCGAATATAGTGCGAAGTGTGTTCAAAGGTGGTGCGATTTCAAACCAAAGGTGGCGCTAGTATCATCTTGTGTAGAGTGCGAATTGCGTTGAAGGCCAAAGGTGGTGCGAATTTCATTCATCCAAGGGTGGCGCGCTTAGCTATCAAAGGTGGTGCGATTCCAAACCAAAGGTGGTGCGAATTTGAAGATCACGCCTAAGGCGAATTTGCTAAAGACTTGGAGATTTATTTGTGCGAATTTGAAGATCCATTTGAGACCACGTCCAAGGCGATAAGTGAAGATCACATTCTATCCAGAGGTGGCGAAGTATATTTTGAGGGAACCATATTGAAGATTATCTTATACCTCAAATTTTGCCTAGGCGAATTTTGTTTTTGCATTCTAGAGTTAGCTCTCTATCGAGGTATGGCGATTTAATTATTATTGTTTTATTCATTCATCGTCATATTTCAATTTTTGAAATTTTGATTCTTGAATTTCTCTCAGCTCAATCGTTGTATTTTAGGAAATGATAACTCTAGGGACTTATCATGAGGTTTCCTAAAATCTATCTCTCTTATCTACGTTATTTGTTTCAAAAATCTATTTCTTATAGTGAAATGTTGTGTAGGTATGGCGACCCCAAAGGCGGGAGCATCCACCAGTCGCTCGGCCCTCATGAAAGAAGATCAGAAGACCGAAGAAGTGGAGACTAAGATCGTGTCCAAGTGGAGCAACATTGGAGATACAAGCTTGGGGAACTTTAGCACGAAGAAGTTCCGAGAGGTCCCTTACATCGGCAAGCCATCACCTGTCGCCCGGAGAATAATAGAAAGTGGCATCATTAAGGCGGCCGGTTTTCCTCCAGCTATTCAGTGCCACGAGTTGATGATCGAGTGTGCCCGTCATTACAATCCACAGTCCAGGACAATTGTGTCCAATGAGGGAAACATTTTGGCGTACCTTTCAGAGGAGGCCATAAGTGAAGCCTTTCATCTTCCAGAGCACAGGGACATGATATACAAGAGCATTGAAGGAGCCAGATCAGTGTACGATGATGATCCAGATGCTTGCCTAAGCATAATCAACAAGAACTGGCTACTTAAGAGTCGTCCCCGTCTGAGCAAAGTACCGAACACACCACACAGGATTGATTTCCAAGAGGAGTACAGAGATTTGATCACCATGCTCAACAGAGTTACAGGAGCACCTCATGCCTTCTATTTTGAGAAATGGATGTTTTACTTCATCCAGGTGATTGTTCAAGGAAAGGGTACAATACATTGGGCTAGGATAATTAGCCATTGCTTAGACGTACAGTTGAGAAGACTCAGGGCCACTAAGTCCTTCCACATGAGTTCATATGTCATCTATGCCTTAATCAGGAGCGTTGAGTACGCAGGACTACCTCACAGAGGAGTGATTGGAAGAGGACCCGGCGAGGTCAGAGTTTGTGAATCCTATACCTACTTGCATCATCCACCAGGGAAGAACTACAAGTTAATCAATGATACTTTCACGATGAACATCACCAGGACGTTGCAAGGAGGGATTCACAACAGATTATCTCAGGATGCCCAGGAGTTAATCAAGAGGTACGGTGCTTGGTTCATTCAGTTTCCTAAGTTCACTTACATTAGAGTGTATGGATGTCCTTTACCTCCATACATGTTGCCAAGATACCCGACAGACAGGATTGTGTTACTTGAAGTAACAAGGCAGTTGGCAGCATATGTGAAGGCATTCAGACACAGACATCAGAATGGAGTTCAGGTACCTATTATTTTGGGTAATTCGGTTGAGGTATGTCCCAGTGTCTCAGCCATGGATGATGCAGAGAGGGAGTTAGCCTTGTATCCTTTTTCATCTTTTGCTTGGAGGAATAGTTTTGATCCTCATGGACATTTAGAGGAGACAGTCGGTAGAAGATTTAGACATGAGTACCAGATTGAAGATTTTATGATGAATCTCCTAGATGATCTCGAAGTGAAACGTAAGATACATTCTAGATTGCCTCTGGATTTCATCAGGAAATGTAAGATTTACAGAGTAGCCGACCAAGCTCAGGACAACGGCAGGCACATCCAATCTTCATATGATAGAGAAAGCAAGACAATAAGTTTGAATTGGAATGAGCCCGAGGCCGTGGATTTAGATGGATTGATGGCACCAGTCTTGTCTTGTACTCGCAGATGGGTAGATGTTCAGCACCAGAAGTTGAGAGAACAAGGCATAGCCATGTCTTTTACTTTGGAAGAGAAACCAGCCGAAGGTGGAGCCAGCGTTAGTGAAGGCAATCCTAATCCTAGGAATTCAGGTGAAGGTAACCTTCGATGTGCCAGTGAGGGCAATCTCCATTCGAGAGGTTCAAAGAGAAAGGAAAGATCAGAAAAGAAAGAACCTTCCAAGAAAAAGCAAGGTGCCAACAAAGATCAGACACCAGGTATTTCTTCCAGGCCAGAAGATAAAACAGTTCGAGTGGAAGAATCCATGGAATCGATGGTACAGAATGACAGGCAGGAGGGAGAACAGGCACAGCATGTTTCATCCGATGGATCTCTCCAAGACTATGATTTAGAAGAAGATAATGAAGTAACATCTCCTCCCAGACAAGAAGAAGTAGTGCACAAAGAAATTCAAGTTCAAGAGACAAGATCAAATATCCCAGATTGGTTGAAGGAAAGATTGACTAAGGTGATCGTAATTGAGGACGAAGACAGTGCAATCGATCTAGAGAGCCTTGTTGGACGTTCACATATGACAACAGAGAAGAAGAAGGCTACAAAGATGTCCAAGATGATTCGAGATGAGACTGGATCTAGAAAACTGCAGGTAGCTACACCGGCAGCAGACAAATATGAGGGTGAGATCCTAGCGGAGGACTATGATATACAGACTATTGAGTTAGGACCATCCACAGCAGAGCAGACTTTAGATGATGCCACCGACACATTTGAGGCATTGAAGGACAAGTTCAGAGAAGAAGTAGAAAAGAATAGAAAGCTTGAGAAAGAGGTCGGTGCATGGAGAACATATTTCAGTCACATCAATGAACCTTTGGGACGTCAGGATCCAGTTAGATCACCATTGCAGGCATTGCCCCTTCAATCAATCAATGAAGCGGAAAGATTCAGGAATATGGTCCAGCGTACATGTAATTGGATGGATAGATCTCACACGGTGGCCATTGAGTTTATTACAAGGATGTCGAAGATCACCCACCAGGCTATCCAAGTCCTTGAGATAATCCACAGACTGATGGCAACAGTAGCTGCATTTGCCCACACCAAGGACGTTGTCATTCCTGTCTTGAAAGTTATAAGACATACATCCAGAAGAATTTTAGCACAAGAGAAGATCTTGGAAGGCGATTCTCACAGTTTGTTTCAGTGGTCAACCTTACTCCATATAAAGAGTGTTCTCTTTGAGGACATCAGTGTTAGATGTGGTCAAGTTGAGGAGGTGATCAATCCGATCCAGGACAGAGTATTTGAGGTACTTCGTACCATTCTTGGCAGAAGGATCGAGGTCGAGACAGATGTGGATTTACAAGAATTTGAAGATAGAATCAAGATCATCTTTCGCAAGGACGCAGATGTTACAGATGAGCAGTATGATCAGATGTATGCCACCATGCTCCTAATTGATAGAACTAAGGAACTTGAACCTACCTGGGACACAGCTCTTCTAGATGCATTTGATCAGGTTATCCACTTAGAAGAGAGTATCAAGAATCTTCCCGAGATTCCAAGCACAGAAATCGAAGGAATTGTGACAAAATTCATTGCATATGCTAAAAAAGAAAATTGGAAGGGGAATAAGATTCTAGATGAAAGGTTGTTACAGATGACATGACATCTTAATTCTCATTGGCTGATACCTCCTAGATTTTTGTGCCAAATTTAATATTTGGCTATGTATTTAATATTGTTCAGTAAAAAGGAGGTCATTTGTAACAAACCCTAATTAGGGTTTAGGTGTCATGATCTTGTCCATTGATTTACTTTCAATCTGGACCTTTCATTGTAACTGGGGATGCTATTTATACCCCCATTTTTCATTTCATTTATATCAGAATAGTCAATAGAGAAATAGAGAATAGAGTTGTAAGCAATTTTTATGTTGTAGCAAGATTGAGTCTTGAAGAGAGAAGTTCAAGCAATTGTTGTATATGATGACTTGGAAATCAATAAAATATTGAAGTTATGGTGTTTTGTTGCAAGTTCCTTGAGTTATCTTCATGGTTGTTGGATGTACTTGAATCACGCTCAATCAAAGTAGTTTGTTAATTAGAAAGACTAAGTGTGAGATTTGATATTTGGTAGGATTCGCAATCCAAACCACTAGCTTCTTGCTGATTGTAAGAACGCCTTGCGTGGTCGACTGGAAAACACCTTGAGTCCTTAACCTTCAAGCATTTTCGTATCTAGGATATGTACCTTCGTAGTAGTGTCCTTGATCTTTGATGCATTGAACATCATTATTACCTTAGAAGATCGCACTAATTTCAGTTGAGTTGTTATCTTATGGCAAAATTGAAATTGGTTGAGTCTTGCCAAATCTCATTCATGCTAAGTCGTTCATAGGGTTAGACTAGATTAGACCTCTCAAACCCTGTCCTTTTTCCTTTTTTTTGAAAGTTCCTTTTAGATTAGTAAAACCTTCGAACTATTGAATCCGTAAGACGCCTTGAAGGAAACAGCAAATCACATCATACCACTAAAAAAGCTTGTCCACACGTGGAGACCCCACTAAAAGAACCTTGGAGTCCACCTAACTGATCCTTTTTGCAGATCTTCAGCAGTTAGAGACTATTTTCTCAAGAGAGGATAAGATGCCTAATGGTATTTTATTCTGTGTATGATTGTGTACAAAATACACGTCAACAGTACCCTAGTTGTTTATCCTATATTTGCAAGATGTTTAATCGTGCCCTAGACGTTTCATGTTTTTAATTGATTGAACGTGCCCTAGATGCTCATGTTTAAACTGAATGATGATGCCCTAGATGTTAATGCATAATTGAATGATGTTAATTGTGCTTAGAACAATGAATTGATGACTCATAATTCTTAGATTGATGTTTTGATAGTTAACATTATGACATTAAGATGTTTTACTTTTGTTAATGATATTTTGAAAATGTTAGGATTATGACAATATTTTTGAGCTAGCTGGTTGAACTGGCCAAGTGTGTGCAAGAGTTCGTCGTCCTTCGAGAAGGGAGAGGAAGTATCATCAGGTTGGGAGGTAAGGAGAGGGAAAAGTCATGCCATTTGGAGACCCTAACCGTGAGTCAGGTTGTCTCATGATTGACCATGTTATTTTCATTAGTCTGTCGCATCGGGTAACCCTAACTGGTCCGTATAGAGGTTTTAGGGTTTCATGACTCTAAGTCATCGCTTGGTTTCCAAGCTAGTTGGTTATTATTATTAATTTATCTATTATTATCATTATTCTTAATAATTTAATTAAAAATTGCCGTGGCTCATGTTTGATAATGTAAATATATAAATATATATTTATATATATATACATATATATATCATATGCGAATACATGCCTATGAGAGTACATACATACATCCATATACGCTCCCATAGACATATATACATAAAATATATAAATTCATATATATAAGTATATGAATATATAATTCTTATGATCTTGCAATGTGTTGTGAGGTATTCACACATCACCCCATTGCAACTGGGGACCCCCACTCTTTTCTGCTTTCTAGGATAGTGTTAGAGTCCTTTGCTACTAACCTTTGCGTTGAAGGGGCATAGTTGGTGGAGGGGCTAGGAGTCAAGAGGATAGCTCTTCTTTTGGGGGTGAAATGAGGTCAAAATGAACATAAAGAGAGAGACGTCTGATGGAGGAACTTTTCAAGATCAAGCCCAATCAACAATACAAGTGCTTATTTCATCATCAAGTGACGTATATGCATTCTGAGTGAAAAGTGACCTTCGGGATCAAAATTTTGACTTATATAAATTTTCAAGTGCTCCCTAGTAGGAGCAAATTTGGCTTCTACTGCTCCTCATTAGCAGCGAGATCCTTACCAAGCTCTCCAAGTCACTTAAGATAACTCTCATTATTGAGTAATATCTCAATTTGATCTAGGAATGCAAGGAAACATCAATTTGATCAAGTACGTAGGCAACTTCAAGTGCCCCTCTCTTAGAGAGAATTTCACTCTTATTGCCTCAGGTTGAAGGTGAAACCATATCAAGGTGATTTTTGAGGTCTTTTAGTACATAGGAGCATAAACTAAAGCATAAAGTGATAAGGTTCAACTCAAAAGTGCATATTCAAGCTATTTCAAGTGCTCAAGGTTGAGGGCAAAAAACTTCAAGTGCTCCTCTTAAGGAGCGCAATTCACTTCAAGTGCCCTTAGTTGGGAGCAAAATTGTTCCTAGAATGCACCATGAGCCTAGTTTCAACAAACTTGAATGAATGGAATGAAGGAGAGTGAGCGAGAAATCACTTGTTAAAGTCCTAGGTATTGCCTATACTTTTTTTTATTATTATTCTCTTCTTTTTTCAATGAGATCACACAACTCATAATACATATGCAAGAGGTACCCTTTCACCAAGGGACACCATACTTTATTATAATATTAAATAATTAAATATTAATGATTATTGATATTAATATAATATTAATATATTATTATATTATTAATAATTATAATATAATTATATTATCAATATAATCACAAGCTTTTATGTAGGCCTGTGGATCCCAACCACAACTACAATAAAATCAACACTCCCTCTTAGCTAGGGAGGAAATCCTTCTATCCTTCAAGAAGTAATAGCACCTTATAGTAAACACAATAGCTCCATTTATTGTGTGAGAGAAAGATATCACCTCACCGTGATATTGGAGGTTATGGCATATCCACAGATATCACGTCACATGATATCCACCATAACCACATAATGTAATATCCACCATTATGGCTTGTCCACAGATATCATGTCTCATGATATCCACCATTATGGCATTTGAGGATATTACTTCATGGCATGTCCACGAATATTACGTCACATAATATCCACCATGAATATCTCTTTATGTAATATCAACCATCATGGCTTATCCACAAATATCATGTCTCATGATATCCATCATGATGGTATGGTCAATCAATATTGCAAGATCGTCACCTTACAATAATGATCAAAATACAAGTGTTAATCATTGTGAGATCGTCACCTCTCAATAATGTTCACAGGGGCTCAACAAGCACTGAACCAATGAAGTCATGGAATCATATGCATGACATCCACCATGAACCATATCAGAGGGTGGAGATAAGGACTTTCACCTCAAGTCTCTCTCAAAGAGAAATGTATTATCAAATCACAAAAGATCACTAATGTTGAGCCTCCCTCTCAATTAGAGCTTCATTTTTCTGTATCTCCAAGCTTGTCTCGAAGGTTTGCATCACCCTTGGTGAATCCCAAGCCCACCAAGTATCCATCCATCCAGGGATATCACATGGAACTCTATCTCGTGAATCATAGATTCCTCTAACTGCTACAATTTCCTAATCACTAGAGAAACCATCTCAACATGGTTGTAATGTCCCCATTCTGGATTTACCTCCGTGAAGTCCTAAGACATCAATTTTAATTTAAAGTGAGAGTTGTAATGTTTTAATAAACATAACTTAATCACAATTGAATACATTTCATTATAATTTTGACCTAAAATTTTGAGAATAGTTTGGAGAATTGAACTTATCTTAATAGATTCTCCTTGATTTGTGCTAATCATAAATATGGTAATATCTCTCCTCAAAATTCGATCATGAATGTGGCTATGTCTTCTCCAGCTTGTTGCTCTATAACATTGCATCATATATTCTTCCCTTCACAACATTAACATTCTTCATAAATCCATATTTTAATCTTCGTAAGTCTACACTTGTATCTTGTCATACTCTTTTCTCAAACCTTTGGGTTTATTACTATTTATGAATCACAACTTTCCATTAAACAACAGCTTCTTAAGAAGATAGCTACCTTCACTAATGCAAACCTCTCCTTAATATGATTACCTTGTAATATATAATTCCTTGTATTTGAACTTTCACTATGAACAACGGACCATCTCTATGTTGTCCTTCCTTGTATAATGTTAGTCATTGCCCTTTGCACATTGTAGTTCATATACCTATTCAATCATCAATAAGACATTTTCATCAACCTCCCATATTCATCTTCATATTCGTTATCCTTCCTATGATAGTTCCATGCAATTAAGAATGATCGCTTCCCTGTATTTCCGATGTATATCTCTCTCTCGTGATCGATATAGAGAATACAAAACTCCAAGTTATTTCACTTACGATAGTCTTCCGTCCGTACTCATCGCAAATCCATTATGAATGATGGGCTCTGGAAATCTCTTGTATGGGTGTAGGACAGTCCGCAGTTTCGTATATCGAAGTAACAATTCATCGATTACATTTTGTGGTTCTTTGATTATCGAGGTGGAGATATGTATCGAATGGGCTTCTTATGCATGGTGTCTTTCTTCATAAAACATCCCTGCAATTTCTCCTCTATTCTACTACTTCAAGTGCTGCATACAAACTCCCGTAAACGCACCAAATACGGATAAGAGTAAGAAGAAGATAATCCTCCAAGGTCAAAGCTCATGTCAATGATCCACCAAGGGAATGTGTATGTCGTAATTCCTTGTATGCAGTCTTTAGGATGTAAAACTGATTTCTTATAATTTCAATTGTAAAAGACTTCTTCCATCAAAACTTATACTCCAAAAATGCCTTCCCTATTCCTGAGAACATTGAATGTCCCATTCAAACTATTGTTTTTGAGGAAGAGAACTTCGAGCTTTGGCAGCATTCCGAAGGCTGGAGGAATGGAGCCACTCAAATCATTATAAGCCAGGTTCAAGTCTCTTAACCTTGCTTTGATACCATGTTAAAGTCCCATGTATTGCCTATATTTTTCTTTTTATTATTATTCTCTTCTTTTTTCAATGAGATCACACATCTCATAATATATATGCAAGAGGTTCCCTTTCACCAAGGGACACCATACTTTATTATAATATTAAATAATTAAATATTAATGATTATATATATATTAATATATTATTATATTATTAATAATTATAATATAATTATATTATAACATAATATAATTATATTATCTCACAACTAATAATATAATAATTATATTATCAATATAATCACAAGCTTTTATGTAGGCCTGTAGATTCCGCCCACAACTACAATAAAATCAACATCACTAAGTGTCAAGTTTCAATCTACTTCAAGTGCACCACTCTTAGAGCGAACTTCATAAGCACCCCTTGCGGAGAGAACTTAATGTGCTCAAGACTCTCCTAAGACCTCATGTTGAGCATGCTATGATGTATAGGATTTGAGAAAGTGAGTGTAAGTGAGCGAAGGAGAGTTAAAGTGTTAACTTGAAAGTAACTCCAAGTGCTCCTCTTTAGGAGCGAATTTCACTTCAAGTGCTCTTTGATAGGAGTTAAATTTCCTTTTGGGCATCCCATGAGGTAAGTTTGACATGTTTTCATGAATGAATGTTTAAAAAACCTAAGGTTTTAGTCGATGGAGCAAAGTAAAGTGATTGAGAGAAAGTTTGGTTTTGATTTGAATTTCACTTCAAGTGCATGTAAACTGGAGCGAAATTCAAGTGCATGTAAATTGGAGCGAACTTCAAGTGCATGGGTTTAGAAGCAAACTTCAAGTGCATGGATCATGGAGCGAACTTTACTTCACGTGCTCCTAATTGAGAGCAAATTTGCCTTGTTTGCCCAAGAGAAGATGTGAGATTGCTTATAAGATCATTGCCTTGAGCCGATTCGATGCTTAGAAAAAAATAATTTTGAGATGATGAAAGGCGAGATTTGAGAGTAACTTCAGATGCACGAGTTTTGGAGCAAACTTCATGTGTACACTATCTAGAGAGAACTTCAAGTGCATCAAGGTTGGAATGAACTTCAAGTGCTCCTTGGAGCGAAATCTACTTCAAGTGCTCCCCTCTAGGAGCAAAAAACACTTCAATTGCTCCTTCATGAGAGCAGATTTTCTCTAAATGCTCTTATCAAACCTGCAAATCACATAAAATCAGAAATTATGTCAAATTAACAGATTATAGAGGCTATATGTCATGTGTGTTTGATGCTCATTTGTTTGTTTTGTAGGAGATGAAGAAAGAAATCAAAGGGATCACATTGGATGAAGACCAAAACAAGTGTTATAAGGAGGAAATTTCAATGTCAAGGTCAAGAAAATGTCCTCAAGAGGAAAACTCCATCAGCAAATACAAAAACATTAAGGATGTTGATTGCAAAGCAAAAGGAGGAAAATTGTAAGATCTACACCACCATGCAAAGGGGAAAACTTCATTTACAAGCACAAGAATGCCTAAGAGGAATCTCAACTCTCACTGCACCATGGAGACATGAAGAGATCAAAGGAATGCGAAGGAGAAATCATACAATCACCCCAAGGCAAGCAGGCGAGGATGGAGGAATGACTCAGCTACATCAATGCTTCCCATCACCACTACTTTGAGCGAACTTGAAATGTTGAGTATCAAGAGATATCTCTCAACATCCCTTCATGATGATGAATCAAGTCTACAAGAACAAGTTGAGGCGGCATCCAATCACTATCTCCACCAATCAAATAAGTTCCACATCAACACGTCTAGATGCAATGTACCTGACTCGTCCATGATGGCACAAACTTCGAGGCACCTACCCTTATTATCTATTGGTCGTGTCAAAATGTTGTAATTATTTCATTGGCCAGAATTGAGTTTGTTGTAACAAACCCTAATTAGGGTTTTCATTGTAAAATCTCGGCCATTGATCTCAAATTGATCTGAGCCATTGAATTGTATTGACTATTGAGTGCATTATAAAAGGCTCAAGCTCTTCATTTGTAAAGGTTAATAATAGATAGTTTAGAAGTAGTGAATAGGAAGTCAATAGCAAATAATAGATAGCAGCTAGAGTAGATTAGGAGAAGACAAAGATTGTTGCCAAACCTTGTTGTAAAGAACAATTAATTTCATTGAAGTTATGGTGAATTTGATTTGTTACTTCAACAACTTGCATGGTTTTTACTTCTCAATTTACTTTCATGTTGATTAGATTGAAAGGAGGAAATTGTTGAATGTATTTGCATGGAATCCATTTAGTCCATACCACTAGCCTCTTGTTGATTGTAAGTGTGCCTTGCATGGTCAACTAGAGCGATTTGAGCTTAACTTCAAATTGTTATACATCCATTGTTTATGCATTAACTTGGATGGTAATCAATGTTTGATGATAATGATTTGAACATCTTTGAATTATCCCTTAGAAGATTGCACTGAGCTTGTGTCAAATTGTTCAAGTTGATGGTGAGACCTTGCCCAGTAGGATTCCATCTAATCATTCACCTATCTTCTTACATTCTAGGTCTTAGAATAGACTCTCTCAACCCTTTCCTTTTGTCCTTTTTCCAACTCGCGCTAGTTTAGGATAAAAAGCATCACAAGATTGCAACATCAGATGATCAAGTTCTAGCGATTCAAGCATTCAACAATTCAATGTAAGTCCCTTTGTGATTCCAACATAATCACATCAAAACGAGCTTATCCACAAGTCAACTTGGCATACAAGAACCTTGTAGTTGTCTCAAGTGATCCTTAAGCTAATCTTCAACATTTGAGTAACTTTGTTCAACTGAGGATAAGATACTTTTGGGTATTTTATTCTGTGTTTGCATGTGCATGAAAAACACATCCACACAATGCAAGGTTCTTTTGTGCAAGGCTTATGCCAATTCTATTATGGCTATTTTAAAATATAGCCAAGTATATAAAATAAAGGGAACTTTAATATTGAATTAAATTATCTTAAATCACATAGAATTGAACTCATAAGACAGAAAGGAATCTTGGAGAGTGAAGTGACTGCTGCAAATCAACACAAGGAGAAATTCAAGAAAAGTTCAGAAGAACTTGGTGACATGCTGAAGAATTAGAAACCTAATGGTGATACAAATGGCCTTGGCTTTGAAGTTGGTGAAAGCTCCGGTACTGCAAACAATCATGATCATAGCAAACCGATAAGACAACCTACTGCTTACAAATTTAATGGCAAATGCTTTAACTGTAACAAGTATGGTCATAGAGAAAATCAGTGTAGATCTAGAAATTTTCAGAATACTAATACACCCACCGGTCAATGTTCTAAATGCAACAAAGTTGGTCATAATTCAGAGAATTGCAGAATGAATGTAAGATGTTATATTTGTGGAAGATTTGGACACTTATCTAATCAATGCAAAACACATACCGGCATAGGATATGGGAAAGCTATTCAAAAGAACAATGTGACTTGTTATGCCTGTAACAAAATTGGACATATTGCAAAATTTGTAGAAGTAAGGCATCATCGGCAAATAACAAAGGTCCTAGTTTGAAAGGTAAAGAAAAGGTTGAAGAGGTAAAACAAGAATTCTCAAAACAATGGATCAGAAAGTCAGATCTGAATGTTGATGGGAATACTCCTCCACCGGTAGAACAGAGTAACACTCCACCAGCAGGAGACTCTTCATCTAACTGAAGAAAAATCCTTTGAGGGTTTAGAAACAAAATGAAAAACTTGCTATTATTCCCTCGGTTAATGGTGAGAAGTTGAAATTGCTTCTATACCAGCAGATGACTTAAGTTGTGACTTAACTGGCAAGCATTAAATGTGGTAGTTGACAAAATAACATTATAAAGCAAGTGTTTTGGCTCCTTTTTCATTCACCAAGCATTCAAATCCTCGAGAGCACGAAAATTCCTGAGCGAAGGTATTCTAAGCGAAGAAGTGAAGCAATCCATCAAAGCATTCATCCCTAAGGCAGAATGAGGTATTTATAGCTATGGCATCTTCATCCACTCCTTAATTTATTGCAAACCCTACTGTTGTTGAGGTTATTAAGTGCCCTAGACCCGTTTTCAAACTGGTTCCCGAAATTGCAAAGAAAGATGATAGCATAGGTGCATTTTCTCACATCCCTAAAGGAGTAGTATATGCTGAAGACCCTAGGATGTATATACATTGTCATATTGATGAATTAGGTGATGATGAGATTAAGAACATGTTTTAAATTGTGATTTGTGATGAGTCCAGAAATGTCAAACCTGAACATAAGATAGTAGAAACCCTAGGTTTCACTAAAATTCTTAGTATCCCAGATTTTCCCAAGGATATCATAAGGATTGTGTTAAGCAGAGTACATGGTGAATTTTTCTGGTTAGACTCTATTCATAAAATCACAAAAGAAGCAGTAAAAGTTGTAACAGGGTTACCCTCCACCGGTAACAAACCGGACAAAACAAAGGTCTCAAATGACACAGTGATAAACCTAATTGGTGCAACATTTGATAAAAGATCTCTAAGGGTAAATGATGTGAAGGATATAAATATCATATTTATCAGTATGATCTTAGGTTATAAGGCTACACATGCAAATAGGTTAAACTCAGTTTCTAGCCTATGTATCAACAATGCCTATGATGTGGTCAATGATAATGCAAGAATAGATATATGTGAATGGCTTAAAGATGAGCTGATAGACAATTTGGGAAAGATTAAAGGAGATAAGAAAGGAACATTCTGATTCGGAAACTTGCTTGTTTGTCTGATGTTGTACATAACCAAACAAGAACCCGTTATTGGTGCTAGAGATTTTGGCTTTGACATACTGGTAGGAAAACAACTATCGGATCTATTGAACAATATGGGAGAGAACAGGGAGAAAAACATAAATGAGCATTTTCAAGCATTGAAGGCTCGAATGAAGACTAGAGTAAGACTATCACAAGCTATTGTGGATAAGTATCAAAAAGAAATCTGTTTTGTGATCAAGAAAGATGAAATCTGGATGGAGGCAGTTATCCCTAGAACTATTTGGGTAACTGAAATGGGCTATGAAACAGATGACAACATAATAGAAACTTATGCAAAAGCCCTCCTTGAAGCTCCAAAGGAACCGGAAGAGAAAGTGTTTGGTAGTGCTGAAACAATAGAAAGTACTATTCAATCTAGGAAAAGGGTTAAGAAAGTTGAAGCAACTGTAAGAAAAGGAACTCGGTAGGCAAAGGCAATCAAGGAAGATGTTTTGAGACAAACTGGTATAAGTGAAAGTGAGTTGGAAGCACCTCAACCGGAAACTCATCTTTCACCGGTTGGAACTTCTTCTAAGAGTGATATACCTGTTGTATTTAAAAGGGTTGAAAGGAAAAGAAAAACCCTCACCGGTACCTTCTCCTACACCAAAAAGGACAAGACAGAAGCAACAGGCAGTAAGGCCTCCGACGAAGAAAATGACTCCTAAGAAGAAGAAGGTGAAACAGACTATTGCTCCTCTAGACAAACTTCTTAGCGAAATTACAGAGGATGGTAAGCTGAAGAACATCAATAAAATGTACAATACACTATCAGCTGATGATAAGGAAAGCATAGAAAATAGTGTAATTCTACACTTAGATATATACAAGAAATTTTTGATGCAAATTGTTGATGAAATTCCAAATGACTTGTATAGGAGATTAGAAGCTAGAAGATTAGCCATTGTTGAACTGGATAAAAAGATTAAGATTGAAAAATTACTGGCAGTGCATCCAGTTAACTCACCTGATGAAATAGACAAATTAATCAGTGAGGCTAACCGGACAGTATTTTCTACTGCTCACTGCCATGTAGCACTAATGGTTGGCAGAGTAACTAAAGTATCTGAGGAAACAACAGATGGATGGGATATATTCTTTGTGGAAAAAGAAAAAGAGGAAGAATTACTTAGGCCAAAAACTATCAAAGTATATCAAAAGGATAGAGATAAGGGGAAAGGTAAGGTAGGTGGACCACCAAGCCTGAAAATAACTGACAATGTGCCCCCACCTCTTTCAGATACTCCACCGATAGACACTACTGAAAATCAACCGGCCACTGAGAGTATGGAGACTCCGGTAGAAGATACAAACCCTGAATCAAAAAGTTTGTATACAGCAAATGTAGACACTCAGGAAGTTAATGTTGTGGTTGACAGAGAAACCACTGAGGATAAGGAGAAAAATGTGACTACTGAGTCACTGGTTGCAGAGGTTGAGATGAACACAGAAAAACCAGCACAGACAGAGCAACCGGTAGAGGATACCACTAAGAAACCGGTAGAAACAATAGATAAACCATCTGAAGAACCGGCTAAAGAGAGTTCAGAGGTACAAACTGAGATTACATATAAGAAACCGGCAGTTAAAAGCTCAAAGAAACCCTCTGAGACACAAATAGAGAAACCAAAACTGGTACAGGTTGAAGCACAGGTTCAGACAGACACAGTGCCACCGGCCCAAACTGAAAAGCATAAACCTTTGTTTGTAGAAATGCAAACACAAACAGACCTACCAGAGGTCGAATCAAGCAAGGTAATAACCATAACCGGTAGCATGGCTATTATAAAGATTGTTGGACAAACATCTAGTACAGCTATGACAGAATTCAGACCTACTAATGTAACAGAGGTCTTGTTAGATTCAATAAAGAAGATCACGGAATGCAATGCACAAGCCTATAAGGCTATTGATGATACAATACCAATTCTTAAATTGATAGCACCAAAGTGCAGTGTTGAGAATAAAGATTCTTTAGGTCAACTAGACACATTGTCTAAGTTCATTACTGACAACCTACTAACTATTGATCAAATAAATGAGAATACATTTAAGGAGAGAATGATAAAAGAAAAAGAGAAATTATTTGAGGATATTGTAAAGGAGAACAAGGAAGAAATGGACACCCTTTTACCGGAACTTGGAAAAATAATCTATGACTTCAAGAAACTGTACAGGGATACTTGCAAAACGAATGTCCTAACAGAGGATCTTGACAAGGAGATCAGCAAAGCACAAGATAAGATAAATAATATTGCTGACAATCTAATTGGAACATCAGATTCATTTTTGGAGTTAGAAAAGAAGATTGCAGAACAAGAAGAGAAAATCAAGAAGTTAGAAAATGACAAACAGGGAATAAAGGATAAGGCAAAGGACTTGAAATGCAGACTTAGTCCAAGACTTGAATACCTTACTTCTTTGAGAAAAGAAATATCTGAAGCTCTGGTTCCTGGACTGAAGACACGAGAAGAGCAAATGCACATACTCACCGGTACAATGCAGAGAACACAAGAGGCAATAAAAGATAGCAAAACTTTCAGCAATGGTATAAACTTAGTTTTGACAGATATCTTTCAGATTGTAACCCACCGGTTACAAGAATCCAAGCAGGACTCCACTGACAGCAAATGACAACCTTTGTCATTGATGTCAAAGGGGGAGTAGTGGGATGAGAAAAATGGTCAGAAAGGGACTTCATCTGCTCAGGGGGAGCATACAGTTTTGAGCCAATTTTGGAAAGACAATTTTTTTTGGCAGACTATTTTTGGATATCATTTTGGACACTTTTGATTTTTCTCATGAGTGTTGCCATCAATGCCAAAGGGGGAGATTGTTGGCAAATGCACACTCCAATGAGAAATTGTAGGTGATTGTAGGTTTTGTCATTGATGGAAACCTTGCAATCATATGATACCGGCACCGACACCGACAGACAGACTGTACACCGACACACAGGACACCGGTAGTGAAAGGAAGGATACCGGCACCTTGGCCGACTTCAATTTTGTTTAAAATGTATTTTGTAATTAATTGTAAAATCATTGTAAGCTGACATGGCGAGTTGTAATATGACTCATATATGTATGAGATCATTTTGTAATAGGAAATATGTGAAATAGGATGCGAGATAAGCAGACCTAATATGCGAAACATTGGTTAAGGATTTATGTTGTAGCAGAGCTTAAACCGGTACTAAATCTAGCATAGCAAATGCTGATCTGAAGCAGTACAAGACATTGGATTAGTATAATCCATTTTGTAAGTCGGTGTGACTTCTTCTGTAATTGAGCAGTGAGCTCTAGGCACTTGGCCTTCCTGCATGTGCAGGCCCCTATTGTAAGAGTAATATTCCTTTATTGGCCAGTAAGCAAATATTGTGGGTCACAAATCCCACCGAGGTTTTTCCCACACCAGGTTTCCTCGTTAAAATATTGTGTTATGGTGTGCTTCTCATGTGGTTACTGTTATTCTTGTTTACTACATTATTTCTGGTTTACCAGTACATAGTTTTAATATGTTTTTCATGTTTTAAGTCGAGTAAATTTATATACCGGTTAGATACTGATTCACCCCCCCCTCTCAGTATCTTTGGGAATCCTAACAATAAGATTGATAGTTAGCAGAGAGGGACATCAATTTACTGGAGAAAGAATAGGAGCTAGAGAAGACAAAGAAGCATTTGATGGAGGCTGCTTTCATGGTGAAGACAACCCAAGAGTGAAAGTTGGTGGCCAACCAACGTCTTCAACAACTTCAACAGCAGCACTCTCTAGCATCCACCCCTACATCCTCAGTACATCCAGGGGCATCTTGTTACCCTCCCCCCTCTTAGTATATATTCTCTTTAGTTTTGTTTTGTCCAACTCCTAGTTTTGTTTCTTTAGTTTGGAAGATGACTTTCTTCTTAGGGGGGCTGATGTACTCTGCAAAAGTACATTATTATAGTCAGCTAAATAAATAGTTATGTTTTGTATTTGCAGTATTTAGTTCCTGACTACTTGTGAGTTGGTAGTTGGTAGTTACTGAGAGTTGGCAGCCTTAACCAACTCAATACATTATTTAAATGTAGTTGTTTACAATCGGGATGGCTCTTTGATGTATTTATTGCACATTTAGTAATTGGTAATAAAGATATTACTTCCAAAGTATTGAAGTTGCATCATTCTTGTTTGAAGTTTTGTCTTGAGTTTTGGAGTTGGCCAACAAGTGGGACAATTTACAAATTACTTGAGTTGATGAGCTGTAATGAATGCCTTTCAATTGTAATTGGTTATTTATCCTCTTGATGGAATGAATTGATTCACGAAGACTTCTACATTTCAGAATTTGAAAAGCTTCCAAACAACGTTATTGAACTTGCTGGAATTTTCAGAACAATTGCAAGTAAAGGAGATTTCAAGCTTGTTACTTGTGTAGCTCTGGAGAAAGGACCTAAACATGAAATCCACATGATTGAAAATCCATCCTTTGGATTGAGTGATGTTTACTATTATACTAATCTTTCTTTAGGGTTAGTTTTGAAGACAACAATTGTTCCTTGCACCTTAGTTATTGATGCTTTCATGGATGGGTTACAAGAGATTACCAAAAGGGTCACAAATTTCCTTGATGTGCATGATTTTATGGATGTTACTTGGGGATGTAACATGTATCTTTCTAGGAATGTTGGAGATCAATCTTGGTTGGGTATCTATGCTTAGGATCTTCAACAAGGTTTGATGGAGCTTGTTGGGAATGGTAGGAAAGTTTTTGGAGGGACAAGGATGAATCTTTCAGAATTGATACTGATGTTCCTTTCCTTACCAACCACATTGGTTCAATTACAGGTGAATTGGAGAGAGATTTTAAGAATTGGAGGAATGATCAAATGGATACTCTTGGGAGTGTTCCCTGCCAAAGAATGGATCACATTTTCATTCTTGACCTTGTTGTTTGGTTGCAGGACAGCCACCTCACATTTTGGTTTGCTTCCATTCAAGAAGGTTGGCACATTATTTCTTGTCAAGGAAGTAAAAGGTTTCAATTGGTGGTTCTTTGGAGGTAATTTCCAACCACTTTTGAGTGGTCTTTGCGCATTGCAACACTCAACCTTCATGCTAATACTTTGAGATCTCTTTGGTGTAGAGTTGTGAACTTGTTAAAATCAGATTGTACCTCACTAATATCAGACTCGAACAGCAGCGAGTGTATGTCTATTCATACCTTTCAAACTATGGGTTTCTATACTATGAAGGGTTGTGAAGTAAACTATGATAGATTACTCTTAGAGTACATTTAGGACAACAAACCTCTATATGCTTTAGTTGTTCATTTAGAGACTCATGGAGTTGGAACAATAAGAGGTTTCACAAGTCTTCATGATTGTATAAGATTAGCATTGAGGATACATGTTAGATCCAAGTGGTCTTATGTTCTTGAGTTCATTGGATTCTTGCAAATGATTGGTTTCCTTTTAGCAAGAAGATTGGAGGAGTTTGCATTTGTAATTATGATTTTGTGTGACACCTTGAGGAGATATACTAAGGATTGGAGTTGTGGGCAAAATCCCAATGTTAGTACTATTGTCCATTTTCCGATCAGCCTATACATGACTTCAATTCTTGGCCTGCAAATGAGTTGGATGACTTCTTCAAACCAAAAGTTGAGTACTTTATGGTTGTGGCTGGTTGGTAGAGGTGATCTGATCATAGGAGATGACTCTTTAATTACTTCCATATTCATATCTCTTATATTTTTGGTGGGATTTTGGATTTATTACTAATGCCCTTATATTTCCAAATTGGTTATGGTGACATTTTCATGAGCAGATTGATTTTGAGCCTTGGAAGGCTTTAAGGCAGCTAGTTGTGAGTGTTTTTCTAGACAGGCCATTTATTTATTGCTTCCACTCTGGTGAGTGACAGTCACTACAAATACTTTATGGAGATGGTATGCATATATTGCCTTATTGATTGCAGTGTGTTGGTGTGTTTGGAACCATTCTTTTGACACTTGGAGGTTAAGTGTTGATGATATGATTTCAATTGGTGACAGCAGATATTCCCTAGTTGGCAGATTTCAGAGTTGTGACAATGATTGGTATACTTCATTTTAGAGATGTCATGAGGGGATATTCTAAGTTTTATTCTTTATAGCTGAGAAGAGTTTGGTAGTTGGATTGTCGTGTTGGACTTCACTGAGATGCCTTGGTAGGATATGCTTCATGGTATAAACTACAACCCTTTTAGGGATTTAAATTGGGTGCTAATGATGTTTACTTTTGGAGGTTCTAGGATAGGGGAGCACAGTTTGGGCACAATAGATTGACACTTATGATTAGAGTGGTGCAGCATAAATTGGTAACTCTTTTTTGAGACTAACTTGGAACCCTAGGATCATGTTGGTTTGCAGTTCAGTAGTTGTTAGGGATGGAGCTAGTGTTGACTTTCTAGAGCTTACTCTTATGGTGCATCGGTTTGGCTCTCTCAAAGAGAAATTCTCTGAGGTGTTAACTTAGTATATGCAATATTTGATTTTTCTTCTTCCTGGTGGTCATTAGGAGGTCTGTTGTGTTTGCATCTTGTAGGATAGTACTTTGAGAGGTTGGTGCTACAAATTTCCTGTTTACTTGGGACCTTGGGATCATTCTTGGTTTCAATCTGGATCAATCTAATGATTGTTATGTTGTATTGGAATTCCTTGAGGACAAGCAATCTTTGGGAAGGGTGGACTGTAAATGTCCTCATTTTTAAGTTCTTTAGCAATGTAGTTGACACTAACTTTTTGGGGTTTTGTTATCTTGTTTAAAGGGATAATTTGATGTTACCAGTAAGCTCAAATGGTTTAAAGAAATCATATTACACTTCTAAATGTTAGTTTTTGCTTCCAGTTTGGACTCCAAGATTTTTGGAGGGAGCATCTATTTTTAGAAAGTCACCCAATTGGGTATTTTTATCATCTTTTATCATTGAGATCACTCCTATGCAGTTAGATTTCAATTCAATGCATTTCAACCATTGTCACTAATTGGGTGAATTATTGAGCTATATTTAATTAATTTCACTAAAGTTGTCATTTTAATAAGAATAGTTTGCCGTGCACCTCAATGTTATAGCTTGTTGGACAACAAACAAAAAGTTTTAAATGTTGAGACACTTAAAAGTAACTTTAAGTGTCGGAAATGTTTCAAAAATAAATTATATCACTTTTTGGAATTTAAAGGCCTAATAAATTAATAAAGCAATTTTAAAAGGGAGTTTTTGGGAAGTTCCCTAAAAAGATTATAAAAACAGGGATGAAGAGCTCATTTGGTATGTTGAGTTTTTTAGTTTTGATATTTCTCTCTGAGAAAACCCTATGTGGTTCTAGAGATTTGGACTTGGTCCATCTCAGACTTCTTGAGGATGAAACCCCTCTTGAGGAGACTAGCTACGGTAGTGAAAGATCTACTCTGGGACGGTATTTGTTGGAAATATCTTATAGGTATTTCGCAATGCTTTTAAAAGTTGAGTTATCCAATTTGTGTGGTCTCTTTCAAAGATAAATTTGCAAGAAGTTTGGATATATTGCTACATCTTTGGAATGTGAGAATAGACACCTTGCTGGTTTCTTCTAGAGTTGAGAAGATATTATGCCCTAATCATAGATATTTTATCAGACCTATGAAGGAATATAATACTCTCTATTGCATTGGTTTATCATGCCCTAGGCTTGGTTGATTTGATGAACAATGGTTTGTGATATTCTTGGCGTAAGACATCTGTAGGGTTTGGCACTGAGGATTTCATCTGAAGATCAAACTTTGTCTGATCACAAATGTTACTATTGCTGTCCGCTTCCATTGCTGGATATTTCAGTGATTTGGGAAGTCCTTTTGGGCCTTTACTGGGCACTAGCTGTAGCAGCTCTTTGGATAAGACTTCTGATTTGCCAGAAGACATAATTTCTGCTATTGCGTGGGAAATGGCAGACATGTTTATTCTCAAAATCTCTTTTTCTTCTGCTGCAAGTTCTAAAACTAAGTTACCTTCCATTATATCCATTGAAACTGAGGAAAGAGGTCAAAATTAAATAATTTTCTGAGTTAGAGAATGGTGTTATTTGCAAATCAGATCAGATATTTGTTTTTCTGTGATTATTGAAAGAACGTCTTCTTTGGTAATCTTTATTTTGAGTTGTATGCTTAATTCTGCAATTTTGAGCAATACTTGCAAGTCTGAAACAAAACATCAAAACTATCAAGCAAACTGTTTGACCAAATAAATACAAAGCTAAGAGGGTGAAAGAAGTGCAAAAAATTGGGTTCAAATTTGGGGTAGCATCTTACATTTTTATACCATTTTCAGACTTTGTGACTTCTGCAAGAGAGCTGGTTAGCACCAAATCACTAAACTATAAGTCAGCTAATGCCTAGTTTTCAAGTTTTGCCTTTCCTGATATTTACTGATGTAATATAATAGCCCTTGAGGGCCCTGTTGAATTGAATTGCTCTAATTTAATACATTCTTTAGATCTACAATCTCTATAACAAGTGTGTAGGGTTTTTAACGGTAAATTAATAGCTATAACTAGAGTAAAACCTAAGCACAAACCCTAGGAACTTTAGAGATACTAAATGCAATAAGTGGACCTTAGCGGTTTGGTTTGTAAGGAACCCAAACAAGGCCAACAAAGAAGATCACATAAGGCTGGGCATGTACTTGTATACAACAATGTGGCACAAGGATTCAGCCCAATGTATGGCCTGCAATAATTGTACAAGAGCCTTTGGTGCTATCTGCCAACTCACGGAGATCCAATAAAGTTGCATGACATCTGAGTAGTGTTCGGAGGTGGAATTGTTCAGTTGAGAAACTAACACTGGAGGTTTGGTGCATTGGGGTGTCTTATGATGTCACAAAAGACGGCACCAAGATAGGAGGAATAACATGAAGATACTTTGGTATTGGTGGCCTACAAGGTTGTGTTGGGCTGCATGGAACTGTGTATAAGGAAAAGATGAATACACAAGATCAAAATGGTATTTCTCTCTCTATTGCGCATAATAATTTGAGGACTCAATCTCTATCTGTTATAAAAAATTATTGGTTAGCAAGTTTCAACATCCTACAGGTCCCAGGCCTTTCACGTTGGTGAATTATTACAAAATCCCATTCTAAAGTTGTGTTTTTCATACCCCTGTTTAAACTTTAACATTGTATTGAGAGAAAAAAGCTGCAATTACATAAAAGTTGTGTTTGATCTTGTATAGTTCTGTATGTTGCATCATATTTAGCTTACGATTATTTAGTTCCTTCAAAGGTCATACATCCACTGACCCTCATAATGAGAATGATATAGCTGAATATTATGTTGCAATGAACATGATGATGATTGGCATTGGATTACTGGAAATTCTTTTAAGTTTAACGTTGTTTGTGATAATCAAGATAATGGAATGTGTGTAACCCCTTGTGCATTTGAATTGCAAATTCTCTTAAACAGAACACATGATGAACGTTTTCTTGGCAATTCTGTTATAGGTTGTTCTTGAATGTTCAATAACAAATTGAAGAGTTTTATCTATGAATTTTCATAAAACATATTTTTCCAATAGCATACTATTTAAATACAAAAATATGCACAAATAATAGCATATGTAACTATTCTCCACAGAGTTTCAGAACAGGAGACAATGGGACATAGGGACAGTGGCTAATGACACAAATATTATTAACATGGTTATACATAGATTCACATACATACATACGTAAACACATACATAATTTTAATATTAATATAATACATATTTATTATTTAAACTATTTAATGTTCATAATTATTAAACTAATCAATACTAAATTATATTATTATAAACATAGGTTTTCCTTGCAATTCTTATGTTTCCTCCAACATCGAATCCCCATTATCTCTGACCAGATCTTCATTCTTTAGAGAACCAAAGGTGAAGCTGGGGAATCTGACCAGTCTAAATGATGACGACTGCACAGTTGACGAGAGGAATATCATCATTCTTAAAAATATTTTCATTTATTTTCTTCTCTATTACAAACTCCTTACAGCAGTCAGCAGAAACCCCAAAGTTTATGAAAACTTGATAGTTGATAACATCCACCACCTCCCCATCTATACCACTTTCTCCACTCTCTGCTAAGCCTAAGGGATCTGTTATGTAGAAATTAAGAAATATTTGATCACCAACTTCCTAAAATTATGATATAAGAGCATGCATCCAAGTAAACAAAAATAAGAACAGCTATTTTAATAGTCTATTTTGCCTCCAGTATCATTTAAATATTCCTTATTTCTTTCAAGGTCAAGCATTTGTACATGCTGTCATATTGTCTGTATGTTCCATGCTTTGAGAAAAAATAAAAATTGTTGTCATGACATAGAGAAATTTTGTTCAAAATAGGGACTCCCCAGCATCCCTGAGACAATTGAGCGATACCCAGGCATCACCTGTCCATCCTCGGAATGTCAGGGTATGCCCTCAATGTCCTCTTCAAGAATGCACCCCCAAGACGTCCCCCTTGTAGGTAGTTGTGGGGTGCCATTTCATCCCCATCCCAAAAGAAGCACTTTTTCAGGGGGAATGTGTCCCTATGGAACATGAATATATAGTCATTTAAATCAGTACAGCTAAATAAAACATAATACTCATTTATAACACTTTATTTAACATCTATATAGATCAATAAAACAAATAAATGCCATTTATATACAACATTTATTATCTGGCATTCTATTACAAATGTATGAAACATACGCTGCTAGGTTGGCTGAAAGGCAAGAGATAATCCAAGAAATGATTAATGATTAATATGTCCAATGATTCAAATGGAGTGGCTGTGGAGATGGGAGCATCAAGTCTGATTGCGCCATTACCTCTGATTCTTCTCTTGCTGACTTCAAGCTGATGATTATCCAATTACACTAAAAATGTAAACACTCCCAGTGCAAATTTTTAAAGCATTAACAGCAATGGAATTTGCACCTCACTTCAACAGCTGCTATGTACTCAATGTATTTGCATTGCATAGATCAAAACACAATTACATTCAATCATGCGATTTAATCACTAAACATGGCCTCCAGGAAATCCGTTGTTACCTCTTCACATTTATTTAACTATTTTACTATTGAATTGAGATAGATAAGTGCAACAACTACTTTAACATTGATAAGGGACTTGATCTCCGTGTTAAGAAAAAATTATTGGTCAATCTTTTCCTATGCATAAAAGTAAAGAATTACATAACAAAAGGTTGCATAAACTTCAAGGCATGGAAAAGGTCACTAGATACCATGGATTGCTTCTTATAAGGCCTAATTTGGTGGAGTCAATTATTGAACAATAAAATCGGTAAGAATTTCAACAATCATTATCTTTCATATGCATATTTTATTGATAAATAATAAAGTGCATTGTAAAGTGACCGATTCTAAACTACATAGTTTTGCATTAATGAACATGTGTAAAAGACTTACGCAATTAAAAACTGAAGGAGCTCCCGGTCCTGCAGTTAAGAACACATAACTCATACTTATTTTACTTACAACAAAAATGAAAACCAAGAAAAGAAATATCACTGTTGCAAATTATATAGAAATCCAATGCATGTGTAAGAATACATATACAAAAAGAAAATTCTCATGCATGTTCACAGAGTATATAGACTAAATAAAGGGTCCAATGCACATGCAAGAATATATGACTTTGATCCATTTATAGTCGCTGCCATTTTTGGAACCAAACTTGAAAATAATGCAAATGGGAAAAATCTACAAATAGTTGATGAAAGAAATCAGATGCTTTTGTCTTGATTACATAATCTTTCAACTTGTCCAAAATTCCAAATACTCATCACAAAGAGTAATTTTTTCATTCCATCAAATATCACTTATCTCAAAAGGCATTTTGTAAAGCATCAGATTGAAAATAACTTGACCTTGCAATTTTGCCAAAGTAAAACAAGTTAGATGTTTACTAAAAATTTCATATCGTAATCAAGATCATATTGTAAAACAAGTCATATCTAGTAAACACACACACCCAACCCTCAAACTGATGACAATAGTTCAATAAAAGTTAATTTGGTGACTAAACTTCTCTATTCCATTGTTTTAATTTCCAATTACCATGATCAGTGGGCATAACTGGCTTGAAGATCGAAGTTACCGATTCAGGTAAGGGGTACAGATACGGAATCGTAGAATCGACAAAAAAAGATTCCTTGGATAATATATATATATAATAGTATATATTAAAATATATTATAATTAAATATTTTAATATTTAATATTCTATATATTATATTTTAATATATATTATTATATATAATATATTTTAATATATATTACATTATAATATATAATAGATATTATAATATATATTATAAATTATAACATATATGAATTTATAAAAAACTTTAAAATTAATAAATAAATAAAAAACATATTTTTAATAAACATTATTTAATATATAAAAATAAATTTTATTTTTTTTATAGTTTTAAAAGTTACAATACCGAAAAGAATAATATCCAGAAAGTTTAAGATTATACATTATGGATTGTGGAAATCTGATATCATTAAAAGAGTAATATGTTATACTGTTTCTTCGACCACGCTTGGAGATGGTGATCTGAAGGAGTAATATTCGTCTATTGTTGTTCCAGATGTGGCGAGAAGTTGTGCCAAATGGCGATCAATCAAATGCTTGAATCTGAAATGGATGGAGTTCGAGGCGTTAGTCCCCCTCCACCAGTCTACTTGGTAGTAGATAGGTCGCCCTTCTCTCTACCGGCTCTTTAGAATGGAAGTCTTCATCAAGCTTTGGTCGGGGGCAGAGCCGAAAGGAAGGATGAAAGAATGATTCGTTAACCCCTTTCTCTTCTTAGTCTTAAGACTGTTAGGAGAGGTAGAGAATGTCAAAAACTATACAAAACTAATATATGCAAAAGATTAAATACAGAAAAAATGGAGATTAAACACGGCGAGAAATAGAACTCCGGCAATTCCCGATGATTGCTAACTATTCCCAGTGATTCATGACATTTTCTGATAATTTTTGGCGATTTTTCAACCATTTCTAGAGTGCCTCGAACCAGGTATGAACCTAGGGCTGAACCAGGCTCGGAGCAAGACCCGGTCCTGCACCCAAAGGCTAAGGGATGATTCCGGTATCTTAGCTGAAGATTAAACAAACAAAAAGAATAAACATGGAGTGTCAGTTGTCATGTGGAAAGAAGATTGTAGATTAAAATGAACATGGTTCTCTATCATGTGAATTTATGTACTTTGTATGCTTTACCTAATCCTGAGTTACGATTGTTGGTAAGAATTGAGCAACTTGACCATCATGGCAAAATGCCAAAAACGATTGCACCTACTATTAAGAAAAAAGAAATCTAGCTTGGGCAATAATATCAACAGATGAAGATATATATGAGTCCATTAAAAAGAGCAAGTGATTGGGGAGAGCAAGTTCCTCCTCAAAGCAAGATGTCTAAATGGAAGAAAAAAATGAGTAGGTCAAGAATGAAGCCGTCAACACTACAAGCAGGGGCATATTACATTTACAAGATTCTCCAAGATAGTAAAATATGTTATCAAAATATTATATTTGTGCATGCACTTTACATTCAGTTGATGATAATGTCGTGTATCAATCATCTTCATAAACAACAATAATGGACAACAATTCGTCATTGATGCCAATTATCAGCACAAACATGAGTATAAAGCCTAACATTCAAGCTTAGGGAACAATGCGTTCTCATTAAGGAGAAATACACACCATATTTCACTAAGTTCATGTTTGCTGCCAAACTCTACCAGTTACAAAAGTAAGTGAAATTACAAGTATAGAGCAGTTATGCATTTACAATAGCATACGAAAGATATGTCATTCTTGTTCTTTATTATTCAATGGTATTCAATGAGTACAATATTCATATGTCAGCTTATCAGTCGGTTGTGAGTCCCAACTAAGATACAATTTATAGTAGCCCGACATTGGTTAAGATAACCAACTGTCAGTAACTACTAATTGATAACCGTTTGAGAACTACCAATTATAATGCATAACAAATGACTAACAAAACACAAGGAAATAAACTCTCGACTGATACAATTATATTTATTTATATTACTTGGCCAACTACATCAGCTCCCCCAAAAAGAAAGTCATCTTCCAAAAGGCATAAATAAAAACGGAGCTAACTACAAACAAAATTCTACTAAGGAGGGTGAGAGGACGCCCTTGGACAAGTGGAGGATGTTAGTATACATGTAGCTGATGCAAAAGACAATTGCTAGCAAAGGTGCTACATCTCTATGCAAATCCTCAAATCACTCTCTGCCACTAGTTCGCGTTCTCTCGACCCTTTGACCATGAGGGCCACCTCCATTAGGTGAGGCTTTGTTCACTCTAATTCCTATACCTTGGCTTGAAATCACTATGCCTTCTCAACCAATTACTTGCTCTGCTCTACCAGTTGTGCATCTCTCTTGGCCAACTATGTCTTCTACTTCTCCAATCTACTCTCTTGCTCAGCTAGCTAAGTCTCCTATTCGGCCAAAGTGGCTTCCAGAGCTACTTATCACTCACGTTCTGCAATGGTGAGTTGGGTTTGTTGGGCAAGTTGATCCTATAATTTTTTGATGTGGTCTGACAACTCAACCTAAGCACTCTCTCCCTACTGAAGTGTTGTTTCCTTGTATGACTTAGCTTCCTCAAGATATGCACTCTCTCCCTACCAAAGTGTTGTTTCTGTAAAACACATCCCTACAGAAAGCCTCCATTTAGTGTAGTACAGTGAGCACTTGGCCATGTCGTCCAACCATAGTGGGTCTTGGTGGATGCCATAATGCCAACGATCAGCCAGCCCCGAGATATGAAGCACCTAAAGAATTCACCCTCACACTTCAACTACATGAATGTCAGAATCTTCTCAACCTCTGTAACCACTAGGGGAGTGAGGTCAATGCCCATTATTTGGTGGGACAAATTTGCAATCTTATTCATTACCAAGGCCATGTCCTACAAATCACACAAGTACTACTGCACAGTGCCAATTATGTCATGGATTTAATCAGGTGATCTCAATATGTATCCCAGGAGTCTCATCCTTATTGGATGACTCCTCTAAATCCTCCCCCTTTGGAATGTTATCCTTTTTAGGCTACTGTAAAATTGAAAGAGTGGTATCTCTCCCAACCTCCTCTTAGGGCTCCTCTAGCTGGTTAAGCACGATCTCGATCTCTGGCTCCATTCTTGGAACTACCTCCTCTACCAACACAATTGGCTCTTCCTTCCGTTTTTGAACTATGTCTACCTCAAGTGCTAGGGGTTTCAAGTTCTTGTCCAAGAGACCTAGAAGTGGTAGTGATGGAGCATCGATTGATACCCGAGCATATCCAACCAACTGTATATCTTCTTAGCCTCAACTCTTCCCTAAGTACATGTTGCTGCCACTTGACTACCTTTGGCTGCAATGGCCGATGGTGCTACAACTTGTACTATTCTCACCTCAACCGATGGTAATACTTTTACTAGGGGTGAGAATGTGACTGGTGCAACTATCTCAACCAAAGATGAGATAGTCATCATGGTAGCGAGTCCTCCTAAGAATGACAAGGCCAAGAATGTTATGTCTACTACTAGTGGTTGCACTGGTACTGAGTAGGCCTCCACTGCTACAAAAATCTCCTTGGAAGTGGCATTCTCGAGAGTGGTTGCCTCCATGGATGATGATAACTCAATTGCCTCATATTTACCACTCTCATCTCCTCTTTCTCAACGGCTGTACCACTGACCAAGCAACCTCCTCACCACACACCTATTGTGTTGCACACACACACACCATCTCCAATAGGAATCCACCCCCCCTTTTTTTGTCTGCTTCCCTAGTTATTGTAGCAATCCTGTCATAATGAAGGTTGCTAGCATGAGAGAGAGAGAGAGAGGAAGAGATCTTAGAAGTGTATAAATGTATTAGGGATTCAAGTCCAAACCTAAGTTGGAACCCAACGTATTGTGGAATGAACAAGGGACTAATGCCACGCCCTTTCAAATCCAAAGAACTCTTTGCAACATTGGAATAAAATGAGATATGAATGGAGAAGAAATGAGGAATAACTAAGAGATGCGAGAGATTGTGGGAAAACCTCAATCTAATTCCCAAAAAATCTCCGACACACAAAGGTCAAACTTCACCCTTCTCCCCAAATTCGATAGTGGGAAGGATTTTAAGAATTTCAAATTTCTGCTAAGTCAAGGTTTCTCTCCTCAAATTTGGTGGTGGGGAACAAAATCAGAATAAATCTTGTTCCTAAAAGGTCTCCTACCACCGACTTTTTAACCAAATCTTCTCCAAGTTTGGTATTTACATTGAAGTAGAAAATAAGCATTATTCCTAGAAGTTATCCATACCCCAAGTTTGTAGGTTGAACTAAGGATGTGGTTAGGTTCCAAGCTTACAACCTAATATCCCCATGACATTTCATGTTAAAAAGATCTAAGTTAATCCAAGTCAAGGTCTATGAGAAGTATCAAAGTGTTTGGAAGAGATTTATGAGCACAAACAAGCATTCCACCAAGTCACCCTCATAAATTCGGTACTTGCACACAAATTAGTATTAAGCCTTCAATCCAAAAATCCTTCCTAGCACCTGTTGATGTGTTTTTTAGGCACATCCGAACAAAGAATAAAATACCATAAGTATCTTATCCTCTCTTGAACAAAATCTCTTGGATGCTGAAGATTAGCTTAAGGATCACCCAAAAAGACTCCAAGGTTCATATATGTAGGATCACTACATGTGGATAAGCTTAGTTGGTCATTGTGATTGCTGTTTCATCAAGGGGCATTTATGGTTCGAAAAGATTTCATGAAGTGATTGGCAGATGATATGCAATGAAGTTTCTTCCTAAGACTACTAAATGATTATCAAAAAATGGCAAAAGATGAGGGTTTAGAGAAATTCTAAGCTATTCTAAAATGAATGAATGAAGAAATGACACAAGTGAAGCTCAACTAGTTATAGCATCGCCATATCTTGAACAACTCCACTAGACGTAGTGCAATCTTCCAAGGATATTTAGAGATTTTCAAATCACTACTAATCATAGACACCATTAGTTGAATGCATATCACGGATTGAGAAATAATTGAACTTAAACAATTTCAAGAGTTCCAGTTGACCATGCAAGGCTCGCTTACAATCAGCAAGAAAGCTAGTGGTATGGATATCGAGTTTCACAATACATCAAGTGCAACATTCCATTATTTAATCTAAACACTAAAACTAAGATCAAAGATTGACTCGAGAAGATAAAGAACCATGCAATAAGCTTCAAGGATTGAGCAAAAACACCATAACTTCAATGTTTTATTGATCCAATAGCCAAATAACAACAATTCTTCAAGTCTTTCTCTTGTCAATATTCTAATACTATTACTCTCTCTTCTATTCTCTTCTCTAATGCTATTGCTATTTCTATTAACCATTACAAATGAAATGAGTGGAGTTTATATAAGAATCCCCAATACAATGAAAGGCCGAGATCGAATGAAGATCAAGGGCCAAGATCTTGCCACCTAAACCCTAATTAGGGTTTGATAGAAATGAAAACCCTATCAAGATAATCATCATCATGAATCAACCAATGAGAAGAAAACATGTGCCGACACAAAAATCGAGGAAGCATCCTCCAATAGGAAAATAAAATGTCAAGTGGGATCATAACAAACTTTCTTCTAGAACTTTGTTCCCTTTCTCCTTTTCCTTTTTGGCATATTCAATGAATCTGGACGTCATACTTTCAACTTCAGAAATTGGAATCTCAAGTAGATTCTTCATTCGTTCTTCTAGGTGGATCACTTCATCAAAGGCTACAAGAAGTGTTATCTCCCATCCATGCTCAAGTTCTTTTGTCTTATCAATAAGGAACATAGTGGTATACATACGATCCAACTGTTTTTCTGTGATTAGTCCACCTTCTCCCTAAAAGATGACTTTTATCTTGTCCTCCAATTCTTGAATGTCCACATCTGCTTCAATTTCTACCCTTTTGTCAAGAATGACACACATCACCTCAATTATCTTGTCATGAATAGGATGGACGGTATCTTCAACTTGACTACACATGTTACTAACGTCTTCAAAAAGGAGTTTCTTCATTTGAAGCAAAGTCGACCACTGTAACATATTAGGAGTTGATTCTTTTCTAATTACCCCTTCTTTTGCCAGTATCTATCTAGGTGCTTTCCTTATTGCTTGCAATACTGGAATGGTGATGTCCTTAGCATGAGTGAAGGCATCAACTGTCATCATGAGGTTATGAATTATCTCAAGAACACGAATGGCTCTACCAAGTATTTTCATCATATTTCTTACAAACTCATTAGCCATTATGAAGGATTTGCTGACCCATGCCTCTAGAAGTTGTGTTGAGTCCTCATTTTCTCCATATGATCAACTAACTCTGTAGGAAGCAAGGGAGGTGATGTGGCTGCAGGACTTTAATTTGTCAATGGTTGCTGAAATTGTTGGACATAGTTCCTCCATGCATTTACCTCCTTTTCTAACGTTTTGTTCTTCTCTATTTCAGCCTTTAGCTTCTCATTGACTGCCTTCACTGAGTCGGTTGCTTCCTCCATGGCCTGCTCAGAAGTAAGTGGACCTAAGTCAAATGTCTCCAAATCATATTCATCTGCCATAATCTCATCCTCATATTTATCTACTACTGGAGTGGCAATCTGCATCTTTCTAGAGCTTGCATAATCTCTTATTATTTTAGACATCTTTGGAGATTTCTTTCTCTCAATGACTTCTTGAGGTCCATTTAGAAGACTTTCTAAATCAAATGCTTGTTCTTCTTCTTCCTCTATTACCTCTTTGGTAAGTCTCTCTTTAAGCCATTCGAGGAAAGAAGATCTTCCTTCTTTTACTTGCACTTCTTCAGGCAATGGATCATTCCTGGGAAGGGAAGTTACTTCATTATCGTCTCCTTGTTCTTCATCATCACAAATCTGGATATGAAGGGCTGGAATTGATGATTTTTGTGGCATTTTTCCTTTATCTTGCCTATCATTCTTTCCATTTTGTATTGTAGACTCCATTGATTCATCTACTTCATGGACCATGCCTTCATCTATTATTTGATCTTTGCCTTGATTTTCTTTCTCATGTCTAGAAGAAGCGCTAGGAGGCTGATTGGAATTTGTCTTTTGCTTCTTCTTGGATGCTTCTTTCTTTCCTTGTTCATTCTTCCTTTTTGATCCTTTGGAATGAGAGGTTCTCTCACTGACACTTGCCCTTTCTTCTTCTTTTGTCCTTGTCTCCAAATTGAATGTCATTGTCACATCTTGCTCCTTCAATTTTTGATGTTGAATATCTACCCATCTTCGTGTGCAAGTTAAAACTTGATTCATCAATTCCCTCAAATCTGTGACTTCCTTTTCATCCCAATTAATCTTTATTCCTTTATACTCCATCTCATAGGTAGATTGGATATATCTACCACTATCTTGTGCTTGATCGGCCACTCTATAGATTTTGCATTTCCTGATGAGATCAAGAGGCAGCCGGGAATGCATCTTCTTCTTTATCTCTAGGTCATCTTGTGCGTCCATCCAAAAGTCTTCTACTTGAAACACATGCTTATGCTTTCTTCCAGCCATTTCTTCTACATTACCATAGGGATCAAAGTTATCTCTAGAAGCAAATGGTGTAAACGAATAGAGAGATAGCTCTTGCTCAGCACTTTCAGCTACTTGAAGGGAAGGACAAACTTCTATTGAATTTCCAAGTGAAATGGAATTAGTGGTGACATCTCCATGTTTGTACCTTAATGACTTGGTACATGATAACAATTGTCTTCCCACTTCAAGTAGTACTATCCTGTCTGTTGGATAACGTGGCAACATATAAGGTGGGGAAGGACATCCTTGGATCCTTATATATGTGAATTTGGGAAATTGAATAAACCACGCACCATATTGTTTGACAAGTGCTTGTGCCTCTGAAGACAATCTTTGATGGATCCCACCTTGTAGAGTCCCGGTGATGTGCATTGTGAAAGTATCATTGATTGTTCTATAGTGTTGTTTAGGCGGGTGATGCAATATTTCATAAGAATCACAAACCCTTATCTCTCTGGGTCCTCTTCCAACTCTGGCTCTATGTGGTAGCCCCGCATATTCATAACTCCTTGCTAGAGAATATATGACATATGAGCTTATGTGGAATGACTCGATAGGAATTAACCTTCTCAATTGTACATCTAGGCAATTACTAATGATTCTTGCCCAATTGATCATTCCTTTCCCTTGAATAATTATTTGAATGAAGAAGAACATCCGTTTATCAAAACAAAAGACTTGAGGAGAACCTATAACTCGACCAAGCAAGGTGATCAAATCCCTGAATTCCTCTTGGAGGTCAATTCGGTGTGGCCCATTAGGTATCTTGTTCAGGCGAGGTCTACTCTTTTGCAACCAATCCCTATTGATGATTGATAGGCATGCATCAAGATCATCTTCATAAATCGATTTGGCTCCTTCTAAACTTCTATAGACCATGTCCCTCTAATCTGGTAGATGGAAGTCTTCACTTATGGCCTTTTCTGATAGGTAAGCAAGAACGGTTCCATCCTCGGCCACAATTGTCCTTGAGTGTGAATCATAGTGCTTGGCGCATTCAATCATTAGTTCATGACATCTAACTGCAGGAGGGAAGCCGGCTGCCTTGATGATGCCGCTTTCTATTATCCTCTTGGCTGTAGGTGATGATTTGCCAATGTATGGTGCCTCACGAAACTTCTTCACATTGAAGTTCCCAAGATTTGTATCTCCAATGTTGCTCCACCGGGACGTAATCTTGGTCTCCAAGTCATCGTTCTTCTGATCATCTTTAACGAGAATCTGCCTTGAGGTAGATCCGCTTGTCTTGGGCGTTGCCATCGTTCACCTATGAGAGATGCTCAAGTTAGGGTCTTGACAAGGTTATGAAAATTAATGACTTTGAGCTTGCAAAACCCTAGAAATGAAGATGAAGTACTGATTTAAACCAGTCCTACATTCTAACGATTCTAATTGAATTCTTCATAAGACTGACCTAACTTTGGACATGCATCCTAACTTGAATGAATTATGCCTTTCATCCTTTAATCAGACCTGATTTTAATCTTAAATGCAGTCCTTACCTCTGATTTTGACAATTATCTTTCAATCAAAGGACTGACCCTAATCAATGAATTCACAGTTTGAAATGCAATTCTGATGTCTCAAGACAAATCTAGGCCGTCCCAAGATGAATTCGCTGTATGATAGGTCTCTTTATTGAGAAAATTCGCTTCCACCTGATCTTCCAAAGACAAATTCACCTTCTTCAAAAGACCAGCCCTGCAATTAATGGTGAAATTCGCCCTATATACTGACTGAAATTCGCTGATGTTTGGTGGAGTTCGCTGACCTGCTGGAATGATTCGCTGATCTGCTGCCAAATTTCGCTTTTAAAGAGGAATTATTTTTTGAATTGGTGTTAAAATGATTCTTTTGATCCTCCTTATATATGCGATTTAGGGTAAAGGTGTGTCTTTTGGGATGCAAGGCCGACTTAATCTAGCAAAAATAAAACAACAAATTGTCTTCCTCATGCTGGCTGACTTAACACATTAGAGTTCTTCTTTTAGCAATTCGAATTTTGAATTGATCTTGGCACCAAAATGTTTGCTTTTGAGAATTTCTCTTTGGGTCCTTGGCAAGGACACGAATCTTGAAAGCAGCTCGCTCTAGGTCCTTTGGAAAGACAAGTCCTAAATCAAAATTTGCTCTCTGACCCTCGGAAATCAGTTTGCTCTAGGTCCTTTGGAAGGACAAGGTCAAATTAAAAGTTCGCTTCATGTCATTAGCAAGGACAAGACTCTTTGATAAGGATTTCGCTCTTCGTCCTTAGCAAGGACAGGACCTAAAAGTAGAATTCGCTCTGTGACCCTTGGAAGGTACACGACCTTAGTGAAATTTTCGCTCCATGTCCTTTGAAAGGACAAGGTCAAAGGAAAAGACTCGCTCCATGTCCTTAGCAAGGACAGGACCTATAATGAAATTCCCTCTATGTTCTTTCCAAGGACAAGACCTATAATGAAATTCGCTCTATGTCCTTGACAAGGACAAGACATAAAAACAAACTTCGCTCTATGTCCTTGACAAGGACAGGACTCAAAATAAAATTCGCTCAATGTGACCTAAAATGAAATTCACGCTGTTCTCTCCAAGGACATGATCTTGATAAGAAAAATTATCGCTTTTGATCTTCACTTGCGCAAATTCGTTTTTTGATCATTACTTGGAGAAATTCATTCTTGATCTTTGCTTGGTACATCATTTGAAGAAGAATTTGCTTTGGACCCTTAGCAAGATATGCCACTTGGAGGTGAAATTCGCTCTGTCCTTTGGAAGGACAAGGTTAAGATATGAAGTTTGCTCCAGGTCCTTTGGAAGGACAAGACTTGAAGGAAATTTCGTTCTATGCCCTCTGGAAGGACATCAATTCAACATCCGCCTTAGGACCTATCCAAGGAATTTCACTCAATGTCCTTAGGAAGTACATGGTCTTGCTGAAAAATTTCGCTCAATGTCCTTAGGAAGAACATGATCTTGAAGATAAAAATCGCTCTTGGACCGCAGAAAGGACAAGACTTTGAGTTCACTTTACGACCTTTCCAAGGACATGGCTTGAAATTCACCACTTTCTTTTACCTCATCGATTTGAGCCTTAAGTTTTCCAGCCTCTCCACATGAAAGCATCATCAATTCGACCCTTAAGAACACCAATAGAGGAAATTCACTCGGTGACCTTCGGAAGGACAAGACCTAAAGCAAAAATTCGCTCTAGGACCTGAGCAAGGTACGGGGTCAAGGCATTTAGGCAAATTTTGCTCCAATGACGGACCAAGGTAAACGGTTTTGATGAAAACTTCTCTCAAGTTGGGGCAAGGTGGGCGACCTTATGAATGACTCCTCACTTAACTCTTTCTCGTAACTTTGCTTGGCTTGTTCAATCTTTGAGTCCTTCATCTAGTAATCATTTTTGCAACACTTGATGACCTATTCCACTCCTCACTAGAAAAGAGCATAGAGAGACTACTCCTAGAGAGGGAAAAACCTAAAAAAAGGGGGCGTCCCCATCTTGATGGGGCAATGTGTGATGTGGTCACAACAGTACCGAGTTCCAGCCTGAAATCAGAGTTTTTCTCCAAAAGTTCCATAGTTGCATCCAACAAAGAAATAAAGGCTTTATTTCAAAAATCCTTCCAAACACCAATTTTCACCCGTCTGAAGTTTTCCTTCCCAAATTTGACATTTGCAGTTAAAGTGGGAATAGGTGATATTCCTAAATGTTTTCCTAACACCAAATTCTACCCCATGACTTAAATGTCTCTCTCCCAAATCCAGTGTTAGCACACAAAAGAGGAACAAGGCACTAATTCCAAAACTCTTCCTAATACCAAATTTTCACCTATCCTAAAATTTGTCCTAGCATCGAGTTTGAAGAGTTTTTTCTAAACTCCAAGACCTTAATCCAAAAGGGTTTCCTAGTATCAAGTTTGACCCAACGAGCTTAAATTGGTCGAGTTTGTTCCTAATCTGATTCCTTTCACTGATTTTGTAGTTCCAGAATGTTCAAAGGTCTGAGTTTTGGTCTGATCTTCCTGGTTGTCTCCCAAATGCCGAGTTTTCCTAGTGGCATTCCAAGCACTAAACTTTCAAACAGAATTCTTTCAACCAAGTTCTACACTGACAAATGAAAATTCAATACCAATTCTTTATTCCACATGGCTGCCTCAGGTCTGAGTTTTGGTCTGATCTTCCTACTGGTATTCCAAGCACTAAACTTTCAAACAGAATTCTTTCAACCAAGTTCTACATTGACAAATCAAAATTCAATACCAATTCTTTATTCCACATGGCTGCCTCAGGTCGGAGTTTTTGTTTTGATCAACTTCAAAGTTTAAGCTTGGGGCTAGATTCTTGATTCAGGTCTGAGTTCCACTTTTTATCTGACTTGCACACAACAACTAGGTTCCTAGCAGCATGTTGAGACAATAGATTCAGCCAATCTATGTATGAACCATCAAGTGGAGAGTTTTGAATTAAAATCCTAAGCGTTAAGGGACTATGAGTTACATTGCCATCAAAATGAGATCCTTCCAAAAATAATGCAGTTGAGTGGTGAAGTCTCACAAGTAAAAACTATGAAATGGATTCAATTGTAGGCCAAATAGGAAAGGTATTTGAAATACTAACTCTAGAAATCCTTGAAATAATAAAGTTACCTGTCCTTACAGGTCCATACCACCAATGAAGCAACAAGATGGAAATTTGGAGCACAAGATTGAAGGTATGATCACAGAGAGGACCCAAGAGGAAGGGACCGCCCGTTGGAGCCAAGGATCCAAGAAATTCAAATAGTGTTTTCCAAGTGTTCCAAAAGGTTACTAGGATGAAAGGAGGATGAAATCAAGGTCAAAATCTTGACAATGATGTCTTTCCAAAGAGGACTAAGAGTAGCATGCTCATAGAAATGAAGACTTATGTAAACACCTGAAGATGTAAATGAACATGTCGCAGAGTTGCAGGGTGAACGTGCCACAGAGATAAAAAGTTGACAGCTGAAGATGGCAGGAATATGATTTGTTGTAATGGCAATTAATTTGTTTTAAAATGACAATTTTTGGGGCCCAATTTAATACAATACAAGAAAATCCAAAAGTTAGTTATTTATCCAGCTACCAAATTTGTCTTTTGTGACAATAGTTGTTATTCTACCGGGCTGTCATTTTGTCTTGCAGTGGGAGTAGTCGGAAGGTAGTTGAAAAGTGGTTGAAAGTTGTTGAGATCATTAACTAAAAATTGTTAGGGTTTCTAGAGGGCGGATTTGGGCCATTGAATGGATTAAATCCTTGCCATTGATTCAAATGTAAAATCTATAAAAGGCCAGTGCCTCTCTCATTGTAAAGGGGGTATAAGGTAGAAAGTTAGAAAATAGAATTAGATTATAGTAGCAGTAGCTAGCAAGTAGAATTAGAGTAGAGTAGGAATTGTTGAACATAGATTGTTGTAATAGCAGTTGAAACAAATGAATAAAGCATTGAAGTATGATGTTTTGCCAGTTGTCTTCACCTGTTTGCATGGTTTCTTCATCAAAATAAGTTAAAATTCAGTGATTTTAATGGTGAAGCATGAGGATATCTGATCGGTTTCTGGTTCATAGAATTGGAGTTTTGCTGACTGTAAGTCTCTGTGCACGGTTGGTCTCAGCCTATTATTGCTATTAGTTCAATTGTGGATGTTTGTCTTGATTGCGCCAGGATTGGGTATCTAAATGAATGTTCATGATCTAAAAATATTTCATTTCCCTTTGAAGATCGCACTATTTTTGTGGCATTGTGAATTTATCTTTGGTTAAACAGGAATCAATCTTATGAGAAATCTTTCTATCTGCAAGATCAGCCATTACTGTGATTGTCCTTAGATTCTCCAAACCCTATCCCTTTGCTATTTGTTTAATCAGTTTGAGAAGTAAAGCATCAATTAGATTGCCATATCAGATGCAAGACACATGAGTCCCCTTGTGATTAACAACAAATCACATCATCACTGAGTTATCCTAAGCACAGTCAAGACCTCACACTAGAAACCTTGGGGTTATCTTGTTTGGACATTTAGAGGGCATTCAAGATTTCCTTAGTCAAGAGAGAATAGGATATACTCTATGTATTTTATTCTACGTTGACGGAAGTGCAAATTTCCCCATCAACACCACCTAGACCATTAGATCGGACCAACAAAATAAAGTGGTTGGCCATGTGAGATCCAATTGTCCTACTGGCTACAACCTCCCCCATGTGTCAGGGAGTACCTGCATGTGTGTGGCATCCAATAGTAATCCAATGGCATGCTCGGTCATGTAGAAGACCTTGTGCCTTAAGCTCAAGAACTCATATATCCTCTCTGACAACCCTCTCGCCCAATTGTAGACCTTTCCGATGCTCAGGACTATCATTAAATTTATCATTCAATTACATCTGATGCTCGGCTAGCTCCCGTCAATCTACACTTCAAAAGGTCAAGCACACATCTCCACTTAGTAATGGCAAGGAAATTCTTCTTAAGTCCTCTATTTCTTGGACCCCAAATACTATCAATCTCCTCCTATGTAAAGTCTTGCTTGCATACTCACTTGATAAGTGCCTCCTTATGTTGGTAACTTTTGTAGGTTTTCCCATTGAGCTCCCTATTGAGGGTATGCTGAAAACTCTCATGAAATCTGATGATTTATAAGAAATGGTAATTGTTGTCACAAAATCCTGCACCCTTGCTGAGCTATCAACTCAGCAACCTTGTGAAACATAGAAACAACCCCGAAGTGTGGGACCTTGTGCAAGGGGTTGTATCTTCGGAGAAGGTCGGCTTCCTTCTCAATCCAGGTGCAAGTGTTGAACCAACTCAACGCTCCAAATCTTACTTCTAAACCTATCCTAACAGCTTGAAGAGGAAAAGGTAAGAGAGAAATGCTTAAAATGAAAGGAGGTGATACACCAAGATAAGAGATGTTTCTCTCCCCACCCGAAATGGCACAAAGAATTAACTGAAATACCCAGGAGATGCACAAACTTCAGTTGCATGAATGACCTCAACGCACGTATGGAGGTTAGAACTTGTTGAATGTCAAGAGGGGAGAAGGCTTCCCACAAGTCACACCCAAAAACAGTTTAACATAGCATAAATGTGAAAGAAAGCCACAAACATACACTTACAATGAAGGTAAGAACACATACACAACATACATAAGTCGAAGAAAGGAAAGAATGATAATTTCAATTCATTATAAGGCCAATGGCCAAACTTACAGTCGTAGAAATACATGATAAATACAAGTCTTCAAGAGAAGTGAAAGAGCATAGAATAGCTCAAGCCAACAGGGAGAGAACCCTTTACAATAAGGCTTTACAACATTTATATAGAAAACTGGTCGCAGAGGAGAGACCATTGGTCAAGGAAGAGAAGCCTTGACCCCTATGTGTGCAGGTAAATGTCAGTCAAGGAATATAGGGAAGTACATGCTCCTAACATTGTGGAAATGCAAGCAACTTGGCCATACCCTAAAAACGCAATCCCAAGAAGAAAGGGACTTCCAGAAGCTAGATTGTTTGACATTACAAAGTTAGAGCATGCAGGTATGACATAACTAACCACAAATAAGCATGGCCTTGTACTCCACCTGATGGACGTCCCACAAAAATCATTAAATGCGCCCCTATAGCTCCACGAAAGAAAGTGTACAAGTCACAAAAGTTGTTGGAGCATCAAAAGATTTGAGTGTTGATCACACTGTCTGGAAGTGTTGCAAGCCAGAAGGAAGTCTGAAAACTTCGAAAACTCGGGTTCTCGAAGTTTGGAAGAATTCAGAAACTCGGGTTTCCGAAGTTGGGAAGTGTTGATGTCTTTTTACGCACATGTGAACATAGAATAAAATACCATAAGTAACTTATCCTCTCTTGATCAAAATCTTTTGGATGCTAAATATTTGCTTAAGGTTCATCTAAGAAAGACTCCAAGGTTCCGTATGTAGGATCTCTACGTGTGGATAAACTTAGCTGGTTGATATGATTATGCTGGAATCACAAGGGAACTTACATTTGAATCCCTAAATGCTTGATTTGCTGTAACTTAAGTCCTATCTACTCAATTGGAAGATAAAAAAGAGCAAAAGAGGTAGGGTTTGAGAAAGTCTATTCTAGGCCTTAGAATGTAAGAAGATAGACAAATGACTAGGTGGAATCCTACCAAGCTAGGTCTCACTATCAACTTGAACAATTCAACACAAGCTCAATGCAATCTTCTAAGGGCGTTTCAAAGATGTTCGAACCAATACCACCAACCATCAATTAAAGTTCAAGTTAATGCATAAACAATGAATGTAGAACGATTCGAAGTTAAGCTCATATCATTCCAGTTGACCACACAAGGCGCACTTACAAGAAGCAAGAGGCTAGTGGTATGGATTGAGCAGATTCCACATGAATACATTCAACAACTTCTTCCATTCAATCTAATCAACATGAAAATAAATTGAGAAGTAGAACCATGAGGCTTGTTGAAATAACAAATTTCACCATAACTTCAATGAAAGAGTATCTCATTTAAAAGTCATACCAACAATTCCTCCTTCTCCTAATCTACTCTAATTGCTATTCTACTTACTACTAGCTATTCTCCAACTATTCCCTATTAACTATTAACCTTTACAAATGAAGAGCTTGAGCTTTTATAGTGCTCTCAATACAATTCAACAGGTCAAATCAATTTGAGATAAATGGCCAGGATTTTAAAATGAAAACCCTAATTAGGGTTTGTTACAACAAACTCTCAGCCAATGAGAAAATTACATTCAGCGAATGTGTACCAATAGATGTTTGGGGTAGGCGCCTCGGAGTTTGTGCCATCATAGGTGAGTCAGGTACATTGAATCAAGACTTGCTGATGTGGAACTTCTTTGATTGGTGGAGATGACCGGGATGCCATCTGGGATGCCACTTCAATTTGCACCTTTGTAGGCTTGATTTGATTGATCTCTTCAACATTCTCTAGTTCACTCAAAGTAGTGGTGATGGGAGTATTGATGTAGCTAAGTCTTTCTTCTATCCTTGCTTGCTTGCCTTGAGTGATTGTATGATTTCTCCTTAATAATCCTTTGATTTCCTCATGCCTTCAGGGTGTGGTAAGAATCGAGTTTCCTTTTAGGTATTTTATGCTTGTAAATGAAGCATTCCCTTTACATCCTGGTGTAGATATCTTCCTTGCAACTTGATCTTGATGTTGACATTTTCTCTTTACGACACTTTGAACTTCCTCCAACATGATTCTCTCCATTTCTTTCTTCATTTTCTGTAAAATAAACAAATAAGCATCAACACATATGATTTATAACCTTTTCATACTTCTATTTTGACTTGATCTCTCATTTTGATTTCATGTGATTTTTCACTAAGTCAGATCAAAGGACTGACAATAATCAGTGAATTTGCTATTCTGCTCTTGATTCTGCTAATCAAGGATGTTTTAATTTGAAGTGAAGTTGAAATGAGGATTTCACACTTATCTTTATAGGCACCTAAGGTGAATGGATGCGTCTTTTACCCTAAGGCCGACTTTGTCATGAATTAAATTAAATCAAGAACTTACCTTGGCCGACTTACCTCTAGATTGACTTTGAATTTGTTTTACGCGCTAAGGTCATGTATTAGTTAGTTTTGAAAACATCATATGAACTTTGCTCCATTGTGTCAACTCATGAAGTGCACTTCGCTCTATGTCCTTGCTAGGAACAAGACCTAAAACATAGATTTTGCTCTTTGACCTTTGAGAGAACAAGGCCTAAATAAGATTTTTCAGTCTCTAACCTTGCTAGGGATAGGACCCATAGTCAAATTTGCTGGCTGACCTTTATAAAGCATATTCTAATTCAACTTACTGCATGTTATTTGGGTAGACAAGGCCAAGATAAGGGTTTGCTTTACGTCCCTAACAAGGATAGGCCCTAAAGATGTTTTTTTCTCTATGTCCAAGGTAAGGACAAGACTTATAACTGAGGTTCGCTCTTTGTCCTTCCCAAGGACAGGACCTATATGACAACTTTCGCTCCAAAAAATTTTCTAAGGACAGGACCCAAAATGTAAATTTCGTTCTCAGACCTGTCTAAGGACATGATTAGGTTCACTCAATGACCTTTCTAAGGACAACCATGAAAACAAAATTTTCTCAATAACCATTAGCAGATTGCTCTAGACCCTCAGCAAGGACAAGGTCAAAATAGGTAAAACTCACTCAATGACCATGGTGAGGATAGACCTTATAACTGAAAACTTGCTCTATGACCTAAAGGAAGATTTTGCTCTATGTCCCTAGTAAGGACAAGACTCAAAGTATAGTTCGCTTTTGGACCAAGGTAAGGACAAGGTCAAAATGGAAACTTTCGCTCACCGTCCTTTGCAAGGACAGGTCCAAGAGGTGAATTCGCTCTGTGTCCTCTCCAAGGACAGGCTCTAAAATGGAATTTTCGCTCTGTGACCAGCCTATGGATAGGCTCAAAAACAAAATTCACTCGATGACCTTTGGGAGGACGGGACCTAAAGACAAAATTCGCTCTTGACCCTTGGCAAGGTACGGGAGCTAAATGCAAAATTTCGCCCTAAGTCCTTAGAGAGGTACATGATCTCAAACATCCTTGAATTCAATCCTTCACTTTCCTTCACTCCACTAGATCATATCCCAAATCTTCACGAAAACATGTTAACTTTTACCCTTCAAGAAGGCTCAAGGAAGGAATTCACTATAATCTTGAGGCCAAGGACGTAAGGCAAGTTTGCTCCAGCAAGGGACATGACTCTATGTAGACAGTTCGTTCAATCTCTCCCATTGCCTATACTTTACTCATCTAAACTTCCAATTCCTAAATCACTTCAATGTCCATGTCCAATTAATCTTCAAAAGTGACCCTAGGGAAGACTCCTCATTCAATCCCTTTCCACCTGAATTGATGAATTCTCTGGCTACTCAAGAGATGTTATCCCTTCAATGCAAAGATTAATAGCTAAGACCCTAAGACAACCTAGGACTGAGCAAAAAGGACTAACCCTAGAAAGAGAAAAGTGGGGGTCCCCATTTGGAATGGGGCGATGTGTGTATACCTCACAACATCTAGTGCCACCTCGAATAAATGTTCTTGAACATTTCAAAGATAAAGACTCAATCCATACGTAGAACCTCCGAAAAATTCAACTCGACTTATCAAGAAATTAGGAAACATACTCAACAAGGAAGGAGAATCTCAAACCGGATCAAGGCACCTCGTCTTTGATTACCTATGTGTGTGCAAGTGTATTCATTCCCCTCAACAAGAACATTATGACTTCCAAGTTCCATTGTGATTAGCTACGTAGTTTGTCTAAACTTCATAAGCATCCTAGATAGAGCCTCGCTGCCAATCTGACGTCTATAGCCCTGGCGAGGTTATCGCTGTAATCTCATGAATACTGCTCCATTGCCAGCCGAGCGCCCATAGCCCCGATGGAGTTACTCACATGTTCCCATTAGCCAATTTTGATATTTCATTTCATTTTTTATTTTCTCTTGATTTTTTCTTTTCTTTTCTCATTTTCTCTCTTTTTATGTTGCTTTCTTTTCTTTTCATCTGTCAATTCCTTTGGCTTGTAAGCAATGAAGCTTACCAGGGTTTGACAATTATAGTGGCACTTAAGCTAGACTTTGGATTTTTCACTAATCACGGCTTCGTCCTAAAACCATAATGACTCGAAGTTTATTAGCATGTAAAGATATAGTAATCAAAAGATGTCGGTATCAAGACACAAAAAGTGATCTTCATCCAAGTCAAGTACAAGTCCTAATCAAATGATGAAGTCGAAGAGGAATAACTTCAGATTCAAAGCATTTTATAAATAGATATCTAAGAAATGGACTGAACATGAGATCCAAGATGTTGATGGTGCGTGAGAAAACAACACAAACACCTTTCTTACAAATGAAGGTTCCCACTTAGGACACCTAAACTAAACAAACCAACCGACTCAAAAGCAAACTAAGCTAAAGCACACACAAAAGAAAACCAAACTAAGGCAAACCAAAAGAAAACGAACTAAAGAAAGCAAATGACTAAACTACTTGAGCCACTTAAGATCATGAGTCAAATGACTCAAGGCAAATTAACAAGGCTCAAAAAGACCTCTAACTAAAACACACGAAAAGAAAACCTACTCAAACTATATACATGACTCTTAGACTTGACATGACTCAAATAAGCTAAATATGTACATGACTTTACATGACTTCTCAATATGTGCAACATGAGCATGGCAAAAGTGCTAGTTCGCAGTCGAGCAAACTCATCTTTAAAAAAGGAAAAGCAAGCTCTCACCATGCATCTCTCATATTCAAGCAAGGTTTCATGTAAGATAATCAATTGAGGCAATTCATCAGGACTATGATCAATCTGGATACAAGTTGTTTTCCCAAAACCTCCATAATCAAAATCATAATAACTCTCAAAACTAAGATTAAGGAAAGAGGCAACCTAGCATATTTTGGGCTCGGATGGAAGTGCTTTCTCGAATGCAAGTGTTTGCTCCTCGTTTAGTGTGTTGTTGGAAGCGAGATCGTCAGGAGTTTCAGGAGGTCACCATTGGTGATGTACCATTCCATGAGCATTCACAACATGTTGATTCTTGCTTGCAAGCTCTTCTTGAAATAGGCTTAGCACCCCTTCGAATAGATCAACTTTCTTTACTTTCTCAATTACATCTTGTTCATCTCCATGCAAAAACCACGTATCTTCATGGAATTCCATGAGCATATCTTTGAGAATGAGAGTCTCTTTGAATGTTTGATCTTCAAAAATTTCTTCTAACTGATCAAATATAATCTTTGGTAGCATTTTATCTTCAAGCATAGTCTCGAGAGGCCGGGGTTGATGATGAATCACATCACTCACAATAGCTTGTTTGTCTTGGAAAAACTTTGGCAGTGATTCCATTTGTGCCTCTTCCATGAGATCTTTCAACATCCCCTCAAATAGTATGAGAGTGAGGATGTCTTTGAGCGCCCCCTCGAATTGTTCTTCATATTTGGGCTTACATACGGTGATCAGTAGCTCTTCATTCAATATGTCAACTTGATTGTCCTCTTCAAGAGTGTTATTTGAAACCTCTTGCAAGTCTTTATCAATGCTTTCCTTTTGTAGCATGAATGCAAATTCTTCAAGGAATGAGTCATCTTCTTCCTTGATTGCTTGCTCAACACTTTGATCTCCCCTTATCACTACTTGAGCATTCTCAATTGTTTCTTCAACTTTCATGCCATTGTACACTCCTTCAGGTGCAAGGCATAATGAGCTATCCACTACAATACATTGATCATTAGGTGAACTTGTGGTATCAGTTTGCAACTGTCTTTCTTTATTGTCTAATGATGTAGCAACATCTTGTTCGTATGTTCTTCTGAATTCAGCTGCAAGGTGTGCACTCCACGATCTATTGACAACACACTCTTCCTAGATCAAGGATGGCATTCCAAACTGATATCTGACTTGGTTGATGGTCATTTCACACAACGAGCAAGTAAATTCAAAGTGTGGTACATTGTGAATCCTACATCACAATGGTAGCAATATGTCTTTTAAATGCATTTCACCATTCAAAACAAGCTAACTTTCGATCATCCACAAGAAACTCGAAAGAGGATCTTTTTTCTCGGGTACACTAAAATTATTTTCTTCCGCTTTTGGCTTGGGGATATCCCAAAAGAAGATCTTTCCTTGCGCTGCCGATTCCATTCTTGATAGGTATTTCAAGCAATGCATCTCATCATGTTCATTTGTCTCATCGATTCGACACTGCCCTGGCCTTCCAAACTCGGATAATCTGCATGCGAAAAGCTGTGCGTTCAATCTCCAGCAAAGTTGAGCAATATCAACTCGCTACTCATCATGAAACTGTTGTTGCTTCATTGAGAAATCTTTCTTTTTTTTTCTTTTTTTTTTTGATTTTCTGTTTTTTCACTTTTTGGGGGGTTTTTTGGAATAAGAAAGATCTTTGAAATCTCAAATTCAGCTTGAAGGCTCAACTGGTTCCAGCTGCATGAACTGTTTCCTTGATAAACTCCAGCATCAACTGGTTTATTCATGTATCCATAATCATGCCTTCCTTGTACTTCAATTTTGTCCGACGTTGAGGGTGACTCTCCACTGATCTTCCTTGGATTCACCTATTCAAGAGTTCGCATATTCTGTCATGCTGTCCTAATTCTGTTGAGCACAGGAGGATGGTGAAAAGTACTTAAAATTACTCCTCCAAACATAAATCAATAGAATCTCGAGATTAGTGGTTCAGGTGTTCATCACGATCAGGCCCTCCTTCTAGCACCAATTATGTTGATGTGTTTTTACGCACATGCGAACACATACTAAAATACCATAAGTATCTTATCCTCTCTTGACCAAAATCTTTTGGATGCTGAAGATTTGCTTAAGGTTCATCCAAGAAAGACACCAAGGTTCCGTATGTAGGATCTCTACGTGTGGATAAGCTTAGTTGGTTGATGTGATTACGCTAGAATCACAAGGGGACTTACATTCGAATGCCTGAATGCTTGATTTGCTGGAACTTAAGTCCTATCTACTCAATTGGAAGATAAAAAAGAGAAAAAGAGGTAGGGTTTCAGAAAGTCTATTCTAGGCCTTAGAATGTAAGAAGATAGACGAATGACTAGGTGGAATCCTACCAAGCTAGGTCTCACCATCAACTTGAACAATTCGACACAAGCTCAGTGCAATCTTCTAAGGACATTTCAAAGATGTTCGAACCAATACCGCCAAACATCGATTACCATTCAAGTTAATGCATAAACAATGAATGTAGAACGATTCGAAGTTAAGCCCATATCATTCCAGTTGACCACACAAGGCACACTTAAAAGCAGCAAGAGGCTAGTGGTATGGATTGAGCAGATTTCACATTGATACATTCAACAACTTCTTCCATTTGATCTAATCAACATGATAATTAAATGAGAAGTAGAAGCATGAGGCTTGTTGAAATAACAAATTACACCATAACTTCAATGAAAGAGTATCTCATTTACAAGTCATACCAACAATTCTTCCTTGTCCTAATCTACTCTAATTGCTATTCTACTTACCACTAGCTATTCTCCAACTATTCCCTATTAACTATTAACCTTTACAAATGAAGAACCTGAGCTTTTATAGTGCTCTCAATACAATTCAACAGCTCAGATCAATGGCCAGGATTTTACAATGAAAACCCTAATTAGGGTTTGTTACAACAAACTCTCCTTAGCCAATGAGAAAATTACATTCAGCGAATGTGGACCAATAGATGTCTGGGGTAGACGCCTCGGAGTTTGTGCCATCACAAGTGAGTCAGGTACGTTGAATCAAGACTTGTTGATGTGGAACTTCTTTGATTGGTGGAGATGACCGGGATGCCATCTGGGATGCCACTTCAATTTGCACCTTTGTAGGCTTGATTTGATTTATCTCTTCAACATTCTCTAGTTCGCTCAAAGTAGTGGTGATGGGAGTATTGATGTAGCTAAGTCTTTCTTCTATCCTTGCTTGCTTGCCTTGAGTGATTGTATGATTTCTCCTTAATACTCCTTTGATTTCCTCATGCCTTCAGGGTGTGGTAAGAATCGAGTTTCCTCTTAGGTATTTTTTGCTTGTAAATGAAGCGTTCCCTTTACATGTTGGTGTAGATATCTTCCTTGCAACTTGATCTTGATGTTGACATTTTCTCTTTAGGACACTTATTTTGATCTTCCTCCAACATGATTCTCTCCATTTCTTTCTTCATTTTCTGCAAAATAAACAAATAAGCATCAACACATAAGATTTATAACCTTTTCATACTTCTATTTTGACCTGATCTCTCATTCTGATTTCATGTGATTTTGCACGAAGTCAGATCAAAGGACTGACAATAATCAGTGAATTTGCTGTTCTGCTCTTGATTCTACTAATCAAGGATGTTTTAATTTGAAGTGATGTTGAAATTAGGATTTCACACTTACCTTTATAGGCGCCTAAGGTGAATGGATGCGTCTTTTACCCTAAGGCCGGCTTTGTCATGAATTAAATTAAATCAAGAACTTACCTTGGCCGACTTGCCTCTAGATTGACTTGAATTTGTTGTAGGCACTAAGGTCATGTATTAGTTAATTTTGAAAACATCATATGAACTTCGCTCCATTGTGTCAACTCATGAAGTGCACTTTGCTCTATGCCCTTGCTAGGGACAGGACCTAAAACATAGATTTCGCTCTTTGACCTTTGAGAGAAAAAGGCCTAAATAAGATTTTTCGCTCTCTGTCCTTGCTAGGGACAAGACCCATAATCAAATTTGTTGGCTGACCTTTATAAAGCATGTTCTAATTCAAGTTACTACATATTATTTGGGCGGACAAGGCCAAGATAAGTGTTTCTCTTTACATCCTTAACAAGGAGAGGTCCTAAAGATGAATTTCGCTCTATGTCCAAGGTAAGGACAAGACCTATAATTGAGGTTTGCTCTCTGTCCTTCCCAAGGACAGGACGTATATGACAATTTTCGCTCCAAAACCTTTCTAAGGACAGGACCCAAAATGTAAATTTCGTTCTCAGACCTGTCTAAGGACATGATTAGGTTCGCTCAATGACCTTTCTAAGGACAGCCATGAAAACAAAATTTGCTCAATAACCATTAGCAGATCGCTCTAGACCCTCAGCAAGGACAAGGTGAAAATAGGTAAAACTCGCTCAATGACCATGGTGAGGATAGACCTTATAACTGAAAACTTGCTCTATGATCTAAAGGAAGATTTTGCTCTGAGTCCTTAGTAAGGAAAAGACTCAAAGTGCAGTTTGCTTTTGGACCAAGGTGAGTACAAGGTCAAAATGGAAAATTTCGCTCACCGTCCTTTGCAAGGACAGGTCCAAGAGGTGAACTCGCTTTGTGTCCTCTCCAAGGATAGACCCTAAAATGGAATTTTCGCTTTGTGACCTTCCTATGGACAGGCTTTAAAAAAAATTCGCTCTATGACCTTTGGGAGGACGGGACCTAAAGACAAAGTTCGCTCTTGACCCTTGGCAAGGTATGGGAGCTAAATGCAAAATTTTGCCCTAAGTCCTTAGAGAGGTACATGATCTCAAACAGCCTTGAAGTCAATCCTTCACTTTCCTTCACTCCACTAGATCATATCCCAAATCTTCACGAAAACATGTTAACTTTTACCCTTCAAGAAGGCTCAAGTAAGGAATTTGCTATAATCTTGAGGCCAAGGACGTGTCTAAGGCAAGTTTTCTCCAGCAAGGGACATGACTCTATGTTGACAGTTCATTCAATCTCTCCCATTGCCAATACTTTACTCATCTAAACTTCCAATTCCTAAATCACTTCGATGTCCTTGTCCAATTAATCTTCAAAAGTGACCCTAGGGAAGACTCCTCATTCAATCCCTTTCCACCTAAATTGATGAATTCTCTAGCTACTCAAGAAATGTTATCCCTTCAATGGAAAGATTAATAGCTAAGACCCTAAGACAACCTAGGACTGAGCAAAAAGGACTAACCCTAGAAAGCGAAAAGTGGGGGTCCCCAGTTGCAATGGGACGATGTGTGTATACCTCACAACAGGAAGACTAAGGCTTGGGATTTCGGGATTCCGAAGAAGGGAAGGGCAAGGACTTGGCGACTTCGGGATTCTAGGATTCCGAGATTCCGAAGAAGGGAAGGGCAAGGACATAGGGACTTGGGAACCTCGGGGTTCCACAGTTCCAGGGTCAAGGAAAGGCAAGTCTTAGGAACTTCGGGGTTCTGGAGTTCAGGGGTCAAAGAATGGAAGACTTAGGAACTTTGGGGTTTCGGAGTTCCGGTTTCGGGGTCAAGGAAGGGAAGACTTAGCAACTTTGGGGTTCCAAAGTTCTGGGGTCAAGGAAGGGAAAACTTAGGAACTTCGGTGTTCTGGAATTCCGAGGTCAAGGAAGGGAAGACTTCGCACTCTGGGGTCAAGGAAGGGAAGACTTAGGAACTTCAGGGTTCCGGAGTTCCGGAGTCAAGGAAGGGAAGAATTAGGAACTTTGGGGTTCCAGAGTCAAGGAAGCGAAGACTTAGGAACTTTGGGGTTCCGGAATTCTGGGGTCAAGGAAAGGCAAGACTTAGGAACTTCGGGGTTTCGGAGTTCTGGAGTCAAGGAAGGGAAGACTTGGGAACTTCGGGGTTCCGGAGTTCAAAGGTCAAGGAAGGGAAGATTTAGGAACTTCTGACAAGACAACACTTCACACCTCATGATTCCATTGTTTCCTCTTTGATCAATTGGGGCAGCGCTGGTACATAGAACATATCTCTGATTAGTTCTCACTGATGGACCAAGGGTGTCATAAAATGGCAATAGTAACCTATCATTCCCTGTAATCAATGGTGGACTTGCGAATCACCCTATTATACTGCACAACCATTGCTTGCAAGTACTGCTCGAAGTCCCTCAAATTGAAAAATGGGAGTTGTGTCGCTTTATCAACCTAAGCATGGCAAAGTGCAACCTTTAGTAAATGGTCATCATGTGTAGTTTGCCACCAACTACAACACTCACTTTCGATGAGGTTGTTCTAGGAAATTCAATCCAATGTAGAAATATCATCGCCCTTTGCCTTGTTGTTCGCGTTGTGATTCGAGGCTTGTAAGGTTTCTTCCCCTTATTGTTACACAAATCCATACTCCTGACTAAAATTGATGACTTTGCCCACCAAGATTTAAATTTATAATACTTCCTTTGAAAACAATTAGAATAACCAGTTATAGTATGAGGCTTAGGCCATACAATCCCGGAAGCCCACGGCAATTCCGGCATATATATATAGGGCCTATGACTATAGACTGAATCCTACAACCCCTACTATTTTAAGGAGCAGTTCGGGCCCACGGCTCCGACAGTTCGAGCCTACGACTGAACGCTAAAGCCCATGGCAGATCCAATAGTTCTATATATAGGGCCCACGGCTCCGACTACAGCTTCAACCAACGATAGACTGAATCCCACGGCTCCGACTACTAACCCCAACTGGGCACTGAAGCCTTCAACTAGGCACTGAAGCCAATCGAGAGGCGGCATAGGCTCCGACAGTTCTATATACAGGGCCTTCAATTGGGCACTCAAGCCTCCAACTAGGCACTGAATCCCATGGCTCCGACTAAAGCTTGATGGCTGAATCCCCTAGGCGGGCCAATCCGAAGACTAGCGACCAATCACTGACGACCAATCTGAACACTGACTACCAATCCTTCAACACTGGACCTTACTGGAAATTACCAAGGCTTCCTAGCCACTGTCGTACTACATAGGTCACTGGTCTCCTTTTGTATCGTACGTTGAGTAAGTCGTATGATGGAATCGATAAGAGGTTGTACCATGAGTGAAGTTTGCCCATGTTGTACACAACAATATGGAGTCTATACACTAGGAATGACTAGAGCACTACAATTTACATGTCGTACAGAAACAGGTTGTATAGGGAAATAGGATTGTAAACTAGAGGGTGACTTTTCCAAGAATGAGATTGAAGGTCATGCGATGCTAGAAGGTGAAAGCCATATGGATGAAATGTTGATACAAGATTGATGTCATGCATGAGTTTGAACTCCTATGATGTGTCTTTGAAAAGGTCATATGATATCTACCTTTGTTAGTCATACGGAGAAATCAAGTCGCACTCCCAAAATATGTTGTGTGGAAAGAAAAGCTATGTTACTCGGGGATGTGTCCCTGGGCTAAAATCCCCCATCCCCGTACCGGGGACGTTTCGGGGACTTGGGGATTTTCCCCTGCCGTCCCCAAAATTGCAAAATCTGTGGGAAACATCCTAGAAACTTGGGGACGACAGTAATTCTCAAAGGGGACGCCCCCCCATCTCCAATCCAGACGTCCCCTAACCGCCCCGGGGACAGCCAGCCGTCCCCTTTTTCCCAACACATTTTAAAAAACAAGAGAGACTCAAATGCTCAAAAAAACATTTTTTAAATTTATTATAGGTCTGTAATACTGAATTTTCACTCATATGATGGGTAACATGTCTGAATCACTTCCCAAAGCACTTAGAAATAATGAACAGCAGCCTGGAAATAAATTTCACAAACACTTAGAACTTGGTAGTGCGTAAAAACATGGTTGCAAGTCTGCAATATTGGAATTCACTGATGAAACGTAAACAGGTCTGAATCATAGCCAAAAGCACTCAGAAATATGAATAACAGCTTGGTAATGAGTTTCACAAACACCCAAAACTTTGTAGTGCATAAAGAAGCAGAGTTGTAGGTCATAATAGTAATGGAAGACTATCAAAATATCCTCCAACCAAAAAGAAACAATGAACTACATGAAGACAAGTGTTGGCATATTGACAATGAATTTTCAATTATGAAAGCATAATGAGTATTGATAATGTATTTATAGTAAGCCAGTGGATGATTGAGAGGGATCCTTACTAGTTTTAGTAAGGTGGATGGATGCACAGTGGATGCAGTGGTTGACTCTCTGGTTCAAACGGGATCGAGAAATAATGAGTATTTATGGAGTTATGTTATTTTAAATTTTAATTATTAATAAAGTAATACTTTATTAACAATTAATCATTTAAGGCATATTATAAAGTTATTAAAGTCACTTTATGTGCAATGGAGCCATGACCCTCAATTAAGTGACTTAAAGTGCAATTAATCATTTTTAATATTTGAGGCCTATTTATTGATGCATTTGATAAAGTCAAAAGATAAATATAAAATATCATTTTAAATGATATTAATGTGCATCTAATAATTCAAGTCTTGGGCGCCCATTTATGAGGATATTAAATAAAGTTATTATGCACACCCTAAAGTGGATTTGAAAGTAGATTTAAATGCTATTAAGGAGATTGAGGTTATAAAAGGACTCAAAAAGCAAATGTTGTTTCATTCTTGAAGATTATAAACTTGTGCATTTTGATATGAGAGTTGTGTGTAGAAATACACAAGGGTTTCAGTCATTTCCAACCTTGGAGAACGAAGACCCTTCAGTGTTTGTGCAATTTTGAGGCTGTGAGATACCAGTTGAGATTATTGCTTGATTGTGGGCTTCATCCAGAAGTCCAATTTGTGCTAACATATGGGAGATTTCATCTAGGGTTTGAAGGATTGGAAGGTATATCTACAGTAGTCTTGGAGATTCATATTGGTTTCCATTATACATCAGGAAATCATTCATCTAGGGTTTGAAGGATTGGAAGGTATATCTACAGCAGTCTTGGAGATTCATATTGGTTGCCATTATACATCAGGAAATCAAGCATTTAATTGGCAGATTATATACAGCTACAACAGGGACGTGTTTAATTGGCACTTATATACATTGTAGAGTGGAGACCATCATTTGCAGCAGGCATTTTACATACCAGGTTCTCTAATTTTGCTGTCATAAGTTTTGGGAATTACATGCTATATCTTTGTAAATATTTGGTGTGAGAATAATTAATAAAAGACTTCATTATGCTGCTGCCATATAATTTCTAGTTTGCATGCCAAGTGTTTGATGATTTGTCAAGCAATTGTAGTTATTATTTTTAGTCACTTATATGCATGTTAAAAGTCAAAATCACTTGGCATATCATTTCTAGGACATTGTTAGTCAATCTTTCATGGTTAGAGGCATTCAGAAACATCAATTGCAGCATACAAGACCGAAACGATACAAACAGAAACTCATAACAGCAAGTTCAGACATTGTATGGAAAGTGTTCGACAATATTCCTTGAGGATTTAATCAGCAACTTGAGGTCAGGTTAGTCAAGGGATACTACAGATCTATTAATAAATAATAATAATAAATTAAAATATAAAAGTATTAAAAAAAAAGTTACTTCTATTTTGGTTACAACCTCTTCAAGGTAGTAATTGATAGCTAACCATAGTTGAACTACTCGCCATTAGCAAAAACTCGGCAAGGCCTGAAAACAAAAATCGGCTAGTACTCGGCAAAAAACTCGGCAACTTAAAAAATTAAATCAATAACTAGAGAATTAGACCTGATGGAATAGAAAGGATTTTCATACACATACATATATCTGAGTGTAGGCAGCAGATTAGATTGATATAAACAGCAGACCTGTGCATTTACAAGGTGCTTGGGCCAAAATATAGGAATATCCCAATAGGGAACCTTACATACTTTGTTTTTCTTTCCTTCTTTCTTTTTCGCTTTTCTTCTTCTCAAAAATCTTTATTTTAATTTTTCTCCCTTTTTGACACTTTAATAAATTATAAAAGTTTCTATTAATTTTCTCCTTTTTTTGTTTTTAATTTTTCTCACTTATCATATTTTTTCTATTTTCTCTTTTCGCCATTTAAAACATTCTTTCTCACAACAAGTTCCAATGTATTCAAGGTCAAAAAATTTATCTAGCACCATACCTTTTTCCATGTTGCTACCATCCAATAATTTTTCTCTTCATTGCTGGTTCCATATGACACTTTGTCATTGTATAACTAGAGATCTGGTAGGTTTGTTCACAACTCACCACACTCGAGCAGGAGGACAGGGTAGCAATGATGGTTTTAACCATTTCTCTTTTGTATACTAGATCATCACTTCATTGTATCCATCCCTTTCCACTATTATAATAGGTAGCGCCATCGACACTACTCTCAGCCTTGGCCCTTCTCCTTCTTCCTTGGTAGACTCGAGACATTCCACCTCTTTCTTGCTCTATTCTAGTTCTGTATATTGATTTCTATGTCAATTTCATGGCTTACATACCCGAGTGTTCTAATCGAGTAAGAGTCATGTATAATTTTGGTAACATCACAAAATCTTATCTCAGTTGGAGTTGATCCGAACATACAATTGATTAACTGGGGTTCATTGTTGGTACTGCCACTCCTGATATTTCTATGTTTTCTTCAAGAGGAATCTCACCTATTAGTCCTCCTAGTCTTGGCTCAACATCTTCTTCATGCATTGTGGAGTATATCATGTTAATTGATATTGGTGTTTCCATTGTTTCTTGGTATATCTTTGACTTCGATCTATTAATACCGTCTTTTAGCAAAGTGTCGTACAAATTCTCTAGTCTCATGGCTCCATTCTACCAAACTTCTCAAATTTTAAAGGGACCGAGCCATCTCACCTTGAACTTACCCGGCTTTATTTCATTGCGACCGTTATATTTCAAAACTCAGATTGCTAGCCACACCCCACCCCTATCCTCCCCTATACTTACTAGCCACACCCCACTCCCTTTAATGGATTTTCTACTTACTAGCCAGATGCCATCCCTACCCTTCCACCCCTAACCACAAGGGTAGACTCAAATTACAAGCTACTTTTCTGCTATGGGAGCTACTCTAGTATTTGATGTTAGGGGAGTTTCTAGAGTAAGTGCTTTGATTCCTCCTAGGCTATCCCACCATGACCTTCCAACCTTGGATTCTCCCCAATGAGCATTATCTCTCGTAGCGATCAATGATAAGATTCCCTTCCAATCTTCACTAGCACATACTTTTGGGGCTCTTGTTTGCCTTTATTTGCTATTTGTTAGCAGCACAGTGTTTTTTTGTCTTATATACTTCTATTATTTTAATTCTAGGGTTCTCTCCTCCTTAAAATTTCTATTAGTAACTGTTCTAAGTTGTGAACTCTAGGCACATTGATCTAATTTTGGTCATCTATGGACATTGCTGCAATTTTTTACATGTTACATGTTGTTGCATGTTATTTATGATAATTATTTTTTATTTGCATATTCATTTTGTGGAAGTTTTTTTGATTTTGCAAGAGATCTTGGCTGCTCGAACACTATCAATAGAAGCCATAGGCCAATCATGTTATGCATATTTTACCATATAGTGTGTGATCCACAAGGACCCATAAAACCGAAACAATTTGTCCAATAACTGAGAATTCATCAGAAACATAATTGAAATAGAGAGAATTTGGTACAATGACAAAACTGCCTAATATAGCAGGCTGGTGGTTGAATTATTGCCAAGGTAGTTTCACATGTGACAGTGGCAGTTGTGGATGTGTAATAGTGATTCATCTCAATACCCACGGTAATTTTGTCTGATTAGTAATTTCAAACATGAAGACAAAAGTTTGCACATAATATAATTTTTTTTTTCACTTGACACTCAGAAATCATCTATGTACAAAAGGACACTTCCAATAAAAAAATAGTTCTAAGAGCCATAAGGGGAATATGGGGCCAGAGAGAGTGAGAAATGACAGTTCAGTTGGTTGTACAAGAAATATTCATTGCTGCAGAAAGTAGCTGAGTGGATAAATCAATAGGAAGAATATTGTATGTGCTCTATGATAGTTCTTGACAACTACTCTTGGCTAGAGGAAGGAGAGGAAGCTCAGCATTTGAGAGTTCCAGCTGGTGTTCCCATAGTAGGATTTCCAAGTTAAACCTTATTATGTATATTGTTGTTTACTTGTAAATTATTATTTGAATATTTTCATAATTAATAAATCTTTGTTCCATGCAAAAACAGTACTATTTGATTTCCAGTAACTTGAGAACACTAATTTCAGCACTTCTCACAATCAAAATCTCTGTCAAATTTGAAGTATATTTAAAGTAAAACAGTTTCAACAGCTAAATATTTCCAGCAAGCATAAAAACTTGAAATATTACAGACTAGTATGTACAGGCTATAAATGGTGATGTCATGTAATAGTATAATGGTGTTGTTCATATGCTCTTTGTTTGCATGCCATGATTCAAGGTTGATAGCGATAAGAAAATGTGATAGGGAATAAATGCTCTTTAATGTCACCATTTACTTTTAGAATTTATACTTCTAAATTTAAAAAGATATGGATTCAAGTCAAGTACTCAAGCTAATAATGATAAATAAAACCCATTTACTAATTCTGACCTTGATGGCTATTCTGGCTTCCAACTTCAGAAACCTGTTATTGGACTTTCTTTGTATTACTTAATTCATGTTATATGCCCTTCTTTTGGCTGTTTATGCTCAAATAATAAGTTCCTTCAGTGTAGTTGGAGATCAAGAAGCAGTCCCCTAAGGCCTTTATATCTCCATATGAATAAGCCCTTGTGGTTTACAAAGACACAGAATGCAAGCCTTTGCATTGGATACCTTCTGACATTTATTCATTGAGGTTAACTTTCTACCTCAAAATAACTTACATCCTTAAATTGAACTTGGTAAAGTATAATGAATATTTGTACTAGAGAACAGTATTCTGTTTGTTTTTTTCAAGTTGACCAATGCTCCCTTGGACTGTTGTATGGTGCACTTTTATGATAGAAATCAATGATGGCAATTGACTTTTGTCCATGACTCTATTGGTATCATCATCAAATTTACAACAAAGGCATGAAAGAGTGAAATCTTTATAGCCTTCCATTTTCTACTGCAACAACTCACAATCTCTTCAGAGCAATCCTTAAAATGAAGTATACCCTCATCCATATGTTTAAATGAATCTGTTGTCAATATGCTCATGTTTGGTATCTAAGTAACAAGTTCCTCACTTTTTGCTTGTGTATTCAATTCAAAGTTTATTTCTCTTTCTTTTTACTCCATACTAAGAAAGATATGCTTATAATTGAGAACAGTCTGTTTTAAAAAGGCACAAATGTCCTAACAAGAAAGTATACAATTACTTCAACATCACCATGACGTTAATGATAAAATTGCATCCTACACTTTCCACCCTTGAGCAGCCAAAATACTTGGTGACTGAATACCAAATTGATTGATCATCCATTATCTAAAAGTTGATCCCATAGTGTCAGCTTGTTCCATATTACCCAAGTAACCTCTTATAGAACATGCACTTATAGCCAAAGTACCCTAGATTATAACTACGTTAACTGGGATCATATATCACCATCTCAGCTAGATCATGCTAAAGCAAGGATGAGGATGATAAACTAGTTAATATGTTAGTGGTCCTAGCACCTACACCGTTGCCAATCATCACTTGCAAAATAACCCTAATTAGATCCCCATTGAAATATTGAATATCCTCATTTATGGATATTTCAATTAGAGACTAGCCCTTTTGGAAGTGTGCCACCCTTTTGTGGCAAGTAGTGCTTCCACCTTATAATGGAGTTATGCTATACTATTTTATCATTATCATTATTATTTATGTACAATGTGAATTATCTAATTGACTATTAATGACTAATAATGGACTATTCTAAAAAAATTATAAGGTTCATGACAGACAAGGATTTTATTTCAAGACAATTAAGATTCGCTTGCATGTGTTAAACAAGGTAATACACATTAATTATCAACCATATATGATGTCTTTTATATTTACTTTTTAAATGTTATTACTTTGGTCTCCATGACAAAGACATGGCACCCATAGAACCCTGTACATAATCAAGGGTTTCAATTATCAAAATGAATGCAAGCAAAAGCACATAGGAATTTTACTTTGGAATATAGATTTGATAATGTACTAAACCAGACACAAGTATCATCAAATTTTCTTCAAATATTGATCAAACAAAACTTAATGAATATTTCAAAGTAAACTGCCAGGTTTTGCGAATGAGTTATAACTTTGTATGCATACAAAGAAATATGTTTCATGCTTCATATTTTCCAAACTGCCCTATCCCTAAATATTTCCCTCGAAAGAAATCTTTAAAAGTTGCATCATATTTACTAGATCAATAGTGATGTGACTATAACCATGTATTCTTGCTCAGCTAACAATTAGATGGTCGAATTGTCTTACCTATCTCAAGATCATGCCAGGGGTGTGCAGCAACAGACTTCCAGGTCATGGATGATAATATTCTTTCATTCAAAGGTGCATGATGAAAGAACGACTGTGCAATTGGGTGACCTGGAGCTTCAGTTGTTCTCTCTGCCATGACTTGAAAACCAGATACTTTGAAAGTTTGAACAAAAACAAGTTAATAAATGAGCTTCCTTGACAATAAATGAGACAACAATTTTATAGCCTCAACATAAATGACAAGCCTTAAACACTACTTTAGACAGTGATCTTTGTTTTAGTGTAACACAGGAAAAGCAAAACTTGCATTTTGAAAAGAGAAATAAATACAATTATCCACATCCTTTGCTGGATTACACAATCCATTTGTTTTTTTAACATCGAGGTACCATTGTGCTAACTTAATTCAGATAAATAAATTTTTCCTTTGGAGGAAAATAAACTACACCATTGGAGGGCTAAAGAGTACTATCTAACAACTGTATTGTTTGATGTATATTATGCATGTCCATTATCCACACTACAAGTATGGGCAAAAATATATTACAAGAATATGGACTCCTAAAACCAATGATCATAATGAGACAATTGTCATCACATATATACTCAATCTAAAATTACCTCCAACCCCATGTAGATACTTTTCTAGTGCAGAGTATCAAACTTAAATTATCATTTATATAAACTTTTGAAACTTAATCTTAATACTTCATTTAAGAAAGCATTCAATAAAAGGAAATCCAGCCTGACACATATCTGAATGCCACCTTTAGTAAACCTAACAGAACCCATTGAAAGCCCACCCTTACCAAAGTAAATAGCCAGTCTTAACTCTAGGGTAGATGCCATATACTTTGTAGATCTGGAGGGTCTTTCTGTGGTCACTGCTGCTTCTCCAACTGGTTGCCCACTGTCCTGTGGTACAGAACCTGTAAGCATGTTCAGTCCAACAGCCTATCAGGAAGCTGATGATGAAATCTGAGAGAAGGAAGGAAATGGCAGCCTCGTTGCCCCACTATTCCAAAAGAAAAATATTATCTTGAAAAGGCATTTATTGCTTGAAATCCTCACCATAGGTGAAGGTTGTCACCTTTAATTTATCAATTTCCTTCTGTATTCTACAAATTACCCCCACTAATCCCCTCTTATTTTGTTTTATTTTTTTCACTTTGGGCCTCAAAGGCCTTGTTCTTCTCAACAGTCTCTCTGGAGGAATTTAGATTTTGATGACAGGTTATGCTCTGAAGTTTATATTGGTGGTCTTTCTTGGTCTCCACCCTTAAAACCTGTTGTTCCAGTACTGTAGGCCATTTTAATTAGGCCATGGCCCCCTTCATCAGCTCCTTCTCCTGTATCACAACTGAACAGATCTCTGCACTCTAATGAAAAGGCAATACAATGTCTTTCACAGTTTCAAGACAGTGCCACTCTTTCATCTGCATGCAACTGAACTGATTTCTGCATTATGAAAAAGTAATTCAGTGTCCACAGCTTAAAGTGAGAGCTAGGAGCAAAAGGAATTTTTTCTATCATACATCTGAATCTATGTGCTCTCTCAATCTTTTTTACATAATATTTTTCATTTCAATCAGTAACACATTTTACTTAGGGTTTCTACCTATTCTATTCTGTGAACTAAAATTTTCAATTTGTGAGCCTCTTGCACCAGTTTGTCAGTTTGCAATTGTATGTGCTGAAAGCCCACCTGAATAACTAGATATTCCTTGCTCACCTCTTCATGTGGAGCTTGAATCATGGCTCCATTGTGTTTTCTTTGCATTTCACTATTTAACCTCCTATTGGAATTGGATCTGGTTGTTGGGAAACAGGCAGATCAACCACACCCTCCTTTTGGTTTTGACAATTCTGTAATTTAAATGGTTTTTTATGCTTGTATGGGAACATCCTCCTCCACAGGCTTTCCTAGAATGCTATATGGTAGCATGTTTATGGTGGTACCCATAACAGATATTTTCTCCCGTTGGCTCCTCAGACCTAATGATATACTGCTAGTATCATCCAAAACAACCAATTGCCTTTTTAATCTCTCCTTGGGTTTCACAAAGCTATCATTTCAAGTGTACTCTTATGGCATTTTCTTTAATTGTGAGCCCACAATCCTAAGCTCCCCTTTTCATAGACTCAAACAATACTTTTAAACCCTAATCAGTGAGTTGCCAGTCACTCACTTCGTACATGGATCAAACAATTCTTGTTTATCAAAACACTTAAATAACAATCCTAACAAAATCTGTAAGTAAAATAATGTTGTCACACCACTTGTATGAATACTTTCATTCATAAAACCAGCCGAGTTACACAATTTTACCTGCATTATACCATTTTAAAATGTATATACTAAATTGCCCACAGATACAATTCTCTATTTTTTGTCTTCACAAAATAATCAAGCGAATATAAAATATGTTACATATCTGAAATCAAATGTATATACTAAATTGCCCACAGATACAATTCTCTATTTTTTGTCTTCACAAAATAATCAAGCGAATATAAAATATGTTACATATCTGAAATCTTCATGCTTCAATGACAATTCATTCAGATTACATATATTTGGTCCTTGTATTAGCCCTTGTTTGGGGTTATACATCTTTGAGTTCTTATTCACACTTTGCTGAAATAGAATGCAAGTCCTTATTTTCAGAAGAATGTCAATGCCCAGGTGCCCTATCTAGACCAGCACTATGGAAACTGTAAATATTTTTCCCTTTTTAATAGAATTTCCGACTTGTATTAAAAAATTGCATCTAATCTAATTCCATGGCCTTTAAAAATCTCTCCCATCATGAAAACAAATTGTTTCTACCAAATGAATCTACCTCCAATATTTGTGTCTTTCAAAACATCAGAGAAAGAACTGTATAAGAATGCTCTATTAATAGACCAAGACAGCAATCAGAAGATGGACAATTCATCCAATCAACTTTCCAACAAAAGGATGATAGTCTTTTGTAGCTGATTATATTGAGATGATTGTAACAAGCCTTTTTTTCTTGTGTATTAATGGCATAATTCGGTATTCTGTTGATCCATTTTTGTAAGGTTATAAATTCCAATAAAAAATTTCCATATAGAATAAGTATGCTCATCTATTTAAGATACTGAAATCATCTCCAGTATTCTTCTCTGCTCATTCTTATAAGACATAAGCACCTCACAAACCTATTCCTTTTTGTATTCCTTCTTTGTATAGCAGTCATATTAGTAAGCTCTCTTTGCCCCTTTTGCTTGCTCCCAAAGTAAAAAGAATGCTTCCATTAACCCTACATATAGCTTAATCACTTCCCTGAGGTTGAGATTGATGGAAAATGACATGTTTAATGTATGCCCTGCCAACTGAAACAAATTAAACATCACTTTTGTCACAAACACTTCATAGCTATGTTCCATGGCATTTTTGTATAGATATGGCAAAGGACAGCAGAACATGTTTTGAGGACGGCAGTACAAAAGGCCATATTTCTAGGACAGCAGGAGACAACAACATATTTATATTTATAGGAAATTTATATATGTTAGGAAATTCAAAAATATAAGTTTTATGTTTCTCAATTATTACATATTAATAAAAATAGATCAAAAATATCAAGCTCCAAAAGTACATAGTATGTTATTGCAAATATTAAGGAGATGAATGAATGTATACCTAGTAATTACAGTGGCCCCTGTCTTTGTTTGCCCTCTAGGCGAACAGTTTAAGATATACAAACAGAATACTTAACAAGAAATAGTAACGCCATAGATACCAGACAATAATATTAAGCCAACAGAAAAGATACCATTTCATTCATAATCGTGCTACTAACAAGTTACATCACATGGTATATAAAGGTATCGAGGGGGTGAGAGGGACAACCGTCGCACCCGTAAGTACCAACCCTCAGTTACATTACTAACAAAGTACTTCCTAATTTATTACTTTTTATTCCCGTACGTACAATATTACCGCCAACATCATCCCCCCCCCAAAAACAAGGTCGTCTCCTAACAACTAAAAACAAAATGGGATGATCAACAAAAAAAGAAATCAAGACTGAGATCAAGACTAAGAATGGGGTAGAGGAAGCGTCCCTGGTGAGGAGGGTGTCGATGCGCGGGGTGCGGCTACCAAGCGTGCCCGTAGCTCATAGACCTGCTCAGTCCTCAGCTTCAGGTCCTGCTCTGCAACCATCTGGCGCTCCATAGTTGTTTTCACCATCATCACGGCCTCCAAGACCTCTTTATCCTTTTGCTCCACCATCTCTAAGGCACTAGCCAGGCGGCTCTCTAACATAGTCCTGTCCTCCCTGGCTTCCTCCAACCATGCCCCCAAGGCATCCCTCGCCGACCTCTCCTCGGCCAACACTGCTTGCAAGGTGTTGACGTGTGTTTTATACACAGCCTAACACAGAATAAAATACCTAAGGGTATCTTATCCTCTCTTGAGAAAATAGTCTCTAACTGCTGAAGATTCGCATAAAGGATCAGTTAGGTAGACTCCAAGGTTCTTTGATGTAGGGTCTCTACGTGTGGACAAGCTCCAGTGGTATGATGTGATTTGCTGGAATCACAAGGGGACTTACATTGAACTTCCGATCTGCTTTGCTGGACACAGGCTCTTACTAACTTAGATTTGAAAAAAATGGAAAAAGGATAAGGGCGAAGAGAGGATCTAATCCTAATACTAAGAATGTAGGAGCAATGATTTGATTTTTGATGAAACTCTAACTAGGTCTTGTTTTGACATCAATGGAACATCTACACAAGGCTAGTGCGATCTTCTAGGGAAGCTTTATGATGTTCAAGTCATCACCGCAGGCATAGATACCATCCAAGTTGATGCATATCAATGAAGAGGCGACAAATTGAAATTGAGCTTAGGCTGAACGATTCCAGTTGACTACGCAAGGCAAGTCTGCAATCAACAAACTGCTAGTAGTATGGATATACGAATTTCATCATTAATCAAGCACATTTCCTCCATTCATCTAATTATCTACCATCTAAGATTGAAGACTCTGCAAGAAACCATGCAAATTGCAAGAAAACGACATATTTCACCATTACTTCAATGAAAATGGAATTTGTTTACAATCAATGGCAACAATTTCTTGCCTTGTCCCCCTATTCTACTCTAATTGCTATTCTATCAACTATATTCTAACTCTTCCAACTATTTACAACTCTCTCTAATCATCTAAAATTATTTTTTTACAAAATGAAATGCCTGGGCTTATATAGTGCCCACAATACAATTTGATGGCTTAGATCAATTCAAGATCAATGGCCAAGATTTTACAATGAAAACCCTAATTAGGGTTTGTTACAACCATTACATAACATTTAATGCTTGACCAATGATAAAATTGTATTGCTTGGACACATGTCCCTTTTAGAAAAATCGACCAATGGATAGCCAGGGTAGGTACATCGAAGTTTGTGCCACCTTCCATGAGTTAAGTACATTGAATCTGGACATGCTGAGATGGACTTCACTGATTGGAGAAATGATGACTAGGACGCCACCTCATCTGACACTTGAAGCTTGCTAGATATTCAATTTGATGTCGTCGTTGAGAGGCTATCTTTAATTAACTCTTGTTCTAACTCCTTTTGTCCTTGATGTGCAAGATGATGATGTACCTCGCCTTGGAACGCTGGATTGAAAGAGGTCGCCCATGTCTTGGCTTGATCGTCCTGGCGAAGACCGTCCTTGATCCGGCTTGATTTTCCTTGAAGAGACCTCCATTTGACGCCTACACAACATTTCAAAATTAGTAACATGATTTTGCAATACATAACATAAATTAGAGAGCAATTTTTTAGGAAACTTAATGATAAGTCCTTTATTAATCATTTCCTAAAAACGACTCTTGAGCTAGGAATTCAAAATTTCAAAAATTCAAAATTAAGGCAATGACAATCAAAATTCGAAATTAAAACAAGAGATCTTGCCATACCTTACTTGAGAGCTTAACTCTAAAATGCAAAATGAATAAAATCGCCTAGGCAAAATTTGAAATAAGATGGTCTTGATGTGATCTTCAAAAGAACGTTCTTCTTATCAACTTCGCCACCCTTCAAGTCTTGGACGTGATCTCCTCTTCAAGTTAGCAATTTCGCCATCTTTGATATGTCTTTGACGTCCTAGGCAACTTCGCTCAAATGGAAACTTCAAGTTCGCACCACCTTGCTTTGAAATAAAATTCGCCTCTTTGAATACAACTTCGCACTTCTCCCTTTGATCGCATTTGAATGATAAAAAGGTGATGTAAAAATGAAATCTTTCACCCTCCCTTTATAGCGCTCACACCTTAATTACTACTAGGCCGACTTTGTAATTAAAAGCGAATTTAAAATAAAGTAAAAGGCCGACTTTTGGTAAAATAAACAAATAAATATCAAGCGCTCCACTCAATTTTTATTAAAAAACTTAATTAATTATTTGCCAACGTTTTTTAATTTGTAAAATTTCGATTTTTAATAAAGGCAAAATAATTAATAAATGATCAATGCTATATTAAATGCTAATTTAATAAGATTTTCAAAATTTATCGATTTTGGCATTTAAGGAAAATTTGAAATGTTTATTTGGCGCCAAAAATATGAAAATGAAGTGGACGTACCTCATCGCTCTGGTCCCTTGGAGAGGGACAGGAGCGATTTTGCTCTTATGGGCCTCATTTCACTTCATCACCTTCGAAAATTATATTCAACGGATTCGCAATGCCTCCTTTCATTCAATCATGCCTTGAGATCGGTTGAAATTTGGTGAGAAAATCATCTACAACAAAAATCGCTCTGGTCCCTTCCTGAGGGACAGGAGCGAACTTAAGCATTTTGGTCCTTTGTTGACGTTTGATAATCTTCAATTTGTCTTCAACGGGTTCGATTGACCTCCTTTCTTGCCTTCGAACATAAAATTTGCTTGGTCTTTGTTCAGGACGTACCTTATGAAGAACTTCGCTCTGGTCCTTCAGTGAGGGACAGGAGCGAATTTGACCCTCTAGGCAAAACTTCATCATTTCATTGTTTTTTGATCAAGTCTGGATGTTCTATCATGCTCATTTCGTCCTTCACCATGCCTTTGATGTCTCGATTCGTCCAAACAAGGTCAGGAATGGCTCAACTAAGCATTTTCGCTCTGGTCCCTTGGTGAGGGACACGAGCGATTTGCCTTGGTCCCTTGGAGAGGGACACGAGCGCATTTCGCTCTGGACCCTTGGAGAAGGACACGAGCGAAATTTGACTTTTCGCACTCTCGATGAGGACAATTTTAATGGAATATAACATTTAAGTATAAGTGACATTTCCTTCTATGTTTCTTCTTTCTTATACTTTAAGTTATATTCCATATATACTTTCAGGATGTTTGAGAGTGGTTTCAGACCTCCAGGAGTTATATTGCAAAATCTAGTTTTTGGAGGTTTTTCAGTTTCCAGACTTAGTCAAATTTCAGGATCAGGACATTCCGGACTTAGCCAAATTTCAGGATCAGGACCTCACTCAAGCCGGACTTGCTACCCTGTTGATCTCCCCGACAGCACTTCAAGTTATATTCATTTGATAAAATGTACCTCTTTGGACCTTCTCACATCGTCAAGACGTTAAAATCTTGCAAGGACAAAGCAAAATTGGATTTGTAGCTCCGGTCCTTCACTGAGGGACAGGAGCGATTTTTCCCCTGGAGGCATTTCTGTGTTCATGAAAATCTTCAATTTATATTCAATGGAAAGATCTCGCCTCTCTCCATCACTTCCAACTCGAAATTCATCTTGACCCTGCAGGAATAGTAAGATATTTGAAAACGAGCTCCCGTCCTTCACTGAGGGACAGGAGCGATTTTGCTCCTACAGGCCAAAATATCATGATTTTACACATTTTATCACTTCACAAGGCGAAAACAAATCATTTGAAATGCCTAGGATCAAAATTCAAAAAAGTCAAAATTTGGTCAAAAATATTCAATTGGACAAAAATTCACATTTCATCTTCAACACTTAGACAAATTTAAGCTCTGCATCAACATTCCAATTGAAAATTAGACCATTCTGGCGAATTCATTTCATTCAAAATTTGCATTCTAGAAAAGGAAACTCAAAAGCCCTCAAAAACGACTGGATTTTGGTCCGAAAAGACGGTAATTAGAACCCTAAGGCTTGACCCTAAATCCAGACAACTAACAAACTAACAAAACCCTAGAAAAAGCAAAGCGAAAACGAACAAAATGAGCAAAAAACATGGGTCCCCATTTGCAATGGGGCGATGTGTGAAAACGTCACAACACAAGGTAGCACGTTTTGCATCCCATGAGGCCTTCTCCCGAGCCAATTGCTCCCTATGTGACTCCTCCATCTGCTGGAGTCGAGCAGCCAACTCTTCACGTACCGACATGGCCTCCTGGTGTTGGGTCTCGGTACCCTGAGCAATATATTGTGTCCAACTCAACTCATAGTAGGTCTCATGGAAGACCTGTTCTATCCTCCGCAACAGTGACTATCTACTGGTCTCGCCAACCTGCTCCCGAAGGCCCCAATCCTCCAACATCTGCAAGGTCTCCGTAGTAGGCCACCCTCTAGACTCAAAACACTGAGCAAAGTGTGTCGTGCACCTGCCCCTCATAAACCCCAGCAGCTGCTCCAAATCTCCATCTGTCCTGGCATCTCCCTGAGACCTGGCAAAGGCTACCATCCTCTGCGCTCCGACAGCCATGTTTGCAAGAAACTGCTCCAATCCTCTGCGCTCCGACAGCCATGTCTGCAAGAAACTGCTCCAATTCCCTGTCACCCTCCACTATCAAAGATGCTAGGACATCGTGCTTTTGGGGATCCGCATGAGGACTCTGTAGTGGCTCATCATGAGGGGGGCAATGGATCAACTCCTCCTCCTCCCTAGGACTCAGTACCAACTCACAAATGGATGAGTGGTCTCTCTGTACTATCCGTGAAGTCTCCAGTGAGCTATCTCCGACCAAATCCACAATCTCATGAGGGCTTGGCTCACATCGTGGGGAGAGGATAGCTACTCCAACAGGTGCTACTGGTGCCATCTTGTACCGACTCAGCCAAGCACTCATATCCGTCTGAGAAGGGGTACCACTCCCTCCAGGATGCTCTGATGGTACCGCAACCTCCCTACCAACCGTCCCGCCACTAGTCCCAACCTCTATTGTTGTCGTGGGACTCCTGACGCTGACTGTCTGTTGACGTGTATTTTGTACACAATCATACACAGAATAAAATACCGACAGGCATCTTATCCTCTCTTGAGAAAATAGTCTCTAACTGCAGAAGATCTGCAAAAAGGATCAGTTAGATGGACTCCAAGGTTCATTTAGTGGGGTCTCCACGTGTGGACAAGCTTTTTAGTGGTATGATGTGATTTGCTGTTTCCTCCAAGGCGTCTTACGGATTCAAAGGCTCGAAGATTTTACTAATCTAAAAAGGAACTTTTAAAAAAATGGCAAAAGGACAGGGTTTAAGGAAGTCTAATCTAGCCTAACCCTATGAACGACTTAGCATGAATGCGATTTGGCAAGACTCAACCAACTTCAATTTTGCCATAAGATAACAACTCAATTGAAATTAGTGCGATCTTCTAAGGTAATAATGGTGTTCAATGCATCAAAGACCAAGGACACTACTATGAAGGTACATATCCTAGATACAAAAATGCTTGAAGATTAAGGATGCAAGGTGTTTTCCAGTCGACCACGCAAGGCGTTCCTACAATCAGCAAGAAGCTAGTGGTTTGGATAGCGAATCCTACCAAATATCAAATCTCACACTTAGTCTTTCAAATTAACAAACTACTTTGATTGAGCGTGATTCAAGTACATCCAACAACCATGAAGATAACTCAAGAAATTTACAACAAAACACCATAACTTCAATATTTTATTGATTTCCAAGTCATCATATACAACAATTGCTTGAATTTCTCTCTTCAAGACTCAATCTTGCTACAAAATAAAATTTCTTACAACTCTAATCTCTCTATTTCACTCTTATCTGACTATTCGACTATTAACTATTATCAAATGAAATGAAAAATGGGGGTATAAATAGCATCCCCAGTTACAATGAAAGGTCCAGATTGAAAGTAAATCAATGGACAAGATCATGACACCTAAACCCTAATTAGGGTTTGTTACAAATGACCTCCTTTTTACTGAACAATATTAAATACATAGCCAAATATTAAATTTGGCACAAAAATCTAGGAGGTATCAACCAATGAGAAATAAGATGTCATGTCATCTGTAACAACCTTTCATCTAGAATCTTATTCCCTTTCCAATTCTCTTTCTTAGCATATGCAATGAATTTTGTCACGATTCCTTCGATTTCTGTGCTTGGAATCTCGGGAAGATTCTTGATACTCTCTTCTAAGTGGATAACCTGATCAAATGCATCTAGAAGAGCCGTGTCCCAAGTGGGTTCAAGTTCCTTTGTTCTATCAATCAGGAGCATGGTGGCATACATCTGATCATACTGCTCATCTGTAACATCTGCGTCCTTGCGAAAGATGATCTTGATCCTATCCTCAAATTCTTGTAAATCCACATCTGTCTCGACCTCGATCCTTCTGCCAAGAATGGTATGAAGTACCTCAAATACTCTGTCCTGGATCGGATTGATCACCTCCTCAACTTGACCACATCTAACACTGATGTCCTCGAAGAGAACACTCTTTATATGGAGTAAGGTTGACCACTGAAACAAACTGTGAGAATCACCTTCTAAGATCCTCTCTTGTGCTAAAATTCTTCTGGATGTGTGTCTTATAACTTTCAAGACAGGGATGACAACGTCCTTGGTATGGGCAAATGCAGCTACTGTTGCCATCAATCTGTGAATAATCTCAAGAACTTGGATAGCCTGATGGGTGATCTTCGACATCCTTGTAACAAACTCAATGGCCACCGTGTGAGATCTATCCATCCAACTACATGTACGCTGGACCAGGTTCCTGAATCTTTCTGCTTCATTGATCGATTGAAGGGGCAATGCCTGCACTGGTGATCTAACTGGATCCTGACGTCCCAAAGGTTCATTGATGTGACTGAAATATGTCCTCCATGCACCGACCTCTTTCTCAAGCTTTCTATTCTTTTCCACTTCTTCTCTAAACTTGTCCTTCAATGCCTCAAATGTGTCGGTGGCATCATCTAAAGTCTGCTCTGCTGTGGATGGTCCTAACTCAATAGTCTGTATATGATAGTCTTCTGCTAGGATCTCACCCTCACATTTGTCTGCTGCCGGTGTAGCTATCTGCAGTTTTCTAGATCCAGTCTCATCTCGAATCATCTTGGACATCTTTGTAGCCTTCTTCTTCTCTGTTGTCATATGTGAACGTCCCACGAGGCTCTCTAAATCAATTGCACTGTCCTCGTCCTCAATTACGATCACCTTAGTCAATCTTTCCTTCAACCAATCTGGGATATTCGATCTTGTCTCTTGAACTTGAATCTCTTTATGTACTATTTCTTCTTGTCTGGGAGGAGATGTTACTTCATTATCATTATCTAAATCATAGTCTTGGAGAGATCCATCGGATGAAACATGCTGTGCCTGTCCTTCCTCCTGTCTATCATTCTGTACCATTGATTCCATGGACTCTTCCACTCGAACTGCTCTATCCTCTGGTCTGGAAGAAGCACCTGGTGTTTGATCTTTGTTGGCACCTTGCTTTTTCTTGGAAGACTCTTTCTTTTCTGATCTTTCCTTTCTCTTCGAACCTCTCGAATGGAGATTGCCCTCACTGGCACATCGAAGGTTACCTTCACCTGAATTCCTAGGATTAGGATTGCCTTCACTAACACTGGCTCCACCTTCGGCTGGTTTCTCTTCCAAAGTAAAAGACATGGCTATGCCTTGTTCTCTCAACTTCTGATGCTGAACGTCTACCCATCTGCGAGTACAAGACAAGACTGGTGCCATCAAATCATCTAAATCCACGGCCTCGGGCTCATTCCAATTCAAACTTATTGTTTTGTTTTCTCTATCATATGAAGATTGGATGTGCCTGCCGTTGTCCTGAGCTTGGTCGGCCACTCTGTAAATCTTACATTTCCTGATGAAATCCAAAGGCAATCTAGAATGTATCTTACGTTTCACTTCAAGATCATCTAGGAGGTTCATCATAAAATCTTCAATTTGGTGCTCATGTCTAAATCTTCTACCGACCGTCTCCTCTAAATGTCCATGGGGATCAAAACTATTCCTCCAAGCAAAAGATGAAAAAGGATACAAGGCTAACTCCTTCTCTGCGTCATCCATGGCTAAGACATTAGGACATACCTCAACTGAATTACCCAAAATAATAGGTACCTGAACTCCATTCTGGTGTCTGTGTCTGAATGCCTTCACATATGCTGCCAACTGCCTTGTTACTTCAAGTAACACAATTCTGTCTGTCGGGTACCTCGGCAACATGTATGGGGGTAAAGGACATCCATACACTCTAATGTAAGTGAACTTGGGAAACTGAATGAACCAAGCACCGTACCTCTTGATGAATTCCTGGGCATCCTGAGATAATCTGTTGTGAATCCCTCCTTGCAACGTCCTTGTGATGTTCATCGTGAAAGTATCATTGATTAACTTGTAGTTCTTCCCTGGTGGATGATGCAAGTAGGTATAGGATTCACAAACTCTGACCTCGTCGGGTCCTCTTCCAATCACTCCTCTGTGAGGTAGTCCTGCGTACTCAACGCTCCTGATTAAGGCATAGATGACGTATGAACTCATGTGGAAGGACTTAGTAGCCCTGAGTCTTCTCAACTGTACGTCTAAGCAATGGCTAATTATCCTAGCCCAATGTATTGTACCCTTTCCTTGAACAATCACCTGGATGAAATAAAACATCCATTTCTCAAAATAGAAGGCATGAGGTGCTCCTGTAACTCTGTTGAGCATGGTAATCAAATCTCTGTACTCCTCTTGGAAATCAATCCTGTGTGGTGTGTTCGGTACTTTGCTCAGACGGGGACGACTCTTAAGTAGCCAGTTCTTGTTGATTATGCTTAGGCAAGCATCTGGATCATCATCGTACACTGATCTGGCTCCTTCAATGCTCTTGTATATCATGTCCCTGTGCTCTGGAAGATGGAAAGCTTCACTTATGGCTTCCTCTGAAAGGTACGCCAAAGTGTTTCCCTCACTGGACACAATTGTCCTGGACTGTGGATTGTAATGACGGGCACACTCGATCATCAACTCGTGGCACTGAATGGCTGGAGGAAAACCGGCCGCCTTAATGATGCCACTCTCTATTATTCTCCGGGCGACAGGTGATGGCTTGCCGATGTAAGGGACCTCCCGGAACTTCTTTGTGCTAAAGTTCCCCAAGTTTGTATCTCCAATGTTGCTCCATTTAGACACGATCTTGGTCTCCACTTCTTCGGTCTTCTGATCTTCTTTCATGAGAGCCGAGCGACTAGTGGATGCTCCCGCCTTTGGGGTTGCCATACCTACACAACATTTCATTATAAGAAATAGATTTTGCAATAAATAACGTAAATAAGAGAGATAAATTTTAGGAAACCTCATGATAAGTCTCTAGAGTCATCATTTCCTAAAATACGACGATTGAGCCAAGAGAAATTCAAGAATCAAAACTCAAAAATTTGAAATATGACGATGAACGAATAAAACAATAATAATTAAATCGCCATACCTCGATAGAGAGCTAACTCTAGAATGCAAAAACAAAATTTGCCTAGGCAAAATTGAGGTATAAAATAATCTTCAATATGATCTCCTCAAAATTGACTTCGCCACCTCCGGAGAGAACGTGATCTTCAATTATCGCCTTGGACGTGGTCTCAAATGGATCTTCAAGTTCGCACTTTGGCGTGGTCTTCAAATCCTTAGCAAATTCGCCTCAATGTACCCTCAAGTTCGCGCTTGGTGTGGTCTTCAAATTCGCACCACCCTTGGTCTTCAACGTAATTCGCACTCTATACTTGATGATATACTTCGCATCACCTTTGGTTTGGATTGGCACCACCCTTTGATAACTAAGCGCGCCACCCTTGGATGAATGAAACTCGCACCACCTTTGAACACACTTCGCACTATATTCGCTTCTCCTTGATTCGCATGAAGAAAGGTAAAAATGATGTAGAAATGATAGTTTTTACCCCCCTTATATAGCGCGTTCATCCTTCACCCCTTAGGCCGACTTGATAAAAATAAAACCATTTTTTAAATGATTTGCAATGAAATGACAAGGCCGACTTGCCTAATTGAGCGCTCAAATCGATTTTTTTATTAATTAAATAATTAATTATTAATGCCTTGCGTTTTTTTAATTTGCAAATTTCGATTCTAATAAAGGCAAAATAATTAATAAATGTTTAACGCCATATTAAATGCCAAATAAATAAGATTTTCAAATTTTAAATCGATTTAGCATTTAAGGAAATTTGAATTGTTTAACTTGGCGCCAAAAATATGAAAATAAAGGGACGTACCTCATCGCTCTGGTCCCTTGGAGAGGGACAGGAGCGATCCATGATTTTGGTCTTGATTCTTGCGTTTTCAACGTTCAACTCCTTCATTTCCACGTCCCAAATCGATCATCTGGTGGTCCTTCGAATTTGAATTTCTTTCTTGTGCGAGCAAGTGCATCTCATGACCATTATCGCCCTGGTCCCTTGGAGAGGGACAGGAGCGATCCTAAGGTTTTTGCTTAAAATTCTCCATTTTGGTACGATCCTTTCCTTGTATCATCTTCCAAATGCCATTTAAAACCTTGTGCGTCCTTGTCTTAACGTGATTTTCAAAGAATATCATGTGTTTTGCCTAACATCGCCCTTGTCCCTTGGAGAGGGACAGGAGCGATCTCCATGTCTTCACGTTCATCTTGTATCCTTGACCTTCGAACTTCCATTGTAAGGCGAATAACATCTATGCTCATTCCTTTCGCGCTTATTCCATTTGTCTTCATTATGTGTTTGGACGTATTAAAGGGACCATTGCCCTTGTCCCTTGGAGAGGGACAGGAGCGATCCTACGTTTTCTCCTTGACCTTGGCAACTTTATACTTTGATCTCCTTTGCGATGTCCTTCAAACGTCGTCCTTCGCACTTCCTAACCTCGCTTCGCTTTGATCTTGAAGGAACGTGAGTGTTTTTGATAGTATCGCCTTGGTCCTTGTCCAAAGGACAGGAGCGACGTGAGGCTTTTACATTATTTGGCGATGTTTGGACGTTCAACACTCTTGCAAATTATCTTCAAACGATGCCTTGGACCATATGCTATCTTAAGACGTCTTGACTTAGCTTGATCTTGAAGCAAAACAAGGAATCCAAAGCAAATCGCCCTGGTCCCTTGGAGAGGGACAGGAGCGATATGGTCCCTAGGTCCATTTTGGTGATTATTTAACGTTTGAAATCTTCATGCATCACCTTTCTACCTTTCCGTGGACCCTCTAAGACCTTGCGAAATCTTGTCCTTACGTAAATCTTGCTCAAAATGATCAATACATCTAACATCGCCCTGGTCCCTTCCTGAGGGACAGGAGCGATCTATGTTATATGGTGTCAATTTCTTCATTTTAACGTCCCTTGAGTGTTTGCGCATGATGAAGATGCCTTGAAATGTCCCTCGCCACCTTGTCTTGAGTTGTGTCGACCTTGAACTTTGGAGGAACGACCTTGAACTTGCGTAGGGAGTATTATCATCATTGTATCGCCCTGGTCCCTTGGAGAGGGACAGGAGCGATCCTTCCCTTGTGGCCACTATCTCACTTTGCCAGGTTCCAAGTTTATATTCAACGGACTCGTCCTTCTTTACTCTATTCGTCCATGCCTTGACATCATTTGTAATTTTGCAAGAAAAGCAATTATATCAAAAATCGCTCTGGTCCCTTCCTGAGGGACAGGAGCGAACTAGGCATTTAACACTATTATGGACGTCCCAAAAATCTTCAATTTATATTCAATGCATTCATCTCATGTTTTCCCTTATTTTTGAACGTAAACTTGCCTTGACCTTTGTCTGGATTTTGCATAATGAAGGAAATCGCTCTGGTCCCTGGGAGAGGGACGAGAGCTACAAGGTACCTCGCCCTGGTCCCTTGGAGAGGGACAGGAGCGATTTAGTCAATATAGGTCATTTTCCTTCGTTTTTGCATATCAAATTATATTCATTTGGCAAAGCATCCTCCCTTGGACGTCCTCAAATCATTAAGCTCTCGAAATCTTGCAAGGACAAGGCGAAATTTGAATTGTAGCTCCGGTCCTTCACTGAGGGACAGGAGCGATTTTGCTCCTACAGGCATTTCTGTGCTCATAAAAATCTTCAATTTATATTCAATAGAAAGATCTCGTCGTTCTCCATCACTTCAAACGTAAAATTTGTCTGGACTCTGCAAGGACGATGAGGTATTTGAAAATGAGCTCCCGTCCTTCACTGAGGGACAGGAGCGATTTTGCTCCTACAGGCCAAAATAACAAGATTTTTCACATTTTAACACTTCACGAGGCGAAAACAAATCAATTCCAATGCCCAGGATCAAAATTCAAAAAAGTCAAAAAAGTCAAAATTTGGTCAAAATATTCAATCGGACAGAAATTCATATTGACGGTCAACACTTAGACAAATTTAAGCTCTGCATTAACATTCCAATTGAGAATTAGACCATTCTGGCGAATTCATTGCATTCAAAATTTGCATTCTAGAAAAGGAAGCCCAAAAGCTCTCAAAAACGACTGGATTTTGGCTTGAAAAGGCAAAATTTAAAACCCTAAGGCTTGGCCCTAAATCCAGACAACTAACTAACTAACAAAACCCTAAAAACGAAAGCGAAAACGAGCGAAAAACAAGCAAAAAGAGGGGGTCCCCATTTGCGATGGGGCGATGTGTGAAATGATCACAACATCTGGCGACACCACTGAGAAAGGTTGCAAAACATTTGGGAATCAATCTTTCTAAAGGAAAACTCAGAAAACCTCCCTCAACAAATCCAGGAGTTAAGAAACACTTACAAGAAGAGACCATCATATTGAGACAAAGTATCAAGTCCACAGTTACCCATGTGTGTGCAAATGCGTTAATTCCCCTCAACAAGACAATCATGATCTTCAGGTTCCCCTGTGATAAGCTACGTAGTTCGTCTAAACTTCAAAAGCATCCTGGATAGAGCCTCGCTGCCAGTCAGACGTCCATAGTCCCGACGAGGTTATCGCCGCAAGCTCACAAATATTGCTCCATTGCCAGTCAGGCGTCTATAGCCCCGATGGAGTTATTCGAAAATTCCCTTTAGCCAATTTGATATTTCTCTTTAGCTCATTTCTTTTCTTTTGATTTTTCTCATTTTTTCATCTTTTCTTTTGATACTGCTTTTCAGTTCTGTCAATTCTTTGGCTCGTGAGTATTAAAAACTCACTAGGGTTTGAGGATTGCGGTGGCGCTGAAGCTAGACTTTAGATTTTTCACTGATCACAGCTTCGTCTGTAAACCATAACGACTCGGAGATTATAAGTATGTGAAAATATAATAACTGAAGGACAAAAATACGTGAGTTCAATAAGCTAATCTACTTCAATGCAAATATATCCTGACTCAAAGCTTCATTAAAAGAAACTCCCTTGGTAATTCCAAAAGACCTCATGATTTTCCAAATGCATCCAACAATCCAGCAGGAAGTCGGAGCGTTACATAACAAAATCACCCCATGTCAAATGGATACCCCTCAGGACAAAAACAACTAACCTAAAAAAAACAAAAACACCCAAAAAAAAACAAAACGAAAGCAAACTAAACTAACTATGTACAAGGGAAGGCCTTGGCATTTTAGGATTGGAAATAATGTTTGAGATATCTCCCATTGACAGGCAACGGGATGTCCTCTCCTGTTAAAGTCTGCAACCTAAATGCATTTTCTCCCAATATCTCTGAAATTTGATAAGGGCCTTTCCAAAGCTTATCAAACTTATCATGTTCTCCTCTTTTCTCATGTGCTTTGTCCCAATACAGGACGAGGTCTGAAATTCGGAACGCCTTGACTCTTGCTTGTCGATCAAACCATCTCTTCACCACTCCTTGGTGTTTAGCAAAGTTCTCTAGCGCTTGATCTCTTTTCTCTTCTAAGTTCATCAACTGTGTCAACCTGGCCTGTACTGCATCTGTGTCTTCCATGTACTCCTGAATGAATCTCAAGGTCGGAATTCTGAGTTGCATGGGGAAGACTGGGTCTTGGCCATAAACTAGAAAATAAGGCGAAATGCCTAATGCGTTCTTTGTTCTGATTCTGTCTGCCCATAAAGCAAATCTCAACTGGGTATGCCATTCTCTTGGACTTCTCTTTAATAATTTCTTGATAACACTGAGCAAATTTTTGTTGGTGGATTCTGCTAATCCATTACCCTGAGGATAATAATTCGATGAGAACTTGAGGGTTATTCCGTACTCAAAAGCCCAATTTGAGAATCTCAATGATGTGAATGCCGATCCATTGTCGCAAACCAACGCATAAGGGCATCCAAACCTTGTGATTATGTTCTCCTCTAAAAACTTGATTACAACTTCAGTAGAACAAACCTTAAGTGCCTGTGCCTCTGACCATCTGGTACAATAATCTGTAGTTGTAATGATGTACTTGTGTTGTGCTGAGGATGCGGGGTTAATAACACCAATAAAGTCCATTCCTCATTTAACAAATGGCCTGGCTTCAATCACGGGATTCAGTGGCATGGCAGGATTTCTTTCTCTAATAGCTGCGACTTGACATGTGTGGCACGTCTCAATGTGATTGAATGTATCTTTAAAAAGCGTAGGCCAGTAATATCCTGCTCTTAGGATCTGGTGAGCTGTGGCGAGGTTGGCTCCATGTCCGGTTCCAAAATTGGAATGGAAATGTTCAATTATCTGCTTTGCTTCGTCTTTGCCAACACATCTCAGGTATACTCCTTCATAGTTTTTGCGGTATAGGACAGATCCTTGAAGCATGTAATGTTGACACTTTAATCTTAATGCTCTTTTCTGTGTAGGTGTCATATGAGCAGGACATCTGTGATTAAGCAAATATGTCACAATGTCTTTGTACCATTCATCATGTGTGACATCCTCTAATTCATAAATTTGTTGGACTAATCCTGGCCCATCTATTGCTAATGTCTGCGCCAAAGCTTGTCCTCGGACAAGTTTCATGGGCTGTATCTCAATATCAAATTCTTGGATAATGGCGACCCACTTTCCTCTTCTCTCTCCTAATTCATTTTGCATGAGAAGAGTCTTGACTGCCGCATCAGGCACTATTGCATAAATCTTGGCTCTCAGGAGGTAATGTCTAAATTTCTTAACTGCCTTTACTAATGCGTATGCTTGCTTTTCAACGTTTGGATATCTGAGTTCCGCATCTTTCAACGGGGTGCTCATGAAAGCAATCGGGTTTTCATCCCTCTCTTCACTTCTTTGGGTGAGAATGGCGGCACAAGTGTAATCGGAAGCGAAGGAATATAAATAAAATGGTTTGAGATAATCAGGACTGATCAAAACTGGTGCTTCCATGATTGTGGTCTTTATTTCTTCAAATGCCCTTCTGGCTTGTGGAGTCCATTCAACCTTTGCATCTTTCTTTAACATTTCATTCAATGGCCTGACAATCTCGGCAAATCCGGTAATGAATTTTCGGACGAAGTTGATCTTGCCGAAAAATGATTTGAGCTCTTTCTTGCTTGCTGGCAAATTGATAGTAGATATGGCCTTCACTCTTTCAGGATCAATAGATATTCCTTTCTCTGAAATGACATGTCCTAAAAGCTTTCCTTCTGTGACTCCAAATATGCATTTCTTTGGATTAAGGGAGACACCGTACCTTCTACATCTTTGGAAGACTCTTCTCAAATCGTCCACATGATCTTCTCTCTGTCTGGAAAAAACTGTGATGTCATCCATATATATAATAATGCTTTTACCAATTAAATCTCTGAAAGCGATATCCATAGCTCTCTGGAATGTGGCCCCGGCATTTATGAGTCCAAAAGGCATTCTCTTATAGGCAAATGTTCCCCATTTGGTAGTGAAAGCAGTCTTCAGTCGATCTTCAGGTTCGACTAGAACTTGATTATATCCTGAATATCCGTCTAGGAAGGATATCATCTGTGATCCATTGACGATCTGCAATACTTCATCTAATGATGGGAGCGGATAGTTATCTTTTTCTGACGCTCTGTTGAGATTTCTAAAATCAACACACAATCTGATCTCTCCATTTTTCTTTCTAACAGGTACCAGGTTGGCGACCCACGTCGAGTGTCTTACTGGGAAGATGATCTTGGCTGTGAGTAACTTCTTCACCTCTTGGTATATCAGTGGTTCCAACAAAGGATTGACGGGTCTTTGCCTTTGCCTGAATGGCTTGCTTCCTGGCTTCAACGGGATTGTGTGAGTGATAATTGCAGTGTCGTAAGTCTTAAGATCTTCATAGCTCCATGCAATGACGTCTGGGAAGTCCCTCATGTTCTTCAGGATTCCATCTCTTTCAGTCGCTGTGCAGGACTTTCCAATGAAAACATTCTTAATTTGTGTCTCGTCACCTAGATTAATCGCGTCACACATATTGCCTTCTACACTGTGATTCTTCTTTTCTTTCAACTTGTCAGGATCAAAAATCCTTTCTAATTCAACCATTCCTTTTGGAATAGTGTTTGTCTTTAAGTTCAGGACTCCTTCGGCATCGAACTCAGCTTCACCCACTTCATCTTCATCTATGATCTGTGTTAAGAAGACGTCCGTGCTGGTCAGGAAGTCTAGAATGTGCTTGTCATCTTCGAAAACTTGGAAATTGGTAATGTTGTCTGGGACTGAAGGAACTGATATTAACTCGATTGTAAACTTCTTTAATCCTTCCATTGCTAATGGAATCAATGAGCTCGCGGCCTGTGCAAGTGAATTGGCCACTTGATTTTGATGTCTATAAATTGAATTGATATTGAAAGCATCGAAACTTTCAATTAGATCCCAGACTCGATTCCTGTACTTAGTTAGCCTTTTGTCATGGCAAACATATTGCTTCCTGATTTGCCTTATTGCGATTTCTGAATCTCCATATACTTGCAGTATCTTTGCCCCCTTTTGGATGGCTAATAATAATCCCTGAACCAAAGATTCATATTCTGCTACGTTGTTGGTGCAAGGGAACTGCAATCTGTGAGCGGCAAGGTATGTTTCTCCTTTAGGACCAATCAATTCATATCCGGCTCCGGATCCTTGTTTGGACTTAGATCCGTCGAACCTTAATGTCCATATCTGATTTTCTTGTTTTTCTATTTCTGGACTTTCGTGACTTTCATTTGTTGTATCGGACGAAACTTCATCTTCCACCAAACCCTCGGTCTCTGTAAAACTCTCATTCTCTGAATCTTGAGTTTCTTCTATAATTAGTGTCTGTGGAACTCTTTTATATACTTGCTCCAATGCGGTCTGGCATAAAGCACAAGATAATTCTGAGTGGACGGCATTGTGAATTCTACACCAATTCGGAAGGAGCAAATCTCGGACAGATGCTAGATTGCCAAGTTGCACACTTTGCTGGGTGTTTCTTTGTACGAATCTCCTGAAATTTTCAAACATGCCTTCGTCCTCTTGGTCGGATCCTTGATCGCTTTCAATGACGATTTCAGTTGACTCCATGACTTCTTGCTGAATATTTTCATCTTGTATATCTTGTATCATCAAGATTTCCTCCACTTTGGGCTTGTACGTTCCTAAGTCGGACTCTAAAAATAGGACTTCATTGTCTTCCCCATATTCAGTTATCATCAATCTCAACCTTGGGGTACTATCAATTTTAATCTGGTTCGGGACTCCTCTCCATGGTAGCCACATGTGTGCGAAATCGGTCGACACATATCCATTCAACTTTCGGGACCAATCTCGACTCAGGAGCATTCCATATGAATCTGGAATATCCACCACTGATATGTCTATAAAATTCTGGATTCTTGGATCTGCGGCCAATTGCATGTGAATGTTGTTCAATTCTCCCATGACTGGAACTTCTGTCTTGTCAAGCTGAGTGACTTTTCTCTTGGTAGGTGCGGGAGTTATTCCAAGTCTTTGGCAAACAGCTAAAGGCATCACGTTGCTTGAGGCTCCGGAATCATAAAGGCAATTGTGTAATAATTTTCCAAATATTCTGACTGATAGTAGGAACGGGGCCGGTTCGTCCTTTCCTTGAGAAGGCCCTGAATTTTCTTCACTCGATTCTTGATGTTTGACTTGATTAATCTTTGAATGATCATCCTTCGTTGAGCTCTCCTCTTTCAAGTGACTGGCTTTGCTTGTAAATTTTCCTTTCTTAACAACATCTTTTTTGATGGCGACTTCCTTTTCGGGAAGAACCAAGTTAGTGGTGAGGTTCTCTTTGACTGTAGGCTGAGCTTTCTTTGTTTCGCCTCTTTTGAGTAATGTTTTTCCTTCCAACATATCTTCCTTTTTAGCTGGGAAGGTTATAGTTTGAACCATGCACTCGTTTTGTTCGGGTTGTCCTTGGTCAACAGCTTGCTCTTGGGTCACATTGATAGTGGTTTGAACATTTGACCTTGTTGCACTAGGTTCACTCAAACTGTTGATCACCGCCTCTTTAATTTCAGACACCTTGAGCAACTCATAGAGTGGTAAACTTACCTTGACTTTCTTAAGTTCATCTATCACCAAGGCGGCCAATCTTTTCGTTTCATTTCCCGCGGGAGGTGCAATATTTCTTTGTCTGTATTCTTGAGTGTTTTGCGGGTACTCTGGAACGTTACTGGCTTGGGGATCTGGCGGAGTTGAAAAATTGTTTGGAGGAATCGACGTTGTTAAAGGCTCAGGATTCCTCTGATTCCTGTGATAAACTCTTTGGTTCACTCCTCCTGATGATTGGTGGAACACCTCCTTTATTCCCTCTACTAAAACACTGTCGTTTAATGGTGGGAAATAGTATTCTGAATCCTCTACAGGTCCATTTGCAGATGCTGGCGGAAACTGAGATCCTGGTGGTACCATCGGTCCATTGGCCGATTCTGGAGGAAATCTCCCATTTTGCACTTGACTAATTTCTTCTTGTGAATATCTGCAGGTTTCAACGATCATAGCTTGACCATACTGCGTGGTTGGAACAATTTCGTACCCTGTGGTGGGAGGATTTTCAGGTGGATTAGTAGTACGCATCTCCTGTTGGAAAATGTCGGCTGCAATTTTGAATTCAGGACACTGTAACTCGGAATGCCGGTTCGTGTTGTGGAGTCTGCACCAACTGGACAAGGCCGCCTCGGCTAAAAACACTTTGCTTGAAGAGGGGTTCTCTTGACTTTGCGCGTTTGGTGGATTGTCCAAAGGCGTCACCACATTCCCATTGTTTGGAGCTGTATTCCATGGTCTTCTTTGGAAACCTTGATTATTATTTCCTTGATAATTGTTTCTGAATCCTTGATTATTGTTTCCTTGGAAATTTTGGTTGTGATTGATCCTTTGCATGCTCTGGAGTTGATTATTCTGATTCCTCAAATGGGTGACCTCAGTTGATAACTTCTTGACTTGTTCAATCAGCTCTTTCATTTCGTCTTTCTCTTCTTGTGTCCTTGACGAATTTGTAGCATTTTGCAGGTACACAGGTTGAGCGGGTGGGGCTTGAGAAATTGGAGCTCCTGGGTGAAGGACCAACTGATTTGCCGGCTGTACGTTGGGATATGTCGCTTGCGGGATTGGATTCATGACTGGAGTTTGGTTGGCCAAGGCTGTGCCAACTGCTTGCATCTGGTTAGGTGCTGCGACGGGTCCCATATGTAGTAGTGGTCCGGTGATGTTTTGTCCCATGTGCTTACTCACTTCAATGGCTCTTGTATAGGCCGCATTTAGATCATTCGGAGTTGGATGTGTCCTTACGAACATAGCTATGAGATGATCTAAGGCTCCATAGTAAATTTCCCTTGGATCTGCAATAAGATAAGGAGGACGTAACATTGTGTATCCTCGGTGAAATCTGTCGTTGAAGGAAGTAATAGGTTCATGCTCTCTCCTTCGAACCTCAACAAATTGTCTGTATAACTCTGCTGGTGTAGTTGGGATGCCAAATTTAGCAATGAATGCGTCTTTCATCGCGTCCCAAGTCCTGATGGACCCTGTAGGCAAATGAATAAACCAAAAGTATGCCTCTTCTCCCAATGAGTAGGGAAAAAGCCTACATGCCACATCTCCATATTCAATTTGTCTGTTACGAAGAAGGTCCTCGAACATCTTGATGTGATCTTCTGCCGTGCGATGGAAATCACTAACATTGAACTTGGAACAAAAGTGTTCGGGATTCTTCGGCATATCATGATAAACTGCAAATTCCAACGGTGATGGATTGTTGACTAGCCACGTCGCACCATTAAGTACATGAGGAGGAGGAGGTGGAGGTGGAGCACGATGAGCCATTGTATTCCTTGAAACTAAACTTGATGAACTAGCTTGGCTCTTTGTTTGTGAAATCGCCTGGATACTAGATTGGATCGCCGCTTGGACTTGTTCTTGAAGAACTTGTGATGACTCAGGAGATCCTTCCAATCTTAGTTCGAACTCTTTGGGAGTGTCCTCTCTCTTAACTCGCTTCGCCTTAGAAGTAAATTGAAGTTCACTTAGATTCTTGACGCCTGGTGTGGACCTTAACAACCTTTGATGTTTCTCGGGCGAGAAAGAACCAATGCGATCCAGCGTGAAGTCTTGCAAGGATTATTGTGGGTTCCTTTGATTGCGAAGATTCCTAGCTATGACCCTTTGATGTTCTTCGGCTCTATCTTCCTCTTGCTCTAAGATGATTCCGACTCTGTTATATTCGACTTGACTTCTCCTTGCGTTCCAAGCTACTTGATTCAATTGGGAAATGATGTCTTCTTGGGTATTGCCTATTTGCAAATTGGGTTGCACCACTTGATTCAGTCCTTCATTCGGCAACACCATCGTACTTCATAATCATGTTTGCAATGTATTTCTCTTTTCAAAATCCTCGGACTTCGAACTTTGAAACTAAAGAGCCCTCCTTCTAGCGCCAATTCTGTTGACGTGTATTTTGTACACAATCATACACAGAATAAAATACCGACAGGCATCTTATCCTCTCTTGAGAAAATAGTCTCTAACTACTGAAGATCTGCAAAAAGGATCAGTTAGATGGACTCCAAGGTTCTTTTAGTGGGGTCTCCACGTGTGGACAAGCTTTTTAGTGGTATGATGTGATTTGCTGTTTCCTCCAAGGCGTCTTACGGATTCAAAGGCTCGAAGATTTTACTAATCTAAAAAGGAACTTTTAAAAAAATGGCAAAAGGACAGGGTTTAAGGAAGTCTAATCTAGCCTAACCCTATGAACGACTTAGCATGAATGAGATTTGGCAAGACTCAACCAACTTCAATTTTGCCATAAGATAACAACTCAATTGAAATTAGTGCGATCTTCTAAGGTAATAATGGTGTTCAATGCATCAAAGACCAAGGACACTACTATGAAGGTACATATCCTAGATACAAAAATGCTTGAAGATTAAGGATGCAAGGTGTTTTCCAGTCGACCACGCAAGGCGTTCCTACAATCAGCAAGAAGCTAGTGGTTTGGATAGCGAATCCTACCAAATATCAAATCTCACACTTAGTCTTTCAAATTAACAAACTACTTTGATTGAGCGTGATTCAAGTACATCCAACAACCATGAAGATAACTCAAGAAATTTACAACAAAACACCATAACTTCAATATTTTATTGATTTCCAAGTCATCATATACAACAATTGCTTGAATTTCTCTCTTCAAGACTCAATCTTGCTACAAAATAAAATTGCTTACAACTCTAATCTCTCTATTTCACTCTTATCTGACTATTCGACTATTAACTATTATCAAATGAAATGAAAAATGGGGGTATAAATAGCATCCCCAGTTACAATGAAAGGTCCAGATTGAAAGTAAATCAATGGACAAGATCATGACACCTAAACCCTAATTAGGGTTTGTTACAAATGACCTCCTTTTTACTGAACAATATTAAATACATAGCCAAATATTAAATTTGGCACAAAAATCTAGGAGGTATCAACCAATGAGAAATAAGATGTCATGTCATCTGTAACAACCTTTCATCTAGAATCTTATTCCCTTTCCAATTCTCTTTCTTAGCATATGCAATGAATTTTGTCACGATTCCTTCGATTTCTGTGCTTGGAATCTCGGGAAGATTCTTGATACTCTCTTCTAAGTGGATAACCTGATCAAATGCATCTAGAAGAGCCGTGTCCCAAGTGGGTTCAAGTTCCTTTGTTCTATCAATCAGGAGCATGGTGGCATACATCTGATCATACTGCTCATCTGTAACATCTGCGTCCTTGCGAAAGATGATCTTGATCCTATCCTCAAATTCTTGTAAATCCACATCTATCTCGACCTCGATCCTTCTGCCAAGAATGGTACGAAGTACCTCAAATACTCTGTCCTGGATCGGATTGATCACCTCCTCAACTTGACCACATCTAACACTGATGTCCTCGAAGAGAACACTCTTTATATGGAGTAAGGTTGACCACTGAAACAAACTGTGAGAATCACCTTCTAAGATCCTCTCTTGTGCTAAAATTCTTCTGGATGTGTGTCTTATAACTTTCAAGACAGGGATGACAACGTCCTTGGTATGGGCAAATGCAGCTACTGTTGCCATCAATCTGTGAATAATCTCAAGAACTTGGATAGCCTGATGGGTGATCTTCGACATCCTTGTAACAAACTCAATGGCCACCGTGTGAGATCTATCCATCCAACTACATGTACGCTGGACCAGGTTCCTGAATCTTTCTGCTTCATTGATCGATTGAAGGGGCAATGCCTGCACTGGTGATCTAACTGGATCCTGACGTCCCAAAGGTTCATTGATGTGACTGAAATATGTCCTCCATGCACCGACCTCTTTCTCAAGCTTTCTATTCTTTTCCACTTCTTCTCTAAACTTGTCCTTCAATGCCTCAAATGTGTCGGTGGCATCATCTAAAGTCTGCTCTGCTGTGGATGGTCCTAACTCAATAGTCTGTATATGATAGTCTTCTGCTAGGATCTCACCCTCACATTTGTCTGCTGCCGGTGTAGCTATCTGCAGTTTTCTAGATCCAGTCTCATCTCGAATCATCTTGGACATCTTTGTAGCCTTCTTCTTCTCTGTTGTCATATGTGAACGTCCCACGAGGCTCTCTAAATCAATTGCACTGTCCTCGTCCTCAATTACGATCACCTTAGTCAATCTTTCCTTCAACCAATCTGGGATATTCGATCTTGTCTCTTGAACTTGAATCTCTTTATGTACTATTTCTTCTTGTCTGGGAGGAGATGTTACTTCATTATCATTATCTAAATCATAGTCTTGGAGAGATCCATCGGATGAAACATGCTGTGCCTGTCCTTCCTCCTGTCTATCATTCTGTACCATTGATTCCATGGACTCTTCCACTCGAACTGCTCTATCCTCTGGTCTGGAAGAAGCACCTGGTGTTTGATCTTTGTTGGCACCTTGCTTTTTCTTGGAAGACTCTTTCTTTTCTGATCCTTCCTTTCTCTTCGAACCTCTCGAATGGAGATTGCCCTCACTGGCACATCGAAGGTTACCTTCACCTGAATTCCTAGGATTAGGATTGCCTTCACTAACACTGGCTCCACCTTCGGCTGGTTTCTCTTCCAAAGTAAAAGACATGGCTATGCCTTGTTCTCTCAACTTCTGATGCTGAACGTCTACCCATCTGCGAGTACAAGACAAGACTGGTGCCATCAAATCATCTAAATCCACGGCCTCGGGCTCATTCCAATTCAAACTTATTGTTTTGTTTTCTCTATCATATGAAGATTGGATGTGCCTGCCGTTGTCCTGAGCTTGGTCGGCCACTCTGTAAATCTTACATTTCCTGATGAAATCCAAAGGCAATCTAGAATGTATCTTACGTTTCACTTCAAGATCATCTAGGAGGTTCATCATAAAATCTTCAATTTGGTGCTCATGTCTAAATCTTCTACCGACCGTCTCCTCTAAATGTCCATGGGGATCAAAACTATTCCTCCAAGCAAAAGATGAAAAAGGATACAAGGCTAACTCCTTCTCTGCGTCATCCATGGCTAAGACATTAGGACATACCTCAACTGAATTACCCAAAATAATAGGTACCTGAACTCCATTCTGGTGTCTGTGTCTGAATGCCTTCACATATGCTGCCAACTGCCTTGTTACTTCAAGTAACACAATTCTGTCTGTCGGGTACCTCGGCAACATGTATGGGGGTAAAGGACATCCATACACTCTAATGTAAGTGAACTTGGGAAACTGAATGAACCAAGCACCGTACCTCTTGATGAATTCCTGGGCATCCTGAGATAATCTGTTGTGAATCCCTCCTTGCAACGTCCTTGTGATGTTCATCGTGAAAGTATCATTGATTAACTTGTAGTTCTTCCCTGGTGGATGATGCAAGTAGGTATAGGATTCACAAACTCTGACCTCGCCGGGTCCTCTTCCAATCACTCCTCTGTGAGGTAGTCCTGCGTACTCAACGCTCCTGATTAAGGCATAGATGACGTATGAACTCATGTGGAAGGACTTAGTAGCCCTGAGTCTTCTCAACTGTACGTCTAAGCAATGGCTAATTATCCTAGCCCAATGTATTGTACCCTTTCCTTGAACAATCACCTGGATGAAATAAAACATCCATTTCTCAAAATAGAAGGCATGAGGTGCTCCTGTAACTCTGTTGAGCATGGTAATCAAATCTCTGTACTCCTCTTGGAAATCAATCCTGTGTGGTGTGTTCGGTACTTTGCTCAGACGGGGACGACTCTTAAGTAGCCAGTTCTTGTTGATTATGCTTAGGCAAGCATCTGGATCATCATCGTACACTGATCTGGCTCCTTCAATGCTCTTGTATATCATGTCCCTGTGCTCTGGAAGATGGAAAGCTTCACTTATGGCTTCCTCTGAAAGGTACGCCAAAGTGTTTCCCTCACTGGACACAATTGTCCTGGACTGTGGATTGTAATGACGGGCACACTCGATCATCAACTCGTGGCACTGAATGGCTGGAGGAAAACCGGCCGCCTTAATGATGCCACTCTCTATTATTCTCCGGGCGACAGGTGATGGCTTGCCGATGTAAGGGACCTCCCGGAACTTCTTTGTGCTAAAGTTCCCCAAGTTTGTATCTCCAATGTTGCTCCATTTAGACACGATCTTGGTCTCCACTTCTTCGGTCTTCTGATCTTCTTTCATGAGAGCCGAGCGACTAGTGGATGCTCCCGCCTTTGGGGTTGCCATACCTACACAACATTTCATTATAAGAAATAGATTTTGCAATAAATAACGTAAATAAGAGAGATAAATTTTAGGAAACCTCATGATAAGTCTCTAGAGTCATCATTTCCTAAAATACGACGATTGAGCCAAGAGAAATTCAAGAATCAAAACTCAAAAATTTGAAATATGACGATGAACGAATAAAACAATAATAATTAAATCGCCATACCTCGATAGAGAGCTAACTCTAGAATGCAAAAACAAAATTTGCCTAGGCAAAATTGAGGTATAAAATAATCTTCAATATGATCTCCTCAAAATTGACTTCGCCACCTCCGGAGAGAACGTGATCTTCAATTATCGCCTTGGACGTGGTCTCAAATGGATCTTCAAGTTCGCACTTTGGCGTGGTCTTCAAATCCTTAGCAAATTCGCCTCAATGTACCCTCAAGTTCGCGCTTGGTGTGGTCTTCAAATTCGCACCACCCTTGGTCTTCAACGTAATTCGCACTCTATACTTGATGATATACTTCGCATCACCTTTGGTTTGGATTGGCACCACCCTTTGATAACTAAGCGCGCCACCCTTGGATGAATGAAACTCGCACCACCTTTGAACACACTTCGCACTATATTCGCTTCTCCTTGATTCGCATGAAGAAAGGTAAAAATGATGTAGAAATGATAGTTTTTACCCCCCTTATATAGCGCGTTCATCCTTCACCCCTTAGGCCGACTTGATAAAAATAAAACCATTTTTTAAATGATTTGCAATGAAATGACAAGGCCGACTTGCCTAATTGAGCGCTCAAATCGATTTTTTTATTAATTAAATAATTAATTATTAATGCCTTGCGTTTTTTTAATTTGCAAATTTCGATTCTAATAAAGGCAAAATAATTAATAAATGTTTAACGCCATATTAAATGCCAAATAAATAAGATTTTCAAATTTTAAATCGATTTAGCATTTAAGGAAATTTGAATTGTTTAACTTGGCGCCAAAAATATGAAAATAAAGGGACGTACCTCATCGCTCTGGTCCCTTGGAGAGGGACAGGAGCGATCCATGATTTTGGTCTTGATTCTTGCGTTTTCAACGTTCAACTCCTTCATTTCCACGTCCCAAATCGATCATCTGGTGGTCCTTCGAATTTGAATTTCTTTCTTGTGCGAGCAAGTGCATCTCATGACCATTATCGCCCTGGTCCCTTGGAGAGGGACAGGAGCGATCCTAAGGTTTTTGCTTAAAATTCTCCATTTTGGTACGATCCTTTCCTTGTATCATCTTCCAAATGCCATTTAAAACCTTGTGCGTCCTTGTCTTAACGTGATTTTCAAAGAATATCATGTGTTTTGCCTAACATCGCCCTTGTCCCTTGGAGAGGGACAGGAGCGATCTCCATGTCTTCACGTTCATCTTGTATCCTTGACCTTCGAACTTCCATTGTAAGGCGAATAACATCTATGCTCATTCCTTTCGCGCTTATTCCATTTGTCTTCATTATGTGTTTGGACGTATTAAAGGGACCATTGCCCTTGTCCCTTGGAGAGGGACAGGAGCGATCCTACGTTTTCTCCTTGACCTTGGCAACTTTATACTTTGATCTCCTTTGCGATGTCCTTCAAACGTCGTCCTTCGCACTTCCTAACCTCGCTTCGCTTTGATCTTGAAGGAACGTGAGTGTTTTTGATAGTATCGCCTTGGTCCTTGTCCAAAGGATAGGAGCGACGTGAGGCTTTTACATTATTTGGCGATGTTTGGACGTTCAACACTCTTGCAAATTATCTTCAAACGATGCCTTGGACCATATGCTATCTTAAGACGTCTTGACTTAGCTTGATCTTGAAGCAAAACAAGGAATCCAAAGCAAATCGCCCTGGTCCCTTGGAGAGGGACAGGAGCGATATGGTCCCTAGGTCCATTTTGGTGATTATTTAACGTTTGAAATCTTCATGCATCACCTTTCTACCTTTCCGTGGACCCTCTAAGACCTTGCGAAATCTTGTCCTTACGTAAATCTTGCTCAAAATGATCAATACATCTAACATCGCCCTGGTCCCTTCCTGAGGGACAGGAGCGATCTATGTTATATGGTGTCAATTTCTTCATTTTAACGTCCCTTGAGTGTTTGCGCATGATGAAGATGCCTTGAAATGTCCCTCGCCACCTTGTCTTGAGTTGTGTCGACCTTGAACTTTGGAGGAACGACCTTGAACTTGCGTAGGGAGTATTATCATCATTGTATCGCCCTGGTCCCTTGGAGAGGGACAGGAGCGATCCTTCCCTTGTGGCCACTATCTCACTTTGCCAGGTTCCAAGTTTATATTCAACGGACTCGTCCTTCTTTACTCTATTCGTCCATGCCTTGACATCATTTGTAATTTTGCAAGAAAAGCAATTATATCAAAAATCGCTCTGGTCCCTTCCTGAGGGACAGGAGCGAACTAGGCATTTAACACTATTATGGACGTCCCAAAAATCTTCAATTTATATTCAATGCATTCATCTCATGTTTTCCCTTATTTTTGAACGTAAACTTGCCTTGACCTTTGTCTGGATTTTGCATAATGAAGGAAATCGCTCTGGTCCCTGGGAGAGGGACGAGAGCTACAAGGTACCTCGCCCTGGTCCCTTGGAGAGGGACAGGAGCGATTTAGTCAATATAGGTCATTTTCCTTCGTTTTTGCATATCAAATTATATTCATTTGGCAAAGCATCCTCCCTTGGACGTCCTCAAATCATTAAGCTCTCGAAATCTTGCAAGGACAAGGCGAAATTTGAATTGTAGCTCCGGTCCTTCACTGAGGGACAGGAGCGATTTTGCTCCTACAGGCATTTCTGTGCTCATAAAAATCTTCAATTTATATTCAATAGAAAGATCTCGTCGTTCTCCATCACTTCAAACGTAAAATTTGTCTGGACTCTGCAAGGACGATGAGGTATTTGAAAATGAGCTCCCGTCCTTCACTGAGGGACAGGAGCGATTTTGCTCCTACAGGCCAAAATAACAAGATTTTTCACATTTTAACACTTCACGAGGCGAAAACAAATCAATTCCAATGCCCAGGATCAAAATTCAAAAAAGTCAAAAAAGTCAAAATTTGGTCAAAATATTCAATCGGACAGAAATTCATATTGACGGTCAACACTTAGACAAATTTAAGCTCTGCATTAACATTCCAATTGAGAATTAGACCATTCTGGCGAATTCATTGCATTCAAAATTTGCATTCTAGAAAAGGAAGCCCAAAAGCTCTCAAAAACGACTGGATTTTGGCTTGAAAAGGCAAAATTTAAAACCCTAAGGCTTGGCCCTAAATCCAGACAACTAACTAACTAACAAAACCCTAAAAACGAAAGCGAAAACGAGCGAAAAACAAGCAAAAAGAGGGGGTCCCCATTTGCGATGGGGTGATGTGTGAAATGATCACAACACTGTCTTAGGCTCTGGTAGGGCTACCAATGTCGTGGCCACGTGTGGGGGAATCATAATCACTAGTATCCGGCCCTGCCCAAAACCAGGAACCGAAACTGCCAATACTGTCGCTCCGAGCAGATTCCGAGTGGCACCTGTTGAGGCCATCTGCTGGGATAACTCACCCGGGGGCTGTGTGGCTGCCGCTGCTGGCACAACTAGGAGAGGTGGAGGTGTGGCTGTCTGCCCAACTGCAGAAGATGTCGCCCCCGTCTCCTCCTCCACCTACTGTCCGCCTCTACCCACCATCCTGAAACTACTCTCGCTGGCCTGTGACGGATCCACGGAGACCTCTGCACTGGCCTCCTCACTCGGGTCACTAGGCTCAGACTCTGACTCAATCTCGACTCAGACACCACCACCCACTGCTTTCGTTTCTTGCCTGATTATGTATCTCCACTGGGTGCCATCATATCCAAATGAACCCAATAGAATATAAGTGTCTGCCCAGGGTGTACACGGCCTTGTGGTGCCAAGTGTTGTGTCTGGTGAACCCTGAAGGCATACAGCATCCAAGAAGAGTCCAATGGCATGGTAGGGCATGTAGAAGGTTTTGTGTTGTAGGGTCATAAATTCCTCCATCCTATTCGCTAGTACTGATACCCAGTCGTATACCATGCCATTGCGGATGCCATTCATCAATACCACCTGTGCCATGGCAATGTCCGAAGCCCTACTGGCTCCCATCAAGTAGCTCTTCAACACATCCAGAAGGCATCACCATACCCCCTCTCTCAAAAACAACTTCTTCAGGCCTCTTCCCTTGCTGGCATGCTAGAGACTATCCAGCTCGGCTTGTGTGAGGTCATCGCAGCACATCAACTTCAGAAGTTTATACTTTAAATCTAGGAATATTTTCTGCCCCTTATCAACTTTCTTTCCCTATGCTCGTGGAATACCAAAAACCCTAGTAAACTCTGTGGAAGCGAAAGACACTGTAACCTGGTGGTGCTCATAATCGAATACCGACTGTCGCTTGTGTGGGTCATAGGCACCAATCATTGTCCACAACACAACCTCAAAATCCTTAATGCAAAAGATGGGCATCTAGATGGCCCATTGTACCTGTGGATGTCGCAGCTATGCCTTCACAGGATCATCATGCGGGTCTCGTTCCACCATTTTCTACAATCTGCTCCACTCAAACCCTCAAAGGTAATCGTGTCCACATCATTCTTCGCTACCATCTGCTGCTGCACTTTGGGTTGCACCTTTTTACCTTTGCTTTTGTTGTTGTAAGCCATGTCACCCCTGACTTTCACACCAGAAAGCAGAATTCGAATAGCTTTCTTGTTTGTAGAGGTTGATGACACTGTAGCAGGTAACTGCCGCAATTGTCTTTGCAAATTCTTTCCACCGCTGGGGTCCATTAAATGATTTTGCTTTTGTCTTTTATGCCCTTTAAATATTAAAAAAATAGGGTGAGGGTAACAAAATTCTGCACGTGCTTACTCTCCTCCAAACGTGGGACCCTTCCTCGGATGGCCAAGCAGTTCCACCCGTTAACGAATTCCTGCTGGCGACGATTTTATTTTGTCCTCTCCTTTCCGTCGTACGATGGTGTTCACGAGTCATGCAGCAGCTGAAACTATTTCGTATGTCTGCCTTGTGAACGCTTTCCCCCCTCTGTACGGTAATGTTATGTTCTCTTCGTACGGAAATCAAGACCGTACGATGGCGTTTGCTCCCTCCAAAACCCTGTCGTACAATGTCCAAGCAGTGTTATACCCCACGCAGATGTTTTTCCTTTCCGTGCAGGGTCAATTTTTTTGTCGTCCCGCCATACAAAAACCCTTTCCTATTTACGTCGTACGATGTACGTCGTACGATGTATTTCTTCTTTTCTCCAACTTGAATCTCCGCATCCTCCCGCCGTACGGTGTGTTCACTCTTTCTGCCATGTGGTGGTCATATGTTGTACGATGGTTATTAGCCGTACATATACCGTACGATATTTTTCCCTTGGATATCCTTCGACCGTACTGTGAGCACTTCTCTTGCGTGAAATTTCGCCATACAGTATGGGTCGTATGGTGAATTCTTTTTATTTATTTTTATTTTTATTTTTTTTAAATATATATATATTTTTTTTTATTTATTTGTTTTTTTTTTTAAATTACAATTTTACCTAAGTCTCCCCTCGGGAAGATTCTGGGTTGGTCCTCTGTCTCCGCTCATGATATGGTTTTAGTTTTGATCCATTAATGCTATTTGGAACCTCCTGTCCATCCAGTGTCTACAACTTGACTGACCCGTTCTCAGCCACCTCTCAAACTCTATATGGCCCTAACCATCTTACTTTGAATTTACCCGGTTTAATCTCATTGTGCCCATTATATTTTAGTACCACTTGGCCCGGGGCGAACCTCATTCGTTTTAAGTGCTTGTCGTGCCATAGCTTCCTCCTTTGTTGGGCTGCCTCCGTAGCCCACTGGGCCATCATTCTTTTCTCATCCAACCTGTTCAAGACATACAGCCTCTCTCTCAGGCTCTCCATATCCCCCAGTTTGTTTTCGATTGCAATACGGAGGCTAGGCACCATGAACTCAGCAGGCACAACAGCTTCTTGCCCATACATCAATTGGAATGGGGTTTGGCCTATGGTCACCTTATAGGTGGTGCGGTAGGCCCACAAGACCGAAGGTAATTTTCCTTCCCAGTCTTCTCCCTCCACACCGCAAGACTTGTAAATCACTCCAACGAGAATTTTGTTGGTGGCCTCCACCTACCCATTGGCTCGTGGGTAGTAAGGGCTGGACAATGAATGAAAAATTTTCAACTCAATAGTGAGTAGCTTGATGACATGGTTTACAAAATGTCCACCCCGGTCACTCATCAACTGTATTGGGATGCCATACCGTGTAATTATCTGCTCATAGATGAATCTCGCCGTACTCAGGGTCGAGTTGTCAGGCAAGGCCCGTGCTTCTACCCACTTGGTTAAGTACTCTGTGGCAACCACAATGTAGCGGCACCTCCCGGCACGGCTGGCCTTGAGTGGTCCAATAAAATCCAACCCCCAGTGCTCAAATAACTCTTAAGCATGCGAGGGGTTGAGTGGCATGAAATCCATCTTCAGTGGCTTCCCGGCTCTTTGACACGTGTCGCAACCCACTACCCACTCTCTGGCGTCATTATACAACGTGGGCCACCATAGACCTGCAAGTAGAACCTTTCATGAATACATTCAGTCACCAAAAGTCGACGCAGATCCGGATTTGATTAGCCTCTTTCTTTAAGGAAATAAAAATAGGAGACAACCATTCGCTGGTCTGGACCCAGAAAATGATGCCGGCGTCTAACATTTTTTCTATTTCCTCATTCACTCTTGCGGCATAGTTTCAGTTCATCAGGTACGGCCTCTTCCGCACCAACTGGGCTCTAGGTACCAGTTGAATGCGATGTACACACATCTTAGGGGGCACTCCTTTCAGATCTTTATATGTCCGAGCGAAAACATCCTTATACTCCAAAGAGATTTTGAAAGTTGTTGCCTTCAACACAGGATCCCCAATATGTTTTTAGGGGCTTCCTTTGTTCCCAGATTGGTCACCTTTAACTTGGACTCCTCATACTTGACAAGTTTGTTCTTCTCAAATTGATGCGCTGGAGCGTCATCCACTCGGGCCTCCCCTTCTCTGTATTCTCCATACTCAGGTGGAAACACTGTTTTCTCCTTCGACTCTTCTATCTGGAGCATGTTGCAATGGAACAACTTATAATCCAACCATCTGCCAATGGAAGAGTCCATTCAATGAGCAAATGTCGTCTTCCGAGGAGCCATCGAGTTCAAGCACTCCTTCATTATTTGGTTACATCTCGTCTCTGCATTCGTAGGAATTCCACTGCCATCTGTTTGAGTCGTCTGAATCGGGGTCGGATGATGCAAGCTCCTCCCTGATGACCTGGGTCCTCAGATCAATAACGTACTTCCGCCCCACTTTCTCCATGGAAAGGGTGTTCTTCTTCCAATTGTGGTTCACTTTTGTTGTGACCAGCCACCCTCTCCCTAAGATGGTGTCATAGCCCTTCTTTTTAAGTGGGATTACCACAAAATCCAGTAAGAAGAGTTGTGTGCCAATGGTCACGGGCTAGGCCATCAGGGTGCCGAGTGGTTTGATACCGTGTTAGTCTGCTCCCACCAAATTGAATGTCGGTGGCCACAGTGTCAGCTTCCTGAGCTTCTTCCATGTATCCTCCGACAGCACATTCACCCCAGATCCTCCATCCACGATGGTGTCCTTAAGGATAGCCCCGAGGATTCCCATTTCCACCACCGCAGGATGCCGACCACTATTTAAGGCCAACAACATTGGATTAGTTGAAGGGCTGACCAGGACTTCCGTCTGGGTCACACTTGAAGGTGTGTGCAGTGCTTTGTACGGTACTGAGAATGGCGGTTCTCAACTGTGGCATTGTGTCTAGAGGGTCCTTCACCCTTATCGACACCTCCATCTCCAAGACTTGCCCAATAATGTTCTTTTTTGCTTCAGTACGGGATGAGGTACTCACCACCTCTGCATTTTTTCGTCGTTCTGCCATCATCTCCCGCTTAATGTCGGCCTTTGCCTCTCGTAATCTCTCCTTCTCCGTACATGGGTCGGGATAAGTGGCCTTCTTGGCTTGAGCACGGGTGATTGCCAACACTTCTTTATCATCGCCAGTTTTCTCAATGGACTTACGCCAAGGGCACTCCACACAGCGCTCTTGGAGACGTCCTCGGTCGTGGCCTCCCTCCATACGTAAGTTTCGATCGATGCCTGTAGGATGTAGGTGAAATCCCTTGTCAGGTCTCTCTCTCCTTCGAACAACTCCATCAGCTCTTCCTCGGGATTGCTACTTGTCCCCTTGTTCACTGGTTGTCCCATTATCGTCGTGCCATGTAGTATGCTCCCATCATTCCAGGTTTAATTCGGCAACGGTGCCAGATGTTTGCCCTCTAGGCAAATAGTTTAAGACATACAGACAGAATACTTAACAAGAAACAGTAATGCCATAGATACTAGAAATTAATATTAAGCCAACAGAAAAGATACCATTTCATTCATAATCGTGCTACTGACAAGTTACATCACATGGTATATAAAGGTATCGAGAGGGTGTGAGGGACAACCATAGCACCTGTAACTACCAACCCTCAGTTACATTACTAACAAAGTATTTCCTAATTAATTACTTTTTATTCCCATACATACAATATTACCGCCAACAGACTTCAGAAAGCAAATAGAAGCATTAAACATGTGATGTGCCTGATAAATAATTTTGTGTAACTAAACAACTAAAGAACACAACCCAACAATCCTAATTGCTCCCTGTTGGCGGTAATATTGTACGTACGGGAATAAAAAGTAATTAATTAGAAAGTACTTTGTTTAGTATTGTAACCAAGGGTTGGTAGTTACGAGTGTGACGGTTTTCCCTCGCACCCCCTCAGTACCTTTATATACCATGGGATGTAACTTGTCAGTATGACAATTATGAATGAAATGGTATCTTTTCTGTTGGTTTAATATTATTGTCTGGTATCTATGACATTATTGTTTCTTGTTAAGTATTATGTCTGCATGTATAAATCTGTTCGCCTAGAGGGCAAACATTTTGCGTCGTTGCCGAATTAAACCTGGAATGATGGGAGCATACTACACGACACGTCGATAATGGGACAACCAGTGAGCGAGGGGATGAGTAGTGATCCCGAGGAAGAGCTGGAGGAGTTGTTCAAAGGAGAGAGAGCATTGACAAGGGATTTCACCTGCATCCTACAGGCATTGATTGAAACTTATGTAAGGAGGGAGGCCACGGCCGAGGACGTCCCTGAGAGCATCGTGTGGAATGCCCTTGGCGTAAGTCCGGAGGTAAACCGGTTGATGAACAACTTGCCTAGCTTGTTGGCACAAGCATTTCTTGCTCTACAAACTCGCCTAGAGGAAACCTACCGCGAGAACCGTCGGCAAAAAATCCTACAGCAGTTCAAAGAGAGGAGTCAGCAGGAGGAGGAATGTGACAAAAGTCATCGACGAACCTTCAACCCTACAGAATGAAGGAATTGATGTCCGTGACGTTTAACAAAGATAGAAATTGTGTGCCGAAGGGACAAGAAGAAGACGGGTAGGAGGCAGCCACGAAGGTACTAAGGTTGGAACAACAAGCCGAACGTCGGCGACGATTGAAGAAACTTGCTGAAGAAGGAAGCGGAAATGGCAATGATGGCTCGAGTGGCGAAGGCCAAGTTTCTGTGTTAATAGAAACCACCAGAAAGCGGTTGGGGGACCTTTCCCTCACATTGGAAGAGATTGGCGACGGGAGTACGGTAGAGCCGTACACACCATTTAGAGGTACAGAGACCAGGAGAGAAGAGACCGAGACCGAGAACAGAGAGGCGGAGGATACTAGTGCGACCGAAGGTGTCGGGAGGACACAAGGGCATGGTAGTAGAAGCAATATGTTCGGTTCAGGCTCATCACACCCTGGTAGTCAAAGTAATCTAGTGGGACCCAACATACCAAATCTTGGCGAAGTACCTTCTGAAGGAGTTCCCGGAGGGTCGAGTTCGAGTTTCAGAGGGCAGAGGCGCCTGTCGCCAAGGAGCGTGATGGCGAATCAGCAAAAATTGCCTAAGTTCAATGGAGACAGGAAAGAAGACCTGGTACGACATTGTCGTACATGTGAAACAATCTGGTCAACCAATGGCGTGACTGACAAGGCGGAATGGGTGGTGCAATTCCCCGCCACCCTACGAGGGGTAGCCATCGACTGGTACTCCAATGCTGATAAAACGAAGCTAGCAACTTGGGACGAATTACATAAAGCCTTCGAAATAGAGTTTCAACTTCTCAGGGATGACAATGAAATCATGGCAGAAATCTTGAGTACCAAGCAAGGGAAAAACGAGACCATCCAAACGTATAGTCGGCGCCTGAAGGAATTGCTGGGAAAAATGGACAACCAACCCGAAGATTGATTAAAGAAGAGGTGGTTTGTGGAGGGTTTGAAATCGTCCCTAAGGAGGAAAATGAAAATCGTACCACCCACCTCCTACGCAGATGCCTATAACCAGGCAATGAACTTGGAAAGTGAAGGCAAGACATCCAAGAAGAAGAAAGACAAATCCTCGGGGGAGGAGGACTCCTTTGAGGGAAGTAGCAGCGACGAGGGGTTGAGCAAGAAGGTGCAAGTCCTCCAAAAGGACATGCATCATATGATGAAGGAATTTAAAAGTATGAAGGGAAGCACCAGTAAGAATGAGGAAGTGTGGTGCACGGAGTGTAAGGAGGAAGGTCATACAAAAGGTACCTGTCCTAAAAAGGCCTTCTGCAACATTTGCCAAGTGTTGGGACACTCCACCAAAGAATGTCCCTACAACATGAAGACACGAGGGAATCGGGTGCTTTTCACCCAGGAGCAACCGTCACCCTCTGCTACAGCGAGCACATCCCAGCCTCAAGCCAACACCAGGACATCAGCTGACGGTTACAGAGGTAACCGAAGGGGAGGGAAAGGCAACAATAATAATAATAGCAATAACTGGAGCCGAATGCAGTATGATGCCAAAGGACGGCCGATGATTTAGTGTCAGGCCTGCAACCAATGGGGACACTTTGCGCGGGATTACCAAAAAGAGGAAACACCCCAGAACTTGTGCAGATGGTGAGGTCCTGGAGACCACGACGACACAAATTGCCCCAAGCCATGGGTTAATCTTATCAATATTGAGAAAACCGGTGATGATAAAGAAGTGGCAATCACCTGTGCTCAAGCCAAGAAGGCCATTTATCCCGACCCTTGTATGGAAAAGGAGAGATTACGGGAGGCAAAGGCAGACATTGAGCAGGAGATGACAACATAACGACGAAAAAATGTAGAGGTGGTGAGTACCTCATCCCGTACTGAAGCACAAAAGAACATTATTGGGCAAGTCTTGCAGATGGAGGTACCGATAAGGGTGAAGGACCTTCTGGACACAATGCCACAACTGAGGACTGCCATTCTCAGTACCGTACAAAGCAACACACACACACCTTTAGGTGTGACCCAGACGAAAGTTTCGGTCAGCCCCTCGGCTGATCCAATGTTGTCAGCCTTAAATAGTGGTCAGCACCCTGCGGTGGTGGAAATGGGAATCCTCGGGACTATCCTTAAGGACACCATCGTGGACGGAGGATTTGGGGTGAATGTGCTGCTGGAGGATACATGGAAGAATCTCGAGAAGCCGACACTATGGCCACCCACATTCAATTTGGTGGGAGCAGACCAGCACGGTATCAAGCCACTCGGCACCCTGATGGCCCAGCCCGTGACCATTGGCACACAACCCTTCTTACTGGATTTTGTGGTAATCCCACTTAAAAAGAAGGGCTATGACGCCATCTTAGGGAGAGGGTGGCTGGTCACAGCAAAAGTGAACCACAATTGGAAGAAGAACACCCTTTCCATGGAGAAAGGGGGGCGGAAGTACGTTATTGATCTAAGGACCCAAGCCGTCAACGAGGAGCTTGCATCATCCGACTCAGAAGACTCAAACAGATGGGAGTGGGATTCCTACGAAGGTAGAGATGAGATGGAACCAAATAATGAAGGAGTGCTTGAACTCGATGGCTGCTTGGAAGACGACATCTACTCATTGAATGGACTCTTCCATTGGCAGATGGAGGATTATGAGTTGTTCAAATGCAACATGCTCCAAATAGAAGAGTCGGAGGAGAAAACTGTGTTTCCACCTGAGTATGGAGAATACAAAGGAGGGGAGGCCTAAGTGGATGAAGCTCCGATGCATCAATTTGAGAAGGACAAACCTATCAAGTATGAGGAGTCCAAGTTAAAGGTGACCAATCTGGGAACAGAGGAAGCCCCTAAAAACATATTGGTCGGGGACGATTGGGATCCTGTGTTGAGGTAGCAACTTTCAAAATTTTTTTGGAGTATAAGGATATTTTCGCCTGGACATATAAAGATCTGAAAGGAGTGCCTCTTGAGATGTGTATACATCGCATTCAACTGGTACCTAGAGCCCAGTTGGTGCAAAAGAGGCCGTACCGGGTGAACAGAAACTATGCTGCAAGAGTGAATGAGGAAATAGAAAAAATGTTAGATGCTGGCATAATTTTTCGGGTTCAGACCAGCGAATGGGTGTCTCCAATTGTTATTTCCTTAAAAGAAAGAGGCTAATCAAATCCGAATCTGTGTCGACTTTTGGTGCTTGAATGCAGTCACCATCAAGGATCCTTTTCCTATTCTTTTCACAAATAGAATACTGGAAGAGGAAGCCGGCACAAAATGTATTCCTTCATGGATGGGTTTTCAGGATACAATCAGATATCCATCGCCAAGGAGGATAACCTCAAGACCACTGGTGCAGGACGGCGTGTATGCATATAACTGGATGCCATTCGGTCTATGCAACATGCCTGGAACTTTTCAGAGGATCATCCTGCACATCTTTGATAAGATGTTTGTGAGAAACTTTAAGGCTTTCTTCGACGATTGGTCAATTTACAGCGGGCAAGACACACATCTGGTAGCCCTAAGGGAATGCATGGAGAGATGTTGGAGGGCAAGGTTGGCACTCAACCCTAAGAATTGCGGATTTATGGTGCTGCAAGGCAAATTGCTTGGGCACATTGTTTGTAAAGCAAGGCTAAAAGAAGACCCTGATAAGATTCGGGTGATCGTGGAGATGGAGTCACCCACAGATGTCATAGGGGTAAAATCCTTCTTGGGTCACATTGGTTACTAGAGAAGGTTTATAAAGAATTTTGCTGATATATCCTACCCCTTGGATAAACTAACTTGGAAGGGTGAGCCGTACACATGGGGGGCTTCGGAAGGCAAAGCTTTTGAGGAGTTGAAGACCAAGCTGTTGGCGGCCCCCATCCTCGCATATCCGAATTGGGACAGGGAGTTCCATGTCCAAGTAGATGCCTCTAATTTCACAATTGGAGCCACATTAGCTCAGGTAGGTGACCATGGACTGGACCATCCAATCTACTTTGTGAGTAGACTATTGTCTAAAGCTGAAAAGAATTATAGCACAACGGAGCGAGAGGCCCTAGGAATGGTCTATGTTGTGCAAAAATTCAGGCATTACCTTCTCGCGACACCATTCACGTTTTATGTGGATCACTAGGCACTTATGTATCTGGTCAACAAACCAATCATTCAAGGAAGGATCAGCAACTGGTTACTCTTGTTGCAGGAGTTTACATTCACCATCATTGTCAGATCGGGAAAATGCCATGTGATAGCCGACCAATTATCTAGGATAAGGTCGGGGGAGCTGCCAAAGGGAGTTAATGATGAATTTCTGGATGCTCACCTGTTCAAGATCGCAGTACTGCCATCATGGTATACTGCTATCGAGGAGTATCTCTCCACCTCCATGTTCCCGCAAGATATGCCACCTGGAGAACGGAGGAAACTGATGTTAAGAAGCCATACATTCCAATTGATTAATGGATTACTATACAAAATGGGGCCCAACCAGGTGTTGCGTCGGTGTGTGACGGAGGAAGGGGTGCCTAGCATTCTGAGGGAGGCACATGAGGGGCCCGCGGGAGGCCATATGGGACCGGACACTACCGCACAAAAGGTGCTACTTGCAAGTCTATGGTGGCCCATGCTGTATAATGACGCCAGAGAATGGGTAGTGGGTTGCGACACATGTCAGAGAGCCGAAAAGCCGCTGAAGAGGGATTTCATGCCACTCAACCCCTCGCATGCCCAAGAGTTATTTGAGCACAAGGGGCTGGATTTTATTGGACCACTCAAGGCCAGTCGAGCCACGAGGTGCCGCTACATTGTGGTTGCCACAGAATACTTAACCAAGTGGGTAGAAGCACGGGCCTTACTTGACAACTCAGCCTTGAGTACTGCAAAGTTCATTGACGAACAGATAATTACATGGTATGTCATCCCCATACAGTTGACCAGTGACCGGGGTGGACATTTTGTAAACCATGTCATCACGCTACTCACTACTGAGTTCAAAAATTTTCATTTATTGTCCAGCCCTTACTACCCACGAGCGAATGGGCAGGTGGAGGCCACCAACAAGATTCTCGTTGCAGTGATTTACAAGTCATGTGAAGTCGAGGGGGAAGACTGGGAGGAAAAATTACCCGCGATTTTGTGGGCCTATCGCACCACCTACAAGGTGACCACAGGCTAAACTCCATTCCAACTGATGTACGGGAAGGAAGCTGTTGTGCTAGCCGAGTTTATGGTGCCAAGCCTACGTATTGCAATCGAAAACAGACTAGGGGATATGGAAAGCCTAAGAGAGAGGTTGTATGTATTAAACAAGTTGGATGAGAAAAGAATGATGGCCCAGTGGGCTACGGAGGCAGCCCAACAAAGGAGGAAGTTGTGGCACGACAAGCACTTAAAACGAATGAGGTTTGCCCTAGGCCAACTGGTACTGAAATATAATGGGCACAATGAGATTAAACCAAGCAAATTCAAAGTAATATGGTTAGGGCCATATAAAGTCCGAAGTGGCTAAAAATGGGTCGATCAAGTTATGGACATTAGATGGCCGCGAAGTGCCGGAGGCTGTGAATGGATCCAAATTAAAACCATATCATGAGCAGAGGCGATTGATTGACCCCGAATCCTCCCACAGAGGTACTTAGAATTTTTGCCCTTTAAAAAAAAAAATGACGAAAAGGAATTACCGTATGGTAGGAACCGTACGGCGAAAAAAAAAAAACTAAAATCGGAAAATCTCTGTACAATGTATATTAACCATACGACAAAAAAATATATATGAAAACACCGTACAATGAAGTGAAACAAACGGTGTTGTATAGCAGGTAATATTGGCGTGTGGGTGTGGTCACCGTACATAAAGGAAATATTGGCGTGTGGGTGTGGTCACCGTACAGTGAGAAGCGAACATTACCGTACGAGTAAGAATCGTACGTCGTGTAGCAGGTGGAGGAGAACACGCCTTCGTACAGTCTATATCTGCACATCGTACGGCGAGCCAGAGATGAAGACAAGCACCATACACTGAAAAAGACCAACACATGACATAAAATCACCGTACAAAGCAATAATCAAATATCATATGGTGTACGGCGGGCAAAAGAAAGATTTCATACGATAGGCACAATAACGTACGGCGGAAAAGCATCATCATCATACGGCTAAGTGCCATACACCGTACAGCGGGGTATTGAGGACACCATCGTACGTCTCTATTACCGAACAGAAGGCATTTAAAAGGCATGCAGTTTGAAGAAGGCAAACACGTATCGTACAGTCAGTATCGCAGAGAGAAGAGAGGAAAAGAAATCAGATCGTCGCGCACCAGGAATTCGCTGACCGGCGGAAGTGGTGTGCCATCGGCGGAAGCGTCCCACATTTGAAGGAGAGTAAGCACGTGCAAAATTTTGTTACCCTAACCCTATTTTTTTAATATTTAAGGGGCACAAAAGACAAAAGAAAAACCATTTAATGGACCCCAGCGATGGAAAGAATGGGCAAAAACAGTTGCGGCAGTTACCTACTACAGTGTCGTCAACCTCTACGAACAAGAAAGCTATTCAGATTCTGCCTTCCGGTGTGAAATTCAGAGGCGGCATGGCTAACAGCAGCAAAAGCAAGGGCAAAAAGGTGCAACCAAAAGTGCAGCAGCAGATGGTAGCGAAGAATGACGTGACCGTGGACACCATTAGCTTCGAGGGTTTGAGTGGAGCAAATTGTAGAAAATGGTGGAACAAGACCCCGCATGATGATCTTGTGAAGGCACAACTGCGACATGCACAGGTACAATGGGCCATCCAGATGCCCATCTTTTGCATTAAGGATTTTGAGGTTGTGTTGCGGACTATGACTGGTGCCTATGACACACACAAGTGGCAATCGGTATTCTATTATGAGCACCGCCAGGTTACAGTCTCTTCCACAGAGTTTACAAGGGTTTTTGGTAGTCCAAGAGCAAAGGGAAAAAAAGTAGATAAGGGGCAGAAAATATCCCCAGATTTAAAGGATAAACTCCTGAAGTTGATGTGTCGCAACAACATCACACAGGCCGAGATCAATGGTCTCCAGCATGCCAGCAAGCGAAGAGGCCTGAAGAAGTCGTTTTTGAGAGAGGGGGTATGGTGGTACTTTTTGGATGTGTTGAAGAGCCGCTTAATGGGAGCCAGTAGGGCTTCGGACATTGCCATGGCGCAGGTGGTATTGATGAATGGCATCCGCAATGGTGTGGTATACGACTGGGCATCAGTACTAATGGAGGAATTTATGACCCTACAACACAGAACCTTCTACATGCCCTACCATGCCATTGGACTCTTCTTGGATGTCATACGCCTTCAGGGTTCACTAGACACAACACTTGGCACCACAAGGCCGTGTACACCCTGGGCAGACGCTTATATTCTATTGGGTTCATTTGGATATGATGGCATATAGTGGAGATACACAATCAAGCAAGAAACGAAAGCGGCGGGTGGTGGTGTCTGAGTCCGAGACAGAGTCGGAGTCTGAGCCTAGTGACCCGAGTGAGGAGGCCAGTGTAGAGGAGGACTCTGTGGATACATCACAGGCCACTGAGAGTAGTTTCAGGATCGTGGGTAGTGGCGGACAGCAGGTGGAGGAGGAGATGGGGGCGACATCTTCTGCAGTTGTGCAGACAGCCACACCTCCACCTCCCATAGTTGTGCCAACAACGGCAACCACATGGCCCCCGGGTGAGTTATCCCAGCAGACACCCTCAATAGGTGCCACTCAGACTCTGCCTCGAGCGACAATATTGGCAGTGCCAGTTCCTAGTTTTGGGCAGGGCCAGACACTAGTGATTATGATTCCCCCACACGTGGCCGCAACATTGGTAGCCCTACCAGAGCCTCAAACGGTCGGCGTCAGGATTCCCATGATAGCAGCAGTAGAGGTAGGCACCAGTGGCGAGACGGTTGGTAGGGAGGTTGCGGTACCATCAGAGCATCCTGGAGGGAGTGGTACCCCTTCTCAAACGAATATGAGTGCTTGGCTGAGTCGGTACAAGATGGCACCAGTAGCACCGGTTGGAGTAGCGGTTCTCTCCCCACGGCGTGAGCCGATCCCTCATGAGATTGTGGACTTGGTTCGAGATAGCTCACCGGAGACTTCACAGATAGTACAGAGAAACCACTCACCCATTTGTGTGTTGGTGCTGGGTCTAAGGCAGGAGTAGTTGATCCAGAGCCCCCCTCCTCACGAGCCACTACAGAGTCCTCACGAGGATGCCCAGGAGCACGGTGTCCTATCATCTCTGAGAGTGGAGGGTGACAGGGAATTGGAGTAGTTTCTTGCGAACAAGGTTGTCGAAGCCCGGAGGACTGTAGCCTCTGCCAGGTCTCAGGGAGATGCCAAGATAGATGGAGAGTTGGAGCAGTTGTTGGTGTTTATGAGGGGCAGGTGCACGACACACTTTGCTCAGTGTTTTGAATCTAGAGGGTGCCCTACTACGGAGACCTTGCAGATGTTGGAGGATTGGGGCCTCTGGGAGCAGGTTGGCGAGACCAATAGACAGTCACTGTTGCGGAGGATAGAGCAGGTCTTCCATGAGACATACTATGAGTTGAGGAGGACACAATATATTTCTTAGGGTACCAAGACCCAATGCCAGGAGGCCGTTTCAGCATGGGAAGAGTTGGTTGCTCGACTCCAATAGATGGAGGAGTCGCACAGGGAGCAATTGGCTCGGGAGAAGGCCTCATGGGACGCAAAACGCGCTACCTTGGAAGCAGAGTTGGCCGAGGAGACGTCGGCAAGGGATGCCTTGGGGGCACGATTGGAGGAAGCCTAGGAGGACAGGGCTATGTTGGAGAGCTGCTTGGCTAGTGCCTTAGAGATGGTGGAGCAAAAGGATAAAGAGATCTTGGAAGCCACGATGATGGTGAAAACAGCTATGGAGTGACAAATGGTTGCAAAGTGGGACCTGAAGCTAAGGACTGAGTAGGTCTATGAGTTACGGGCACGCTTGGCAGCCGCACCCCACGCATTGGCACCCTCCTCACCAGGGACACATCCTCAGCCCCATTCTTAGTCATGATTTCTTTTTTGTTGATCATCCCATTTTTAGTCGTCAGGAGATGACCTTGTTTTTTTGGGGGGGGTGATGTTGGCAGTAATATTGTACGTACAAGAATAAAAAGTAATTAATTAGAAAGTACTTTGTTTAGTAATGTAGCGTCCTAAAATTGCGACACTTGCAATTTCGACCGCATTTCGGTCTTCACGATGGCGATGCAACACGCAACCTGAATGGAGACCCCGAAACTTGCTCACGACACCAAAAACTGCATTTTTCAAGTACCCTGGCCTGAACCTCCTTGCACCCTGATGTCCCGAGAGGTGGGACCAGAGCGCCCAGCGCCCTGGTCCCCAGGACCATGGCGCCCAGCGCCCTGGTCCCTGGGTCCTATTTTGGGCTCGGTCTCCTAAGGGGTCTCGGATCTTTTTGTTTGCAATTTGGAAATTAACTTTCCTGGTCGGCCTAAGGTCGGGAAAATCAATCTATCAGCCCTAAATGACAAGTATATAAACTACATTTTTCTCTCTCATTTGGAGATAACACATACATGACAGAAAAAGCGTGGAAACTATACTCAAGCATTCAAGCATTCAAGCATTCCTTCAAGCAATTGATCATTTCAAATCTCCATTCAAGGCTAAGTGTTGCATTCAAGACAAGGATTCAACCATTGAAGAGGAGATCACATACTACATGCTACATACAACATACAAACATACAACAAACAACAACATCTAAACCTTCGCACATAAGGATACAAACATCCTTAGAACAAGGTATTAGTACTTGTTTTACAGTCATTTACATTTACAGCTCTTGCTCATTTCTTGGTTAATTCCAAAACCGGGGTTTGACCTAAAGGCAAACCCCTAATCCCTAACCCCCCAATCGTCTTCGCTTTTCTGTGTGTAGGTTGCAGGTACGCGGCTGAAATTGAAGATCTGGAATCCTTGTGCAGAGACGAACAGATCCCCCTTCGTTTCGTGGATTTTTTGGAGGACCGTGGCGCCGGGCGCCATCGTCCCGACAACTTTTGCTCAAATTTGCAGGACAGCGCCGTATTGACATTTTACTGCTAATTCCAAGTCCGCAGCTTCATACTGTATTCCTATCTCAGTTTATAAGCGAATCTTTGTCACTTTCTATGCATTCCTAGCTCAATTCTTCTATGCACATTCTTTACAAAAGAGGGTAGCCTTGCTGTCTTAACCCTTGAAACTCATTTAGCATCCAATCTTGCATTGCGTGGGATTGGATCTTGTGGGTTTCAACCCCTCTTTTGAATGTAAAGTCTCCCCCCTAAGTGAAAACCATCGAATCCTAGCGAACCTCCCTTCTCTCTCCTTGGAGTTGGAAGAGGGGAGAGCAACTAGGGTTCGATCGCGATTTTTCCGCTTTACATTTTGGTGAACCCGACGTGAACATCCTTTCTGATTTTTCATGCTTAGATCTGAAAAAATTGATTACATTTCCATGTTTGATCTTTTGCAAAATTTTAGAGGTGATTGCATAAAAACCCTAAAATTTCTTTTTAGTAATTAAACTTGTGAAATATTTAATTGTTAATGCTTGTTTCAGATCTGTCCCTCTATTACAAATTATCAATTCATATCTATGTTTTAATTTTGAAAATTAAGTGGTTAAGTGTCAAAACCCTAATTTTTAAAACCCTCTTGATTCAACCTTTGTCCGACAATTTCACTGATCAAAACATCTCCAAATCAGCTGTAACTTTGGATTCCGCAATAAAATCACAATATCTTTCATCCCTGAAAATTTGGAAAAAAGTTGCGAGGACCGTGGCGCCGAGCGCCATCATCCCCGACATTTTTTCCGAAATTTCGGGAGCGAGATCTTACTGTATTTTTCTGCTAAAATCCAGAATTTTGGCTGATTTTATCAATTTTAACACCTTCAAAATTACAGTCAAAGTTGGTCTTGTGATTGCTTGGATTAAGGCTTTTAAACATTCAAAAATCATTGAAACTGAAATTTTGTGTCAAAATTGTGTTCTTACTGTCCTAAATCTGAAAAGTGCGTTAACATTCATTAAAAATTTCAGTGCTTTATTCAAATTCTTGCATTTTGTGACTTTTGAAATTAAGTGCTTAATTACAACAACTTTGATTTCCGCTTTCAAAATTGAATTTTGCGTGAAATTGAGTCAATTTTTAAATTTCAAAATTTGCATTGCTTTTGACATTCCCTCTAAAATCATAAAATTCAAAATTTCAGTTTCCCTTTTTTTTTAAAAAAAAAAATTCAAATTTTGCATTTTTTGACAATCTGGGTAGGGTTCAATTTTGAGATTGCAACTTTAATTTGGCCTATCTACAGATCGTAAAATCACTCAATTTTTTTCAGATTGGCTTTAAAATCATCATACCTTTCATCCCTGCAAATTTCGAAAAAAGTTGCAAGGACCGTGTTGCACTCCGAGCGCCACGGTCCCGGGCATTTTTTCCGAAATTTCGGGAGACTATCATGATTGCATTTAACAGCTTAAATCCAAAAGATTGGCTGATTTTACTGAAAATTGCTACCTCTAAAATCAAAATTTTCTCTCCTTCTCTAGTGCATGAGTTTTACAACAATAAGCCCTACTTACACTATTCCCGTTAGACGAAGCCGTAGAATTAAGTCTTTCCGAGGTTTAACTACTGAGGAGATGGAACCTAATTTGAATAGCCTTTTTAACGAGGACATGGGTAATTCCTCTAATCCTCCTAATGATGAAGAAGCTCTCCATGAGGTTTCTGAAGAACAACTTTCGAAATTGGATAACCAATTTGACGATTTTCGACAATGGATGTCTCAAGAATACCCTGATAGTCAAGCTCTTCCTTTAATTGAGGGTCTAAAACGTATGCTTCAAAGTGATAAGAATGGAATTGATATTTTGCGTGGTATTTCACACATTGTGAATTCGAACGTGATGCCTATGAAGAGTTGTGCCGAAACTTTAGGTTATACACAACCTCCTACACAAGTCAATCATTATATTCCTTTGATGACTTCTATTGCTAGCATACCTACCTTTACATCAAACATAATGGCTACTTCTACACAAGACATTCCTCCTGTGATCACTAGTCATGGGGGCAATCCTTCCTTTTCAATTAACCCTCTTCCTTCATTCAATCCGACTTCTTCATTCACTCCTTCAATGAGTGTTCCTATTACATCTTCACAAATGAACATGACGCAAGGGGGCAATTCATTTAATCATTCCATTCCTCCTTGTAGTGTTCCTCCTGTCCAATCATCTCCTATGACTAATTATCATAGGGTCCCACCACCTTACTCTTTACCTTCTTTCAATAACATAACACCTCCATCTCAATCTAACACATCTAATATGAACCCTTCGACTGAAGCGACCATTAACAATCTTGCACAAACTGTCTCTTCTTTACAGCAACAAATTGCCTCTATGAATCAATCTAAGTTTAGTGTGCCCACATTTGATGTTGCGAGCCCACTTTCTCTTGACATTGTTCGAGCTATCCCTCCTAAACATGTTGAAATCCCGCATTTGGAGCTTTATAATGGTAAAGGAGATCCTCTAACACATGTTAAGACTTTTCAAACAATATGTACTGATTTTGCTTATGACCAAAGATTGCTTGCAAAACTATTCACGAGAACATTAAGAGACAAAGCCCTACAATGGTATTGCTCGTTGCCTTCCTATTCTATTACTTCTTTCGAACAACTTGCAAATGCTTTCATTCAACAATTTCAAAACAATATAAGTCCTAAAGTTACTTTGATTGATGTAATGCATTGTAAACAAGGTGTTAAAGAAAAAGTGACTGATTTCATTGGTAGATATAAGCATTTGTATGCTCAAATTTCTTTTCCAGTGCCTGACAATGATATTCAAAGAATCTTTATTTCTAATTTACAAAGAGATATTCGAGACAAACTCCTGTTTTCTGAGTTTACTTCTTTCCAACAGTTGTGTGCCACTCTTCACAATTATCAACTGACTGTGAGTCAAATGGAACAATCACATCCTATGGCTCCGAGTGATAAGGGTGATAGCAGTCAACAACCATTTGGGAAGTTTAAACCAAACAGAGACTCCATCAAATTCAATGAAAACATCATCAACAACAACGTGAATGCAGCATCAGGTGTGCCTCCTATTTCTAAATTTTTCAAGAAAGAAAGAAAGTATACTCCTTTGAATGAATCATTGCATAGTATTATGAATAAATTATTGGAACAAAATGTGCTTACTCTTCCTCCTATAAGACAAATTGATCCTGCAAAGATTACTTCACCTTATTTTGATAACAAAGCCTTTTGTCAATTTCATCGTCAGCCTGGGCATGATACTGAAAGATGTTTTTCTTTAAAGGGTAAAATTCAAGATTTGATTGATAATAATACTATCTCTGTTTCTGGAGTGAATGATAAAGGCAATACATCTGTAGCTCCTCCTAATCAAAATCTTCAGATTTTCACTGATCCATTACCTTCTCATACCTCTAATGCGATTGAGACTAATGATTCCTCTCTTTCATCTGATGGTCTTGTGTCTATGACTCCAAATGTGATTAACTTTGTAGAGCAGCAAGAAAACCCTAAAGAACCTTCCATCACATTTGATTCCAATGAAACCATTAGGGCACCTGATGGTCCTTTATACATAGTTGCAAAAGTCAAGAATACACCTTGCCGTGGAGTGCTTATTGATCCTTCGTGCATGGTTAATGTTATTACTGAAGAATTTCTTTTTACTTTGCAATTGAATCAAGTGATTTATGACAAAACAGATGTGATTGTGAAACTATTTGATGCATTTTCTTCTCCTGCAATTGGTTCTATTACATTGCCTATTGAGGTCTATAACAAATCCCTTGATGTGAACTTTGCTATTATTCCATCTTCCGAACAATTTCGTGTGAAGCTTGGCTATCCTTGGCTATCTTCCATGAAAGCTATTGCTTCTCCTATTCATAAGTGTTTGAAATTTCCCCATAATGGTGAAGTTGTTACTGTCAATCATAGCCTCTTTAAACCAGCTGAAAGAACCTCTAGTGTTCCTCTTGATTACTTTTGGCCTAAACAATTCCAATCCCTTCCTCCGCGAAGTGATCATCTTTTCAAATCTTATCAAAAGTGGAAAACAGATATGATCCTATCTTTAAGTGAACCTAGAACACCTAAACTTGACATTCCTATCATTCTTGAGAAGGAAGTTCTTCCTTTGAAAGATAAAACTAATGTCTTTCCTCAAGAAGATTCCCAACCCATCCCTATGGATGTGACTATGTCTATGTCTAATAAACTTCCTACAAGTAGACCTATACCTCCTCGTCATGATGGACTTGGTCTCCTTCCTAAACCAAAAATTCCTCCTTCCTTTTATAGAGAGAAGAGACCTTCTTCTTCTCCTATTATCCAGCCTAAGAGACCACAACCTAAACACCCAAGTGATAGGGATGAGAACATTCCTCCTCCTCAATCTTCTTCACTTCCTACTAAGACTAGACGAAATCGTTCTGCACGTGAACGCCGACGAAAGCGTCGTCTTAGGGCTCAAGCAGTTGCTTCTCAAACTTTGAAATCTCCAAAAACACCTACAACAAGCATTATTCCATTTTCTCCTCAGCCGGACATTGAGCCTAAATCTCCTAAACATAAGATGCATGATGGTCTTGATCCTGTGCGAGTTAAAGATCCTATTTTTATAAATCTTGATGATGATATAGATGAAAATGTTATTCATGATGAAAATATTACTTCTCTTGCTTCTGATAGTGAATATGAACTTGTTGATGTTGATAACCATTTATCTAATGAATTTTCTAAAGCACTTATCCTAGCTCCTAGACAAGAACAATGTAGCTCGGAACATGAACATAGCCCTTGTTTGGATCTTGTGATAGCTCCATCTGTTGTGTTGAATGTTCCTCCTCTAGCGTGTTCCCTGCCTTCCCGAAACATTGATCAGCAAGATCGGGGGGTAGATGACGTGCTAGACTAGTTACATTAGCATAGCAGATTCTCTCCTCCTCTCTTGTGTTACTTCTTCTATATGTTATTCTCATTCTTCTATTTGTTGTCCTTAGTGTTGTCTACTTGAGGACGATGCAAAGCATTGAGATCTCTCGATCTCTCTCAAGTTGACTCAAAAGACACATGTGTTCCCTTCTTCTAGGTGACCTTCCTTGATTGGGGAATGAAGAACAATTATGCATACATACATATGATATATATACATGACTTATCATATAGCATACTGACCCCAAGGAAAGCGAAGTCACCTCGTGCTTTGTGTTTTGTGTCTATTATCCTTGGGCTTATCTCACACTTGGGGGCTAAATCCTTGCGATAACGTGCTCCTTTCCTTTCTCATTCTTATGTGTATCACTACGTTAAAACAATCACCCCCGGTGAGGCGTGTGCGATCGCTTTAACGTAGGGGGGCATACATCCCGTTCATATCTTTTCAAAATACTTGAAAATTTCTTGGCAAATTTAACCTTGCCTTGAAAATTTTTGATATCTTTCTTGCATGACTCATAGTGAGGGAACCTTACTACTGACAGTCATGGTTCTCCCTCGTGATCTTCCCTTTTACTTTGTCAATCGAAGTCGTAAGATCCTTAGTCCACTGGGGGCTTGGTGTGTCTTCCCTCCTTGACGTGGTGAAAGTTTTTCAATGTTGTTTCCTTGTACTTTACCGGAAGTATGAGCATACATACTCCCGCTAAAGTGGGGGCTAAATGTAGCGTCCTAAAATTGCGACACTTGCAATTTCGACTGCATTTCGGTCTTCACGATGGCGATGCAACACGCAACCTGAATGGAGACCCCGAAACTTGCTCACGACACCAAAAACTGCATTTTTCAAGTACCCTGGCCTGAACCTCCTTGCACCCTGATGTCCCGGGAGGTGGGACTAGAGCGCCCAGCGCCCTGGTCCCTCAGGACCATGGCGCCCAGCGCCCTGGTCCCTGGTTCCTATTTTGGGCCCGGTCTCCTAAGGGGTCTCGGGTCTTTTTGTTTGCAATTTGGAAATTAACTTTCCTGGTCGGCCTAAGGTCGGGAAAATCAATCTATCAGCCCTAAATGACAAGTATATAAACTACATTTTTCTCTCTCATTTGGAGATAACACATACATGACGGAAAAAGCGTGGAAACTATACTCAAGCATTCAAGCATTCAAGCATTCCTTCAAGCAATTGATCATTTCAAGTCTCCATTCAAGGCTAAGTGTTGCATTCAAGACAAGGATTCAACCATTGAAGAGGAGATCACATACTACATGCTACATACAACATACAAACATACAACAAACAACAACATCTAAACCTTCGCACATAAGGATACAAACATCCTTAGAACAAGGTATTAGTACTTGTTTTACAGTCATTTACATTTACAGCTCTTGCTCATTTCTTGGTTAATTCCAAAACCGGGGTTTGACCTAAAGGCAAACCCCTAATCCCTAACCCCCCAATCGTCTTCGCTTTTCTGTGTGTAGGTTGCAGGTACGCGGCTGAAATTGAAGATCTGGAATCCTTGTGCAGAGACGAACAGATCCCCCTTCGTTTCGTGGATTTTTTGGAGGACCGTGGCGCCGGGCGCCATCGTCCCGACAACTTTTGCTCAAATTTGCAGGACAGCGCCGTATCGACATTTTACTGCTAATTCCAAGTCCGCAGCTTCATACTGTATTCCTATCTCAGTTTATAAGCGAATCTTTGTCACTTTCTATGCATTCCTAGCTCAATTCTTCTATGCACATTCTTTACAAAAGAGGGTAGCCTTGCTGTCTTAACCCTTGAAACTCATTTAGCATCCAATCTTGCATTGCGTGGGATTGGATCTTGTGGGTTTCAACCCCTCTTTTGAATGTAAAGTCTCCCCCCTAAGTGAAAACCATCGAATCCTAGTGAACCTCCCTTCTCTCTCCTTGGAGTTGGAAGAGGGGAGAGCAACTAGGGTTCGATCGCGATTTTTCCGCTTTACAGTCATGATTTCTTTTTTGTTGATCATCCCATTTTTAGTCGTCAGGAGATGACCTTGTTTTTTTGGGGGGGTGATGTTGGCAGTAATATTGTACGTACAAGAATAAAAAGTAATTAATTAGAAAGTACTTTGTTTAGTAATGTAACTAAGGGTTGGTAGTTACGGGTGCAACGATTGTCCCTCGCACCCCCTCGGTACCTTTATATACCATGGGATGTAGCTTGTCAGTATGACGATTATGAATGAAATGGTATCTTTTCTGTTGGTTTAATATTATTGTCTGCTATCTATGGCATTATTGTTTCTTGTTTTGTATTTTGTCTGCATGTATTAAACTGTTCGCCTAGAGGGCAAACACTCCCTTGATGAACAAACAAACAGCCATGTTTCCAAGTTTTAGAACACAATAAGAATGAGAGTCTGTGAGCATATGGTCCTAAAGGCACGTTCATCGAGACCATCAAAACATATCAAGCAAACTCTTGCATCCAACTTTCCTAAGATGCTTTGGCAACACTTCTAGATTTTGTAAAAAGTCATAATGTTTGGCATCAAGCAAAGTATGTTTTGAAATTTATGCCTTCAAGCTATGAGTTTAATTTGTGTAAAAAATGTGATTGGTCAAGGGTAACTAGTCATAAACTATGTACATACCCTTCCTTTTCTTTCCTTCCTCTTCAAGATCACAACTACAAGAGCAAATATTAGTGTGGGAGTTGTGAGCGGTAATGCAAAAAGGGTGAGTGCGTTAGATATAAGGTGTATTTAGAGTTTCATAAGGGCCATGGAAGGGTTTGTGGACCCCCCATACCCTTGGCACCACAAGGCTGTGTACATTGGTAGCCCTTATTTACTTTACTCTATGTTCAATTTAAGAAGATGATAAACTCATACAAGCTCGAGGATTTCTATACGGATGATTTGCAATGAAAGCCCTAGTTTTGGATTTTTTGAATTTCGAATTATGCAAAAAGTAAATAAGAGTAGGGTAGAGGGAACTATGCTAAAGCTAATCTAATCCGAAGAACAGGAGATGGGATCACTCATGCAAAATCAAACCACGCTTCGCTTCCCAACAGAGCACAACTACGCGAAAGCGGTGCAATATTCAAAGGGTGTTTAGAGGTTTTTCAAATCACTAATATGGACCATCGAATCGAACAATCTTCACTGATGATCGAAGTTAAGCGTACAAACATAACAAAACGATCAGGTTAACTTTGCACAATATACAACAATCAGCTGCACACCAAAAGTAGGAGCTCAGATTCTGCAACAAGTACTATCAAATCCGGTTCTCCTAACAACATGTAAGCAAATATAATCTAATTGATGAGAGCAAGACCATGTAGATTGCTAAAATAGAACAAGAATAGACCATCAAAATCGAACAATGTATTAAGTTGGCTACTTCAACAATCCTAATGCAACAAACTCAGATAATAATCTCTCCAACCTTACAAATGAGGGGGGTCACCCCTTTATATAGGCCTAAGGCCATGCAAACACTAATTAGGGTTTCACCCTAGAAGATTCTCCACTCAAGATGAAACAAGGTGGGAATCGGCAATAAATACCCCATAAAGCCCATATACAATTATTCCATGAGCCTAAAATAGCACCCACTACTGCATTAAATGCACCCCACTATACCGATCATGCCCAAAATATAATAAACATCTCCATGCAATGAATAAATACCCATCATTCTTCATCCACGGAGAATGTGTCATAAACTCATAAATAAGGCGGCTGCATGTAAGAAGATTCCTCATGCGATGACGACATGCATTAATCAGACCAACACTTAGTCAAAATACCCCCAGCAATAAATACGCCACCACTATTTAACTAAAAGATTCTCGTCCAAGAAAGGACGACCATTATCCCGCTCATTTATGGCGGATGCAATGAATTTGTTGACGACTGCTTCCAGCTCTCCGATGGAGACACTTGGCACATTTTCAATGTCGAATTCCATCAAGGCAATTTCTTCCTCGGTTTTGGAAAAGAAGCTCTCCCACTCCATCATGATTTCTTGTGTCTTCTTCATTATACTGGAAAATGAAGAAACATTCGCAAAATTTTCCTTAGGCAATGAACCTACGAAGTAGAACTCGTGCAACTGAGATTTTGGGGAGTTCACTGTTATTCCACCGTCATTGAGTTTCCTTACGAACAATGCCTCAATTGCACAGATGATTTCCTCCTACACCCCTCTGATGGAATCTTTCAAAGTAAAGGACTCTATGCTGAATTTATCGAAGGTGTTCTTTCTTGAGCAAACGGCGTAGAACCATCAGGGAAATTCATAAGCTTTATTCTCCTGAATTACTTTCCCATCAATCAAAATTTGCCTTGGAATCTTCGTCAAAGCCCTAAGCCGAGGAATGGTTAAGTCCTGGTATACGTGCACATCCTCCCACAATCCTGCTGCCGTCTCCAATCTACTTAGGAGGGCCATGAACTTTGAATGAAGTTGAGCTAGGTCCTCGATGAATTTTCCCGCTTCAGTGTGAACATCTTCTACGCATTCCCTGGAATTTTGCGCCATCGCTGTAATAACTTCCGCATTATCAACAACTTCCTTAGGAAGGGAGGAAGGAGGAGTGAATGAAGGACCTACCTCCCTGAGGGGTCTGTTGAAACTCCTGATGTACTCGCATAGGGCTCTATTTTCTTCCCTAGCCGCTTACATTTCGCCTTTGATTTCAGCATCTTTTCCCTCATGGCTAAGGAAGATTCTTCAAAGTCTCCCATTACTTGACCTGTGGAAGCATGGCCAAAATCAATCTATCTGATAACATAATCCTCCTACCTAATTTCGTTCCTGTCTTTATCTACTGCAGGTTCAACAATCTATAGGGTCCGAGATCCAGACTCTTCCCTTACAACCTTAGAAAATTTTTGAGGAGCCTTCCTTTTTGCTAGCTGATCCATCTTTTTCAACAATTCTTCTAAGTCTCGGGCTAGATCAGTTTCTTTTTTTGGTTCCTTTCTTAGCCTTCCTATCAGCCAATCTGGAGCGGGGATGGAGTGATTGTGAACCTCTATGTGCTCCTGCTCCTGTGACTCTTCTTCCATTTCGCCAAGGATAACTTCCACGAAGCTATCCTGACGAGCCTCTTCCTAGTGTGAGGGACTTTCTGGTCTTTGGCTTCTTGGCTGATTGTGTCCTTGTCAAAGCATTAATGCTGAGTATATCTGGTGTCGGGATGTTCTCTAGAGGTGGACCTGCTAGATGTGAAAACATCACTACTTCATGTACACTCGAGGAACTCGCCGGTGAATGCTCCCTCTCTCTCCTTGCTCTCTTTTGTGGAGGTTCTTCCTGCTGGACTTCTTGTTGAACCTCCTGTGGAGCTTCCTGCTGAATATCCTTCTTCCTTGCTATTCGTAGTCTCTTTGGGGCATTTTTTCCTTTATCAATCCGGATGTCCCCTCCTGCCTGGGCCTATGAAGAGCCTTCGGTCGCCTCATTGTGGGAATCTAGACTTCCCATTAGCTGATATGTCAAATGAACATTTCCTTCCGTCAACTTCCTTATCTGTCGATCAATCTAGTGCTTAGTGAATTTTAGCATTGGTCTAGCCAGGACATTCAAATCATCCATTTCGGGTTCTGACCAATCTAGCAACTGAATGGGCTGATCTTTTACTTTCTCAAATTCAGGTTGCACCAAATTTGAATCCTCCTTCACCTGATCCAGCACTTGATAAATTTCACTTAACATGATGGTGTCAAGGGGCAATCTGGAATGCATTTTCTTCCGGACCTCAAGGTCATCCTCGGCACCTACCCAATAATCTTCTAAGTGAAACTTGTGTATGAATTCCACGCCAGCAACCTTCCTAATTTGGTGGTAAGGATCATACTGGGCCCTAAATGTATAAAATGGCAGGCGATAGAATGCCAATTCCCCTGATGCACTCTCAACGGCCTCCAAGCCTGCGCATATTTCCATGAAGTCACTCAAGACAACTAGGAATTCAATTTATTGCTTCTTCTTCTTCTGGAATTGATCATAGGCAGTTAACTGTCTCATGAGCTCCAGCAACATGAGCTTGTCTGATGGATATCTTGGCAATCTGTATGACTGGAATGGGAATCCTTGCATCCTGATGTAGGTGAATTTAGGAAATTGCAAGAATGTAGCTCCATACTTCTGAACCAGGGCACTTGCTTGCGGCGAAACCCTTACGTGCAACTTCTTCTGCATAAGCCGTGTCAAGTACATAGTGAAGGTGTCATTCGACAACCTGTAAGAACTAACATTGTAAATATGCAGCTGGGGATAACACTCATGTACTTTCAGTTGTGCTGGTCCACAACCCATGATTCCTCTGGTTGGCAGACCATCAAATCCTCCCCTTCACGCAAGCATATAGAACAGGTAGGAGCTGATGAAAAAGGACTGGGATCTTTTTTCTTTTAAATTTTTCAACTGTTCGTGCAAGTAATGACTTATCAATCTGACCCAGTCAACTAGCCCATTTGCATTCATGATCTCGCCTATGTAGAAGAACATCCAGGTTTCAAAGTTCACAAAATGTGAACACCCCATTACTCTGCTCAACATCTTTATTAGATCCACATACTCTTGCTTGAACTCAAAGATAGTGAATCTTTGGCATCTTGGAGGCATGCATCCTAGGCTTCAGCAACCACTGTTTATTAATCAAATCAGCACACCTGGCAGAACCTGCTTCATATACTTCCTTAGCTCCGTTGTTGGTCCTGTATGTCATGGAATAGTGCGAAGGAATTCCGAAAGCCTCACCAATTGACTCCGGAGTCAATGTTGCTAGCAACTTGCCATCTGATGTTGAAATTGTCTTCCGCTCCAATTTATAATGTTCTGCACACTCCAAGATCAAGTCTGGACACTGAATAGCAGGAGGAAAACCAACTGCCACAACAATTCCGCTATTGACAATTTTTGACAGTTGTTTGTGATGGACTATGCTCTGTTGTCCCGAACATTCTGATCTTGAATGTCGTCAGATTGAATGTGCCCAAATTAGTATCGCTGATTTCTTCCCATCTGGAATTCATCCGGGAATGAGGAAGGAAACCTTTCATTTCTGCCTTGATCAATGCCTGCCTGGAGAGGGTAGTTGCCTTGCTTGATTCCACCATCCTGAAAAGCACCTTGGAAATGATGAAAACAAAAACTAGTATGACCACTCTTCACTTCTCCAATTCTTCTTTCCTAGATCCTACACGTGATAAATGAAATGCCTCTCCATGCTTATATAGAATCCTTCAAAACGTCCTGCTAAGTTAGGAGGTATCAAATTAACAATTGAATTTATGATGCGTCATACTTTCCCAATCACAGCGCCATGCAAAAGAAACTTCCCTTGTGAGTGAGTTCAAATTTAGAAGTTTCATTAAATGCACTAAGCCATGAGTCATACTTGGAAGATTCTCTTCGCCAACTCATTAACTTCCACTCTTTCAAATTTCAGAGGGAAATTGAAGGATTTTTCAAGATTTTCTTGATTGCATTCTAACTTGTTGCCTTCTGCTTCTGAAGGAATTTTCACGCCCTTTTCAAAATCCCCTATTTTTCAGGGATCCCCCTAAAATTTAGGAGCCAGGTTCATTGGATAGAGAAATTCATCACGATTCCGAATCTATTAAATTTTCCACATTTTGACAAGATTTGGTGTCTAAAAATAGAAAATTCAAAAATTTGCCCAAGGGGATTTTTACTTTTCGATTCCTCTTTGACCCTTTGACTTTCATGCCTTAGACAAATTTTCAATCTTTAGTCTTAAGTATGGAATTCACCATGTCTTGGAATTTGATCATTTTCCATGCCTCCAAGTCTCCCTCAATTTGGCGCTTTCCATTAGTCTAAGGCGCTATTTCCATGAGCAGAGGAATTGATCAACTTTTGATATCTCCATGACCCCTCTCTTTTGGCGCTTTGATCGTGGCCTGGACGCTAAACCTGATGAAGGAGGAATTCACACCCTTTTTGAATTTTCCATCACCTCCTTTTTTTGGCGCCTTCTATTCACCTTGGGTGCTATTTTGTACTGCAGGAGGAATTTTGCCAAGTGCTGAATCGTCCATGACCCCTTCATTTTGGCACCCAGTTGAGGATTTGGGCGGAATTTCTCACTGGTGGGGGATTCATGCATTTTTCATGAATTCCATGGCAGGGTGGTTTTGGCACCTTGGTACCTTCTAGAGCGGAATTCTTGCTTGTGGAGGAGTTTTATCAAATTGTGAATCCTCCATGAGACCTCTTCTTTGGCACCCAGCTAAGTGTTTGGGCGGCATTTTGCACTGCAGGAGGAATTCATCAATTTATGAATCCTCCATGAGACTTCTACTTTGGCACCCAGCTGAGTGTTTGGGCAGTATTTTGCCTTGGTCAAGGATTTTCATTCTTTTCATACTATCCTTGCCCCCTTCCATTTGGCACCCTCCACAGTATTTGGGCGGAATTTCTCTATGGAGGAGGAATTTCATTGAATTGTGAATCCTCCATGGCAGGGTGGTTTTGCTGCCTATGACTTCCTAGGGTGGAATTTTGCACTAGAGAGGGAATTTCATTGTATATTGAATTCTCCATGACTTCTTGACTTTGGCGCCTTCACGGGGAGTAAGGCCGGCATTTTGTTGTGGAGGAGGAATCCCACTGAATTGTGAATCCTCCATGAGACCTCCATTTTGGCGCCCAGCTGAGGATTTGGGTGGAATTTAGCTGTGGAGGGGGAATTCATCTTTTCACGCTTCTTCCGAACTGGGATGGATTTTGAGCCTCTTACGGATAAGGCAACCATATAAGAATTTGGGATGATTTTTCCAGACTTAGAGAAATTCCCCGAGGTTTCCATTTCAGGAGTGGGCTTCCAGCACTCAACCATCTTTTGGCTCTCTTTGTCTGTTTTCTGAATTTACGGAATTAGAAATAGTTGCAAATGCCTGATCTTTGTCACCTTGCCCGGATGGTCCTGTCAGAACAAACTTTCCAAAAATAGAAACCTTTAAAGTGTCAACGTTAGACCCCTAGACAAGGTACAGGAATGACTTACTATAAATAGAAACTTACTAAAAATAGAAATTAATAAAAATAGTAAGTTTGATTTTTGGCAAAATGACGACATTCCGGGACTTAGTAAAATCCCTGAAAAATACATTTTGGCTCAAATTTTACTAGGAGGCTCCTTGAAGGGTCCCGATTCCAGTCGTATGTTTAGTTTCTTCAAAACCCTAATAGAAACCCCTACAATCAAGGACAAAAGGCAAAAACCCTAAAAAAAGACAAAACAGGCCCCAGACTTCACCAACTCGCTCAAACGAAAAGCAGATTAAATCCAAATGACCCTCGAACACTTGCAAAGCAAAGAGACTGACGAGACTGCCACCAAAACCCACAAAAAACCAAGACCAAATGACAAAAAGGGCCTAAAAGCTAGGGGGTCCCTATCTGGGATGGGGTGATGTGTGATTAGGTCACAGCAAGTATGAACAAGAAATCACATCAAATACCCTCACACTTCACCATTAAAATCATTTAACTCTAACTAATCAGATGAAGAGAAACCATGCAAACAAATTAGGACAAAACAAAAAAACACCATGCTTCAATGTTCCATTTATTTGTTCTAACTGCCATTCCATCCAGCAGCTTCTACTCTATTCTACTACTCCTAATTTGCTAGCTGCCTAACTGTTCTAACTCCTAAAAATCTAACTATCTGACCCTTTACAATGAGAGAGGAATCTGCCTTTTATAGATTTTACATTCTGGACTGATTGCCAAGATCCAAACCATCCAATGGTTGTAATCTACCTTCTAAGCTTGGCAGCTTTAACCCATACCTAGTAATTCTCATACCTTCCCAACTGCCCCTTTCAACCACTTCTTCAGCTACCTGCAACTATTCTCAGTCAACTTTGCAAATCAGGTAACTGAGATATAACTAACTTGTGTCCCCTTTTGAATTGTATTATTCGAGGCCCACAAGTAGTCATTTTTACAATAAAGGGAACTGTTTTACAAATAGATTCAATTTTTTGGAATCTCCAGCTGTGCATTTCTGATTTTGTGTGTCCTATAGCCCTCTGTGCAAGCATCTTCCTTCAACTCACTCGGGGTGGTGGTGGCGATGGTTTGTACTCGTCCAATCTTGTCACTTTGTTTATGGGCTCCATACACGGGAGTCCTCAGGATGCTAGCTGTGAAATCCCTTCTCTGGCTTTGTCCCAAGAATTTTCCGACTCAAGTAGTGTTGTAGAGCATACTTCATTTGGTCTCCTTCATTGTGTCTTCCATCCTACATGGACACATAGGTCATGGGTCAAACATCATCTCACATTTTATTTATTCTCCGGAAGATTGAAACAAAAACATCAAACTTTGTTCATATTTTAGTCAACTTTGGTACTATTCTCGATATTATTTTCGATCAACCTGGAAACATGGCCTGGTGCATCTCACGCTTTACAATCTCAACCTTTCACATTAAAATGTGATGTCGGCATTTTTTCCAGTATTTGTGATCTCTGTGCCTCTTCAAAAAATTTGACTCCTCATTTCTTTGAAGTGAGACTTCAGCCTTTTATCAGGCCATCATTGAACTTGGGAGTTATTTTAAAATTCTAGCTTTGAGTGCTTGAAGAGTTCAGTGTTTTGGCCAATAATGACAAGGGGAAATCGAAATAAAAGAAATACGATTTGCCTTCAAATAATATCGAACCTTACTTTGATGTTTAATTTTGACTTATGCGACCATCGCCTAGCCACCTTTTCCTTGGGGTTATTATCGGGCTTGGAAGGGAATGACTTTGTTTTTCTTTGAAAGCTTTGAAAAGCTAGTTCTTATTTCTGTTTGATCTTTTGAATGTTCACTCTTTAATATTCGCTTTGATCATTCAACATTTTCGGTATATTTATCAGCACCTTCAAGGGTTTTGTTTGCTTAGGAGACAATTCCGTTGAAAAATGTTTGATCTCTTCTTTGTTTCACATTTATCACTTAACCTTTTTGGGCTGGCACTTTCAGGGTTATTGGTGGTGATAACAAGGGAGAGAATATATATATAAAAAAATGACTTCGTATTTGCCTCTTATGATTTTGTTTTGAATGGAGTTGGGGCAAAACACACGACTCAACAAACATGCCGAACTTGGACTCTTTTTCTTTTTTCTTTTTAAGTTTCGATCTTTTGAAACAACTTAACCCTTCTCAGTATGCGAAAACGAGAATGACCCTTTCAAAAGCACCCAGGTTTCTAAAAGCTCAAACTCATGATTTGAAAGCACTTTTCGGTGTTTATTTTGGCATTTTCTCTATTGGCGATAACAACGTCGAACTTTTCCTTTTCAAAATTTCGACCCATTCTCCTTCCATAGTGTGATTTTCAAAGTGAAGTTCGGGGGAATTTTCGAGGATAACTGGGCAAAATAAGATGCAAAATATACTGCCCTGTCGAATATTACGCTTTGTGCTTTAATCATTCAACACTTTCACGAGGTTTTTGACAAGATTCCTATCGGCTTTAGAAAGCCTATGGTAGCACAAAAAAATGATTTCATTTAAAGGAAATGCCCAAACTTATTTTTGTTTTTATGCCCTTGATTTTAATACCTATCTCCCTCAACATTTTCAAAGGCTTGGACTGACTTCTTATTGCATTGGCATTTTATTTTCGGCGCATTCCTCAGCTGGAGAAGGTGCAAGAGCACAAGTGATTCATTGGAAGGAGCCCGAACTTTATGATTTTGTTTGCTTAGGGATTCTTATCGGGGCTGGCTTTGGTTGAAGGGAGGCCACAAAAACTCAATTTTGCCTACGGACATCTCTCTCTCTCTCTCTCTCTCTCTCTCTCTCTCTCTCTTATACACGAGCAAGCTATAGGAGGGGGTCCCCGTCTAAAAAGAAGGGGATGTGTGTGCATCGCACAACAACTTTCAAAAACAAACAACAACAAAAACACTTTCAGAAACAAACAAGAAAAAAAATTCACGGGTGTTGATACATTGACTTTGCTTATTGATTGAATTCCCAATGAATCTTGCACTATGTTTTTTAATTAAAAAAGGTGGGGCTCCCAACCATCCTCCAAAGTCCAAACAGTCGGGGGAAGTCCCAACTCCCAAGTGTCCTCAAATTTCTTTGGGATGGATGACATCTCCAAGATGCCCAAACTCATTAACTAGCGTTCATGAGATGCATCTCCAATTTCCCAAGGGCAGGGTGGGGATAAGGTGGGGAGGGCAATGCAAGTTTGGGGTTGGGGATGCATCCCCATGTATCCTTGCTTCATAGTAATTAATTCAAGAAATCAATTGCCAAATAAATCATGCATATGCTTTGTTGTTCTTGTAATCAACTTGAATTGTCAAAACAATATTGATCTTTGGTCCAATCCAAAATGAATTTGACAGCACATACCAAAAGTATAAATGGAATTCATGTACTCAATATTTAATAGAGAAAAATTCACCAAAATCAAGAAACTAAAAATTGTCAAAATATTCATAAAAATACACAAAAAACATTGTTATTGTTATTTCAAGCTAAATAATAGTAAATAAATGCTCCTTTTCCAGCAGATGCAGCCCAAAACAGTTTTTTTTACTTTTCTTATTTAAACCAGGGCAAGAGTCTAGGCATAGCAAGCCCCAATAAGATTGAGAAGCAATGCTATATATAGGGTGGGTTGAGAGATGAAGCCCCCACCACAAGGCCAAATTAAGGCCTTTGGGGCCTCAAGGACTTTCATGACACATGCAATTTTTAGTAATTTCACTACTTTTGAATAAGTTTCAAATCCTTCAAAAATGTGGGCATTGAGGCCTGTTATCACTTGAACCTGCAGCCCTGTTTGCTAAGCTATCAACTCAGCAGGCTTGTGACACATGGGAACCCTCCTAGGCCTATGGGTTGCCTAAAAAATGGAGTGAACCTCCAGAGTAAGCTGGTTCTTTTCAGATTCTGCACCTAAACTAACAATTTCTTCAGGGAAAAGAGTAAGGAGGAGAACATGTAAAACTGAAATTTAAATCTAAGGTGATTGCACCAGATGATATTTTGAAATCTAACTAAGCAAAAGACACACAGTACAACAGTGATAATAAACCTCTTTTACACTAACCAACAACCCATGATCTTTACATCAATACTTCATAAGACGGCTGGATAATCACAGTCCTAAGAGGAAAAATCCTTTTCACAACCTAAGACTATTAATTACTAAAACACAGCTTATGACCTGCAAGTAGCATATATGTTTTTGCATAAGGCATCAAAAGAAAGTGCAATTTTAAGGGGGGCAAAAAGCCAACCACAAAGAACTGACTAACCCTAAAGATGCAATAACAGAGAAAGATGAGAAGTAGAGAGGTAAACCAAGCTATTATCCTTGCCAAACAGGTATCACCAAGCTTTATAACTCCTGAAAATGTGTTACAAAAACATCCCTTCCTACAGAGAGAACTAAAAAATTACAGTCTGCTCAAAGCTGAATGAATCAGAACCCCTACCAAAATGAAGGATTGCAGTATATATGCTTTTTTCCAAAGTTATCAAGAAGACTCCACCTCCTCATTTTAGGTCGAGCAAACTCAAAAAACCTACTTTTTGGGCCTCAAAAATATCTGAAAAGGGATAAACCTGAGCCAAAAGGTCAAGTCATCCATTCTGTAACCATAAAACCTCATAAATGCATCATAAATGACCCTGAAATGTCTCTGACAGGCCTGCAAGCCCTCATAAATGCAAAAATATCCCTCCCTGATCTCCAAACAAAATATCTAATAAAATGATTTTTTTTTAAAAATTTATTATTATCTGGTCGGACATTTGTTTGATTTTATTTTCATTTATATTTAAAGGTTTTAATAATATAAAAATAACAGAATTGTTTTATTTAAAGTGATAAATAAATCACCTTAATAAGACAATTTTATTATTTTTATTTATTAAATAATAAAATGTAATAAAAATATATTTAATAAAAGTGTTTGATTTACACTTTAATAAATAAAAAAATTTATTATATTTTATTAATTTTTAAATATAAAATAAAAATAAAATAAAACCTATGTTTGATCAGATAATGATAAATAATAATAAAAAGAAAACTTTTTAAAAAAATATCTGCTTACATTTATTGGAGCGCGTATTTTTGAGTTTTAAAATAAATACTTGCTAAGAAATCTGCAAGGGAGGGCACTAAGTGATATAAGATCACTTAGGAAGCAAAAAGAGTTTACAAAATTTTTAAGTGATTTAAAATCACTTAGAAGACATGGCGAACTCTACCATGTGGCCTCCATACATCTTGCGTGGCATAGAAGAGAAGGGAAAAGAATGCGAAGGAAATAGAGATGATTTTTTTATGAAGATATTTTAGGGGAAACATAACCCTAAAAGTTTCATTTGCCTCTTCACTTTTGATGTTTGACACTTCTGGAAACTTCGCTCTGCATCCTTCTGGGCGCCGCTAGGGTTCGAACTGGGCATGGAAAGGAGAAGAAAACTCAGTCTCTTCCTGTTCTGGGCACCGAAATGAGTGCTGGGCCTCCATTTTTGCTTACGGCCTGCTCTTTGTCTGTGTCTTTGCTAGCTTTGGGCCTATTTATGGAGCCGCCGTGGAAATTTTTCGCGTTTCTGAGCATTTTCTGGGCGTTCGAACTTGGTTTCCTTGTTTCCTTCATTCTTCACAGGTTTGCTATCCTTTACTCTTCTTTTCGGAGGGCCACATATTTTTATTTATTCTTCCCCAAGAACCTATAACATTTTTCAATTTCTTCCCACAGGTTTTCTTCTATGGTGTGACATGTTCTAATAGGCTAATTCTGGCTCCCTCATGCAATATTGCTGCTTGCTTTTGAGCATAAGAGAATTTCCTGAAAACATGAAATAACATATCGGACATCATCCTCTGAGATCTGGTGATGTGTGACAATTCTGAATCTGATTTTATTCTCTGGAAAAATAATAACGCCTTTGTCCTTTAGGCTCTTCCCATTTGTTAAAGATGCTGCAGTTGAATGCAGTGCATTCTTGCTTGAACTAGGTGATTCTGGAAATGTTTCCACCCCTAAAGATGTCCTGTATTTACCCTCTGCCTTTTTGCCATTCCCTTTATGGCATGTTAAAGATGTAGTAAGCATCATCAAAGAACCAAGAATACTCTCCGTCTGTCCTAAAATATCATGAGATGTCTTCTTACATCTACGAGTTTAAATTAAGACTCATGAACTTCAGGCAGTGTAATAGGATTATTATCATCTATTGTTAGTTTTGGGGTAGCAAGCCCACTTTCCACATATCGTTCATCTGCTTGGGTTTGTGATTGCAAACCTAAATTCTTAATAATTTCATTTCCACTCCACCTAACATTCTCAATAGAAGGAAAACCAACTTTGTTTATCCCAGCTCTTTCAACTGCTTGACTGATATTATCTGAAATTTTTTTTCAAAAATCAAACTCTGAGCTTATACTGCTATCAGTCAACTTCATTGTTCCTTTATTACCAGGACTACTTTTTCCTTTAGAAGATTCATTTTGATCTGAAAACCCTGCATCTCCAACTGATTGCAAGAAAGTGTCGCCTGTTTCTATTTCATATTAATTATGTATCTCAGTCTTGCCATTAAGGACTGATTCAGTTGACATGCTTTCAAAAGACTGCGTGTTCTACAAGTTCCCCTCTAAATTTTGACTCTTTTCAAATTTACCAATGTCAAGAAGTGGTTTTATTTTTCCAAAAGAAGACAGTACAAAATCATGAACTTTAACATTTTCAGTTCCAAAAACTGTTTTCAAAGCAGATTCTAAGCCTTTAGCCAATTGAATATCTGAAAGAAGAGGTATTTTCCATCCACTCTTTTCTGCATTTATTTCTTCAAAATCTTTATAGTTGATCTTTAAATAGATCAGACCTCCACCGCCTATTCCTTCCAGTTCCACCTGAATCTCGTGCTTGTTTCCATCACACAGTGGTTCCAACTTGATGCCTACATTTCCCATGCGTTTGTGTGGGGTTACAAGATTTGCATCCCAAACTGCAATCTGCAAATATTTTGTGGATGGATCTTTCACATTTATTCTGAAACTCTCATTCCAATGTGGCTCTTTTGTCCCCCATACAGTTTTGCTCTTCACAACACAATCACCAATTTGCATGACCACATAGGGATTGCTTGTTACAACTGATTCAAGTACATCCTTGTCTGATTCTGGAACAACATCACTCCAAGATTCTGGGTACCTCAAGTCCACTCGAACCAATTTATACCTTGGAGCATTTTTATTTGTCTGGAATGTGAACTCAGTATCATCATTTGCCACAAGGGCATATTCTGCTTCAAAATTATCAATGAGCTTCTGGAATGGAAGCATCTCCTTCTTGCCTTTGAAACTCTCAATACCTTGAGGAAGGGTATCGAGATCACAATAATAGAGCCTATTCACAGGATCACAACCCTCTGTAATATATAAAAGAATATACTTTCCATCCTCAGATACATCGGCCCCAACTAACCACTCAGGATTTTCTGGATCTTTCCAACATAAAATATCTTCAGATTGCTCCGTACCCAAGAAATGATAAAACAATTGATGATTAAGGTTGATATTAGTTTCTGTTCCTGCATCTAGCTCTCCATCTGGAACAAAACAAAGTGGGTCAACAAGGCTTGTCTGATCATGACCACTGTGTACTCCTTTGATAACTTCACTGCTGTGTGCATCTCTGAATGACTGTTTGGACTGAAAATGGTGAAAAACAACATTAAAAACCTTCCCTTTGTCATCTGCCACTTAATGTTGTGCATTAAAAATAGATATTTTATGAAAACTGTAGCTGCCATTTTAACCTTATTCTCTTAAAATCTGAATATTATTTCCAAGGACGCAGCTGTCTTGAATTTGTTGAAATGTCTGATCAATCACGCCTTTTCCAGTTTATCATAAAAAATCTTTTAGGCTTGATGCATAAAATGTCATCTTGTTGATCATTTGTAGATACTTGCACATCTTATTCACGTGTCTAAAGAAAAAAAACGAAGTCTCATCCTGCTTATTGGCTGATAATGTGATTGCATACTTGCATTTTTGTTACTCTTCTTCCTTTTATCACCAACTTTGATATGATTTGATTGTATAAAACCTTGCCATCGCTTCACATGAGCTGGGCTCAACCCTTGTGGGAGCCGCATTCATCTCCACTCATCTTTGTGAACTTCATGACCAGCAAGCTGTCCTTTTTCCTTTTCCTGCACATGAAACAAACCTGTTAGCAAAAAATGCATATGTATGGTGATTTTCCTTTGATCGGATATTTGCCTTTCGAGATTTCTTTGTGATTCGAGTTATATGCATCTGATGCATGTAGGGATCATATATATATATGCGTGCATTAGTACATATGTTAGAAATGCAGCCAGCTATTGCTTAGAACAAAATGTTCTAACGCATTGCTTGTTTCAACTTTTTTGCAGATATCAGAAGGAAAGCATCAACGGACCAGGGTGGAGCAGCAAGACAAAGGCGACATCGAGCGTACCTCAACTGTTCCAGTCATTCAGGCAATGACTGGTTCCATTCTCAACATGCCTTTCGTCATTTTTTCCTTTGTACTTGTGCATACATATATGTATATTTCCTTTCTGCACTGGATGCATGCAGCTAGTCTCACGGCTCTTTGTGTGGGACGCATGTTTGAATATGAATAAAATACTTCTCCTTTTGAATGAGATGTTTCTCTCTTTGTTGTTACAGACTAGAAGTACTCAGAAATACCATCTTTAAATCACTCCTTAGTACAGTTGGAAACACAAAAATAGAGAATTGGTACACACTAGCTTTCTTTTGTTCATGCTAGCATTTCTTAACCTATTTTTCAGCCAAGAGCGAAAAATAGGTAACATTTTTGGCAACATCTGCTATATGTTTGCCTGCTAAACATCTTGACCAGCTGCCCTTGAAAATTCATTGGGCACAGAGTCACTTGCAACCTTTGTGAAAACTGGAAAAATGTATCATAATACTGCAAAACTCTCTCCCTTTCCCCCTCTGAACCTGTCATAGCCTATTGAGTATAGGTGTGGGGTTCATGGTAGCGGTCTTGACAGACCGCTATCATGAATTCTACATGTGTATTTGATAGATTAGGACGGGTCAGCGACAAAGCACCTCTGGAAAGCACTCTCTTGCATTACTGAAACTCAGCTCTAAGCAAAAAACCTCACCAAAAGCATCCTTAAAAGACTGCTGTGAGCTGTCCCAGCTTTATGAGGTGGATATGTATGATGTGTGGCAGTGGAATGTATTCACTGCTTCATATGGTAGGTATCATCTTCATCAGACTGTGGCAGCTTACAGCAGCCTTTCCTCCGCAAAACTGAAACAACTAACATCTAACTGCGCACGAAGCGCTTAGGGAAAACTAGACAGCAACTAACTAACTGTGCAGCAGCACTTATTCAACATCCAAAACCTACTCTATTATATACAAGCTGCGATCATACCTCAAAAGCAATGCTTGAGGTGAATCCCGTTGACCGGGATTGGCTCCACATTACCGTCCATCTTGGAGAGCTGGAAAGCGTTGTGCTGCTTACATTCAAAAATAATGTAAGGCCTGCTCCAAAATGCATCGAACTTGGAATGCTTTCCAGGCTTGCTTTTGAGGGTGTCCCATTTCAGCACCACATCTCCTTCCTGGAAGCTTCTTGGAGAAGCTCTTCTGTCAAATGATCGCTTCATCTAAGCCTGATGCTGCTCTATCTTATTCAAAGCGTCCTTTCTAGTCTCTTCTAGCTCAAACAATTGAGCTAATCTCACTGTAAGGGGGCCCTCCTCCAGTGAGTCCAACTGATTTGCCAGGTCTAGAGCTGGAAGCTCGGATGAAATAGGAAGCCTTGCTTCCTTACCGTAGACCAACATAAAAGGTGATTGTCCTGTGGACCTTTTTGGGGTGATCCTATCAGCCCATAAGGCTGATTTTAACTGAGTATGCCAAAACCGTTGGTTGCCTTCCATGGTCTTCTTAATGATCCTAATCAGATTTTTATTAGTCGATTCTGCTTGGCCATTGCCTTGCGGATAATAGTTGGAAGACGTATTTAGGTAGATCCCTTTCTTGACAGCCCACTCAAAGATTTTAAGACCAACAAAAGCGAGCCCATTATCTAAAATTATGGACTCCGGTACCCCAAATCTGGCAACCAGATCTTCGTAGAAATTTAGGACAGCGGTCTCATTTGCCTCTTTAAGTGCCACTGCTTCAGTCCACTTGGTGAAGTAGTTAGTGGCTGTAAGTATCCACTTATGGCCAGCACATCACTCCAATAAAGTCCAAACCCCACCTCATGAAAGGCTGTTCCACCTGAATTGGCTGCAAAGGTAAAGCTGCCAATCCCATTTTGCCAGCAAACATGGCACATTCTTTGCACTTTCTGACCCATACGTGTGCATCTCTGAATAATGTGGGCCAATAATAGCCACCCTTCATCACCTTAAGAGCTATTGCTCTTGGTGAAAAATGGCCCCCAGCTGATCCCTCATGAAAATCATGCAGCAGCTTACTTATTTGTTCAGGCCCAACGCATCTCAGCAACACACCATTAAAATCTTTACGAAACAAGATGCCATTAAGGAGTGCATAAGGTATAGACTGCAGTCTGAAATACCTTCTTTTAGCTCTGTCTAGCAACTCAGGACACTCACCAGTTTGCAGAAAATGAGTCATTTCCTGCACCCAATCAGCAGTAGGAGTCCCAACCTCTGCTTGCTCATCACCTTGCAGTGTTAGAACAGCTTCCTGTTCAGACTTTGGCGAACTAGAAATGCCATCAGTAAGCTGTTCACATAAGCCTTTGCCTCTGACCAGCTTGGTAACCTGAATTTTGACGTCATATTACATGACCTTGGTTACCCAACCAGCTCTCTTGTCATTGAGATCCCTGCTCAATAGAAACTCCTTTACGCTTGGGTGAGCAACCATTAAATTAATGCTATTGTTAGATAGCATGTGTTTGAATTTCTTCAAACTCCTGATAATAGCCAGCACATGTTTTTCCACAAAAGTGTACCTTAGCTCGTAGTCCTTCAATGCTTGACTGAAGAAGGCTAATGGCTGTTCCGAGCCTTCATCGTTCTGCTGTACCAACATAGCTGAGATAGAATCTACATTCCCATAGGCATACAAAGTGAAATCCTTAGAAAAATCAGGATTTAGAAGTGTAGGGGCAGCGGCTAACGCTTCTTTAATCAGCTGAAAACTTCTCTTGCCCTCCTTGGTCCAGCTATAAGACACATTCTTTCTCAACATAGCAGTTAGAGGGTTTAGTAAATCTGCAATATCAGGGATAAATCTCCTGACAAAATTAATTCTCCCTATGAAGCTCTGCAGACCTTTCTTATGAGCTGGTAAAGGAAGGGCCAAGATGGCACTTATCCTCTCGGGATCACTGGTAATACCGTGCTTGGAGACCACGTACCCAAGCAATTTGCCCTCATGGACAGCAAATATACACTTTTTTGGATTAAGAGATATCCCAAACTGTTTGCATCTTTCGAAAATTAGCCTCAAATGGTCTAGATGATCCTTTGCTTCCTTTGAGAACACTGTGATATCATCTAGATAAACCAGCACTATTTTATACATCAAACCTTGAAACGCCATATCCATGGCATGCTGGAAAGTTGCCCCTGCATTGGACAACCCAAAAGGCATCTTCTTATAGGCCATAGTGCCCCATTTAGTAGTAAAAGCTGTCTTGTACTGGTCCTCCTCTTTGACTAAAATCTGGTTATAACCGGAAAAACCATCTAACAGAGAAAACATCTCAAAACCTGAAACTACTTGCAAAATCTGCTCCATAGAAGGTAAAGGATAATGGTCTTTCAGTGAGGCTCGATTAAGGTCTCTAAAATCCACACAGAGCCTGATTTCACCATTCTTCTTCCTTACCGGAACTAAGTTTGAAACCCACGAAGTATGCTTGATGGGAAAAACTATGGCACTCTCAATCAGCTTGTCTAATTCCTTTTTCATCAGGGGCTCCAATTTGGGATTTATTGGCCTCTGTTTTTGTCTCACTGGTTTGGAATTAGGCTCGAGTTCTATTGTATGTTCTGCAAGCTCAGGGTCAAATCCCCTCAAATCAGAATATTGCCAAGCAAATATATCATTAAATTCTTGACAGAGGGATATAAAAGTTTCCTCTTTTCCTTTGATATGAAATTTGCCAAGTTTAAGAAGCCTACCTCTCGAAATCTCAACTTCTTCATAGTGGTTCTGATCAATCTGAATGCTGGACCTTTCTTTCCTAACTTGGTCATCAGAATTGAAGATGGATTCCAAGGAGACCAATCCCTTGGGTAACTTATTACCTTTCAGCTGAATGATCTGGTCACCATACTGGTGTTGTAGTTTCTTCTGGTTAGTATGAGAGAACTCAGCTTCCTCTCTTAGGAAATTCACAATCTGCTGGTCACTTTCAAAAACCTGCCAATGTATATCATTATCTGGTACAGCAGGCCTAATAACAATCTTTACATGCTGATGACTACCATTGCTACCAATTTCCTTGGGAATATCAAATTCTGCCCCTATGGCTGCTAATCTGTCAGCACATTTATTCTGATTTCTGGGTATGGATATCAGATTGAAGGCATCAAATCCTTCTAAGAGGTCCCACACCCTATGCTTATAAGACTTAAGCAAATCATTCTTTGTCAGACAAATGTTCCTTACCTGATTAGCAACTAACTCATTGTCCCCAGACACTTTCAGACAGTTAATACCTCTCTGTCTTGCCTATTCCAAACCGTGGATAAGAGCCTCGTATTCAGCAACATTATTAGTACAGCTGAAACAAAATCTGAAAGCTGAATAGTATCTCTCACCTCTTGGGGAAACAAGCATGCATCCACCACCGGTACCAACTTTGTTCCTTGAGCCATCAAAAAAAAGCTCCCACAGCTCACAATCTTGCTGATCACCGTGTTGTTCTGGATTTTTTTCTATATCAGGCATGAAAGGATCAGCTTCAAGTATCATAAAAACACCAAAATCAGTCTCTTCATATCGTTCACATGGAACAGCAGCATGGGTCTAAGTTGCCCACTCATCAAGAAGGATATCAGGTATACTTTCTGTGGATGTATTGCCTTCTTGAACTGCAGATTCCTCCTCATATTCACTTGCAATCAAATTGGCATTAAGGGGGGGCGGATTGTAAGGTTCTATATGATCCTTGGCTATAGGTTCCGACCTTACAGTGACTTTTGTGCCATACCTGGTCCTAAACAGCATATGGGACCAATCTGAAGATAAGTAACCTCCTATTTTTGCAGTAAAATCTCTTGATAAGCATATAGCGAAATAAGGAGGCAATTCTATAACGTAAATGTCTTGTGGAATAGAGAAATTTGGGCAAGCATGAAGGGTTAAACTCAGGTTTTTAATAACTCCTACTGTGTTAACAGCAATCCCGTCTAATTGGACGACTCCTTTTTCTAAAGGCTCGTATTCGATCTCCAACCTATCTACAATATGCTTGGGCATGACCGAACTGCTAGCACCCGAGTCTATCATGCAGTTATGGACTAATTGATTTCCAATGATTAAAGACACATAAAAGGGTGGGGGTTTAACCTTTGAAGCTTCTTTCTCTTTATCATTTGTAGTAGCATTGGTCAACACAGCCTTGGGTTTATCTTCCTTAAGTTCTTCAAACATATCTAAATTTGACAAGACTGATTGGAGTAAGTCCCTTTGGCCAAGGATACACAAAGAATCCCACATAGTCATGGATACGCTTGCTTTCTTCATATGATCAAGAATATTGAAAGATGCACTTGACTTTGCTTGTGTTTTAGGGGCAGCAACCTCACCTTGAGCAGCAGCTGTTTGGACTGATGGATTAGGTTGCTTCTTGCCTACCAAGGGCTGACTTGTTGGCGATTGCCTGACATTTTCAGTGGTTGATGGGACAGCAGCATTCTGATCCAAGTTCGGCAACTGATGTATCAAGGTTTGATTATTATCCAATTGCTGCCCTCCTTCTATGGCTCTCTTCTTGGACCTTGTATAGACCAAAGCTGCTGGATCAGCTTGGTTAATCCCACAAAATTCTCCTCCTTGCCAATTTAGAAGAGCTGTCTCAAGTTGTTGATCCCCTTGCTGCTGGATAGAATCTTCACGGGGCGTATCCAATTGCCCACTTGAATTATTTTGGACCATCAAGGCCTGGTTTATCACCCCATTTGCACAAGTGCTTTGGTTATGGGGCAAATTGTAGGGAAAACACCAGTCAAAGTCCTGTGCCAAATTGTTTTGAATGGGCATGAGCTCCTTTGAAGAGCTGGCAGCATTGGGGTTATAAGCTTGATAAGGCCTTGGCACGTAGGCTTGCCTTGGGCCTTGATTATTTGGCTGATAAGGTGGTCTGTTTGACTGATTTTGCTGATAATTAGACTGGAATGGAGGCTGGTAAGGCCTGAAACCTTGATTTTGCTGCCTCTTCAAGTTTACTATTTCGCTGCCAAATATTTGCAGCAGTCCCTTGATCTCCTGTAAATCACTTGATTTTGCCGGAAAGTTATTCTCTGGTCTAACAGACTGAGAACTTGGTGCTGGTAAGGCTGGTGCAGCTGGGATGATAGCTATAGGAGGTATTTGCATTGCTATCGGCGGCTGGATGGTAGGAAAAATTGGCAGAGCAGGTCTTGGGGCAATTTTACCAGCCTGTATAAGGTTGTTCTCTGCTCTAATGGCTATAGAATAGGCCTGGGGCAATGAAGTGCCTCCCATCGATTGCACCATCACTGAGATATCACTATTCAAAGCTCTTAAATAATATAAGAAAGCGTGGTCCGCTGTGGGTCTTACCGTTTGTGGGATTCTATCCCAAGTTTTCTGGAAACGGTGGCTGAAATCTGACATGACCTCGTGGGGAGCCCTCTTTATTGTTGACAGTTGCTCCATTAGCGACAAATGGTCTGATTTGTCCTCGAAGAAACTGCATAATTGGTCACCCAACTGGTCCCATGTCGTAATAGAATTGATAGGAAGGCCTCTGAACCATTGCAAGGCTTTACCCTTAAAAGATGCTGCAAGCAATCTGACTGCAACATTCTCCTCTGTCACATGGTGAACAGCGCATAAGTTTGCAACATCCTTTATGTGTTTAGCTGGGGTAATTTGATCTTCACCATGAAAATATGGTAAGCTTTTCAAAGCAGCCACAGGAATATCATCATGCTGTGTTAAATTCAGTGGGCTGCCCTGGTTAAATGCAACAAATGGCTGATTTCTGCCTGCTGGAATCATGATTACTGGGATTATTTGTGACACAGTATGAGCTCTAACAGCAGGGGGAGTAGACTTGGCTCTCCTGGAATAAACACGGTTCTCTTTCTGTTTCTCAACTACCCTCCCTCTTCTTCTAGGAGGGGATAACTGCAAAAATTCGAAGGATAAAGAATTACTCCTGGTTTGTATCCTTCCCATAAGCAAAAGTGCACTGGCTTTACTAAACCAGAAATCAGAGTCGCAAGGTATGTTGTAAGAATGTCTCTGAAAGACTAAAATTACTGCTATACACACCAAACAGCACCATAAAACATCTTATAAGGACTGAAAAAATTACACTCTCAGTCCCACCGGGCGTGCCAAAAACTGTTATCACTTGAACCTGCACCCCTGTTTGCTAAGCTATCAACTCAGCAGGCTTGTGACACATGGGAACCCTCCTAGGCCTGTGGGTTGCCTAAAAAATGGAGTGAACCTCCAGAGTAAGCTGGTTCTTTTCAGATTCTGCACCTAAACTAACAATTTCTTCAGGGAAAAGAGTAAGGAGGAGAACATGTAAAACTGAAATTTAAATCTAAGGTGATTGCACCAGATGATATTTTGAAATCTAACTAAGCAAAAGACACACAGTACAACAGTGATAATAAACCTCTTTTACACTAACCAACAACCCATGATCTTTACATCAATACTTCATAAGAAGGCTGGATAATCACAAACCTAAGAGGAAAAATCCTTTTCACAACCTAAGACTATTAATTACTAAAACACAGCTTATGACCTGCAAGTAGCATATATGTTTTTGCATAAGGCATCAAAAGAAAGTGCAATTTTAAGGGGGGCAAAAAGCCAACCACAAAGAACTGACTAACCCTAAAGATGCAATAATAGAGAAAGATGAGAAGTAGAGAGGTAAACCAAGCTATTATCCTTGCCAAACAGGTATCACCAAGATTTATAACTCCTGAAAATGTGTTACAAAAACATCCCTTCCTACAGAGAGAACTAAAAAATTACAATCTGCTCAAAGCTGAATGAATCAGAACCCCTACCAAAATGAAGGCTTGCAGTATATATGCTTTTTTCCAAAGTTATCAAGAAGACTCCACCTCCTCATTTTAGGTCGAGCAAACTCAAAAAACCTACTTTTTGGGCCTCAAAAATATCTGAAAAGGGATAAACCTGAGCCAAAAGGTCAAGTCATCCATTCTGTAACCATAAAACCTCATAAATGCATCATAAATGACCCTGAAATGTCTCTGACAGGCCTGCAAGCCCTCATAAATGCAAAACTATCCCTCCCTGATCTCCAAACAAAATATCTAATAAAGTGATTTTTTTTTTTAAAATTTATTATTATCTGGTCGGACATTTGTTTGATTTTATTTTCATTTATATTTAAAGGTTTTAATAATATAAAAATAACAAAATTGTTTTATTTAAAGTGATAAATAAATCACCTTAATAAGACAATTTTATTATTTTTATTTATTAAATAATAAAATGTAATAAAAATATATTTAATAAAAGTGTTTGATTTACACTTTAATAAATAAAATTTTTTATTATATTTTATTAATTTTTAAATATAAAATAAAAATAAAATAAAACCTATGTTTGATCAGATAATGATAAATAATAATAAAAAGAAAAGTTTTTAAAAAAATATCTGCTTACATTTATTGGAGGGCGTATTTTTGAGTTTTAAAATAAATACTTGCTAAGAAATCTGCAAGGGAGGGCACTAAGTGATATAAGATCACTTAGGAAGCAAAAAGAGTTTACAAAATTTTTAAGTGATTTAAAATCACTTAGAAGACATGGCGAACTCTACCATGTGGCCTCCATACATCTTGCGTGGCATAGAAGAGAAGGGAAAAAAATGCGAAGGAAATAGAGATGATTTTTTTATGAAGATATTTTAGGGGAAACATAACCCTAAAAGTTTCATTTGCCTCTTCACTTTTGATGTTTGACACTTCTGGAAACTTCGCTCTGCATCCTTCTAGGCGCCGCTAGGGTTCGAACTGGGCATGGAAAGGAGAAGAAAACTCAGTCTCTTCCTGTTCTGGGCGCCGAAATGAGTGCTGGGCCTCCATTTTTGCTTACGGCCTGCTCTTTGTCTGTGTCTTTGCTAGCTTTGGGCCTATTTATGGAGCCGCCGTGGAAATTTTTCGCGTTTCTGAGCATTTTCTGGGCGTTCGAACTTGGTTTCCTTGTTTCCTTCATTCTTCACAGGTTCGCTATCCTTTACTCTTCTTTTCGGAGGGCCACATATTTTTATTTATTTTACCCCAAGAACCTATAACATTTTTCAATTTCTTCCCACAGGTTTTCTTCTATGGTGTGACATGTTCTAATAGGCTAATTCTGGCTCCCTCATGCAATATTGCTGCTTGCTTCTGAGCATAAGAGAATTTCTTGAAAACATGAAATAACATATCGGACATCATCCTCTGAGATCTGGTGATGTGTGACAATTCTGAATCTGATTTTATTCTCTGGAAAAATAATAACGCCTTTGTCCTTTAGGCTCTTCCCATTTGTTAAAGATGCTGCAGTTGAATGCAGTGCATTCTTGCTTGAACTAGGTGATTCTGGAAATGTTTCCACCCCTAAAGATGTCCTGTATTTACCCTCTGCCTTTTTGCCATTCCCTTTATGGCATGTTAAAGATGTAGTAAGCATCATCAAAGAACCAAGAATACTCTCCGTCTGTCCTAAAATATCATGAGATGTCTTCTTACATCTACGAGTTTAAATTAAGACTCATGAACTTCAGGCAGTGTAATAGGATTATTATCATCTATTGTTAGTTTTGGGGTAGCAAGCCCACTTTCCACATATCGTTCATCTGCTTGGGTTTGTGATTGCAAACCTAAATTCTTAATAATTTCATTTCCACTCCACCTAACATTCTCAATAGAAGGAAAACCAACTTTGTTTATCCCAGCTCTTTCAACTGCTTGACTGATATTATCTGAAATTTTTTTTCAAAAATCAAACTCTGAGCTTATACTGCTATCAGTCAGCTTCATTGTTCCTTTATTACCAGGACTACTTTTTCCTTTAGAAGATTCATTTTGATCTGAAAACCCTGCATCTCCAACTGATTGCAAGAAAGTGTCGCCTGTTTCTATTTCATATTAATTATGTATCTCAGTCTTGCCATTAAGGAATGATTCAGTTGACATGCTTTCAAAAGACTGCGTGTTCTGCAAGTTCCCCTCTAAATTTTGACTCTTTTCAAATTTACCAATGTCAAGAAGTGGTTTTATTTTTCCAAAAGAAGACAGTACAAAATCACGAACTTTAACATTTTCAGTTCCAAAAACTGTTTTCAAAGCAGATTCTAAGCCTTTAGCCAATTGAATATCTGAAAGAAGAGGTATTTTCCATCCACTCTTTTCTGCATTTATTTCTTCAAAATCTTTATAGTTGATCTTTAAATAGATCAGACCTCCACCGCCTATTCCTTCCAGTTCCACCTGAATCTCGTGCTTGTTTCCATCACACAGTGGTTCCAACTTGATGCCTACATTTCCCATGCGTTTATGTGGGGTTACAAGATTTGCATCCCAAACTGCAATCTGCAAATATTTTGTGGATGGATCTTTCACATTTATTCTGAAACTCTCATTCCAATGTGGCTCTTTTGTCGCCCATACAATTTTGCTCTTCACAACACAATCACCAATTTGCATGACCACATAGGGATTGCTTGTTCCAGCTGATTCAAGTACATCCTTGTCTCATTCTGGAACAACATCACTTCAAGATTCTGGGTACCTCAAGTCCACTCGAACCAATTTATACCTTGGAGCATTTTTATTTGTCTGGAATGTGAACTCAGTATCATCATTTGCCACAAGGGCATATTCTGCTTCAAAATTATCAATGAGCTTCTGGAATGGAAGCATCTCCTTCTTGCCTTTGAAACTCTCAATACCTTGAGGAAGGGTATCGAGATCACAATAATAGAGCCTATTCACAGGATCACAACCCTCTGTAATATATAAAAGAATATACTTTCCATCCTCAGATACATCGGCCCCAACTAACCACTCAGGATTTTCTGGATCTTTCCAACATAAAATATCTTCAGATTGCTCCATACCCAAGAAATGATAAAACAATTGATGATTAAGGTTGATATTAGTTTCTGTTCCTGCATCTAGCTCTCCATCTGGAACAAAACAAAGTGGGTCAACAAGGCTTGTCTGATCATGACCACTGTGTACTCCTTTGATAACTTCACTGCTGTGTGCATCTCTGAATGACTGTTTGGACTGAAAATGGTGAAAAACAACATTAAAAACCTTCCCTTTGTCATCTGCCACTTAATGTTGTGCATTAAAAATAGATATTTTATGAAAACTGTAGCTGCCATTTTAACCTTATTCTCTTAAAATCTGAATATTATTTCCAAGGACGCAGTTGTCTTGAATTTTTTGAAATGTCTGATCAATCACGCCTTTTCCAGTTTATCATAAAAAATCTTTTAGGCTTGATGCATAAAATGTCCTCTTGTTGATCATTTGTAGATACTTGCACATCTTATTCACGTTTCTAAAGAAAAAAAACGAAGTCTCATCCTGCTTATTGGCTGATAATGTGATTGCATACTTGCATTTTTGTTACTCTTCTTCCTTTTATCACCAACTTTGATATGATTTGATTGTATAAAACCTTGCCATCGCTTCACATGAGCTGGGCTCGACCCTTGTGGGAGCCGCATTCATCTCCACTCATCTTTGTGAACTTCATGACCAGCAAGCTATCCTTTTTCCTTTTCCTGCACATGAAACAAACCTGTTAGCAAAAAATGCATATGTATGGTGATTTTGCTTTGATCGGATATTTGCCTTTCGAGATTCCTTTGTGATTCGAGTTATATGCATCTGATGCATGTAGGGATCATATATATATATGCGTGCATTAGTACATATGTTAGAAATGCAGCCAGCTATTGCTTAGAACAAAATGTTCTAACGCATTGCTTGTTTCAACTTTTTTGCAGATATCAGAAGGAAAGCATCAACGGACCAGGGTGGAGCAGCAAGACAAAGGCGGCATCGAGCGTACCTCAACTGTTCCAGTCATTCAGGCAATGACTGGTTCCATTCTCGACATGCCTTTCCTCATTTTTTCCTTTGTACTTGTGCATACATATATGTATATTTCCTTTCTGCACTGGATGCACGTAGCTAGTCTCACGGCTCTTTGTGTGGGACGCATGTTTGAATATGAATAAAATACTTCTCCTTTTGAATGAGATGTTTCTCTCTTTGTTGTTACAGACTAGAAGTACTCAGAAATACCATCTTTAAATCACTCCTTAGTACAGTTGGAAACACAAAAATAGAGAATTGGTACACACTAGCTTTCTTTTGTTCATGCTAGCATTTCTTAACCTATTTTTCAGCCAGGAGCGAAAAGTAGGTAACAAGGCCATAGGAGCAGTACCTAGAATTTATTAATAAAATAATCATGATTAAAAACTTTTCGAAATTGTGCTCAATTTAAAAAACAAAGTTTGAATAATTTCACTGCACCTATGTTTGACAAAATCCTGACTGTAGTTCAAAATGAGAAAAAACTGAAGAAAGAAAACCAGTTTAAACACCAATTATATCAAAAAATTGAGAAAAATAAGAAACAAATTGTATCTCAAAATCATGGCCTATTTTTGCAAAAAATGTCAATCTGGTTTAAACTGGATCATCTCTGCATCTGGTTCACAATTTTACCATGATTACTGCCAGATAGTATGGTGTTTCTATAGCAGACATCAGACCTTCAAGCATTGAACAAAAAAACCAAGGAACAAAAACCACATGACAAGACATGACTCCAGAAAAAATATCATCCAAATGAACTCAATCCTACCTCACTATTCTAGAGGAGACCAAAACAAATGCATCAAAATTATTAGTAGACCACTAGAAACGTGCTCTGATATGAATAAGTTGTAAAAAAGTTATGCACAACAGATAACACAAAATACCTCACCATTGTAACATATCATGTCAGTCACTTCCAGCTGGGATATTAGGTGTAAAGCTTAGGAAAACATATTTCTAGGCCAAAAGTCGAATGAAGTATTATAGCACAAATCCCAATTTGGCCAATAGAGAGTATGTGCTACAATTTGTTTTTGCACTTGAATGGGTGTTTTGTCTTCAACTAAATATTGGTTTGGAGACAAGTTTTCATCTTCAAACCCACTGGAGAAAGAAATAGATGAAGAAGAATCACTGCCCTTGAATTTAGAAATTGAAAAAAGAGTTAGTGCACAAACAAAAGCCTGAGATACAGAGCATCAAGAGAAGGATATACAAGAAGGTTGTTGACATTGGAATCAAATATGGTATACATTGTTGGAAGTATTATCATTGATGTCATTGCTGGTCCAAGAAGAATGTCACTGATGTCAAAGACATAAGGATAAGATTGTTGACTGTTGTCACTTATCTCATGAGGGAATTTGCTGGTTCAAGAAGAAGATCAATTTATGTGAAACAGTTTATGATGTCTAAGCCAGCGGTCATTAAAAAAGAAATATTTAGTTTAAATATATTTGCATAGAACAAAGTGGCCGACCTGTTGTGCATTGCACACACTCCCTGTCGCCGACAGGGTCCCCCTCTTTAAATTCCAGCCTTCATCCTGCTGAGTTTCGAATTTAAATTTTTATTCGCCATTTTGAGATCCGGAAAGTGATAGTGAAGCAATGGGCTTTATAGCCATTAAGTGAAAGGGTGTGTTTGGGTTTTAAGTCGCGTGGCCTGGGAGTCCTGCACGGAGAGCCTCACAATCTGAACAACCAAAATCAATCCAAGGAAGACTAATTTTAGCACAAGCCTGAGAATCGGCTAAATAGGCAAGGATGTCAGTCGCCCTTGGGCTTGCAAAAAGTGCTTTCCAGGTCGAAAAAGAAAGTCAGGAGAAACGTCTAAGTTTAAAAAGTTTGCAAAATCCTTCAGGAGGCCAAAAATCGCCTGATAGAGAGAAAGTGCTAAAGGTTTGAAAGGCTTGCAAAAATGCCTTTCAAGCCGAAAATGCAAATGCAGTATGGCGTTAAATTTTAAACTTTTAAAAAGGGCCTTCTAGCTCGAAATTGCAATCACCCACTTTTTAAAACTCCCTTGTGCCCCGAAAATCGCCTAAAAGCATTAAAGCGTCTAAGTTAAAAACTTCTCAAAAATGCCTTTTAGGCCGAATTTCGCAAAAAGCAAGTAAAAATGTTAAATCTTACAAGAAAATTCAAAGGCCCATTCTACCCCGAAGTTCGCAAAAAGGAGGGCATTGAAATCGTAAAGTTTGCAAATGGTCCTTCCAACCCGAAAAAGTCATAAAGGGCATTTTTAAAGTTTGCAAATGGTCCTTCCAACCCGAAAAAGTCATAAAGGGCGTTTAACGTTAAAATCAACTTTCAAAAATCGCCTTGTAGCCGAAAAACACAAAGATGGTGTGAAAGTTAAAATCGTAAAGTTTGCAAAAGGTTGTTTGGGCCTGAAAATGGGCAAACAAGGAAAATCGCGCAATAAGCATAAGGCGTTAAAGTTTTCAAAAGTCGGTTTCAACCCAAAAACAAGTTAGGGAAAATCGCACAATACAAGAGAAGATCACGGGTCACAGTTTAGAAAGCGCTTTCAAAGGGTTCATTTTCCCCGAAAATTATAAAGAGTCATTTTTATTTAAGTTTGCATTTCATCTCTTAGGCCCGAAAATGGGCAAAGGGAGGGGAAGTTGCGAAATAAAAGCCTAGGCGAGGTCTTAAGATTTACATTTATTTCCTCCAACCCGAAAATTGGGCAATCAAAGAATCATGTGAGTTGTAGGTAAGGCATTTTATTTAGGTTTGCGTTTGTCTCCTCAGCCCCAAAAATTGCCCAACATCCAAAATCACGGAGCTATTAAACTTTTTTTCGAAAGCCCTCTTGATCGAAAATGGGAGTTAGGAAGAATAGGGAGGCGACATCTTACCTCAGCAGTTTGCAAAACCTGGCAGTCCAATATCGCACGGGAAAGAAAAAAGGCAAGGCACAACACTTTGCGAAACCACCCAAGTCTCCAAAGTTCGCTCATCAATTAGGCATTTCACTAGGTATGATTCAATTCTTTCCTTCAAATCATTATTTATGCAAAATTGGTCGTCTATTTGAAAACATTAAACATAGTGCAAAGGCAAAGCCTATCGGAAAAATTAACCTTGAAATGTAAAATTCAGACTTAGAGCAATTTTGAACATTTTAAAAACTGAACTTAAGACTTCGAGTGCAAAATTGACAATCATTAAACACCCGAGCTCTGAACCGCAGCCAAGTAGCGAATTTTAAACAATCCGGTTTAATTGCCTATTCCATAGCATTTCACTTCAAATTAATCAGGCTCTTTTATTAGAGCATCATGCTTTTTTCTAAATCTGGTGTTCGTATTGGTCTTTGTTTTTGTGTGCTAACATCACCCTCTATTTTGACTAACCTGTTCACTTCCTTCATCTCGTCTCGTAATCCGTGTCCAGTTGTGCAAGATAAATGTCTAAATCGGCGGTAGAATCTTCAAAAACACTTGGTGCAACCGGAACATCTCGGGTCTCTAAATCTGACATTCCTCATAGAGGTGAGAAGATGAAGTACCAGTACCAAAGAGGAGTGAGGGAGTCAAAAGTCCAAAGCATATGGGAGAACATAGGCGATACTGATTTGGGCCACATAGATATTCAGGACTTCAGAGACCGGGTATATTCTCCTAACGCCTATGGCAAGCCTAGGCGGATGATGGAAAGTGGTATCACTCAGGCAGCAGGTTTCCCTCCATCCGTGCAAAATTATGAGCTAGTAGTTGAGGCTACCCGACATTATCAGCCATAGACCAGATTAGTGGTTCTAGAAAATATGGTGCTAGCTGACTTCACACCTGAGGCCATTGGGGATGCATTTGACATCCCATTTCCTGATAATCCCATTGCTACAACTATAGCTGAGGCACAGGTTGCTTACGACATGAACCCTGCTAAATGCAAGACATTGATAAACGAAGAATGGTATAAGGAGAGAAGGCCTCCGAGTATTAGGATCAGTAAAAAGACCCCCAGAAGTGACTTTCATAACGAGCATGGTGATATGGTCACCTTACTCAGCCGGATTATGGGACTCCCTTAGTCTAACCTTTTTGAAGAGTGGATGTTCTACTTTACGGAGCAGGTCTTTGCCGAGAAATCCAAGTTCGACTAGGCTCAGATCATCAGTGATAATATCCATACACAGCTGGTCGAACTTGAGGAAAAGAAGTACTTCACCATGACTTCCTACCTGATTTACATGTTTGGCCGACACCAGCCACTGACAAGATTAATCAAGAAGGGTGAAATCGGGAACGGCCCAAATCAAGTCAAGGTGTATGAATACTACCCCCAACTGCACTACTACGACATTACTCAAAGAGAAAAGAACAACGCTGCTTATGCAATTGGTCAATATGAGTGTGTCAATGATGCCTTTACAATGCGCCTAGTCAGGTTGATGCAGGGGGGATTGCACATAAGGCTCTCAGAGCAGGCTACCATTTTAGTACAAAAGTATGGCGCATGGTTTATTCAATTCCCTAGGTTCACCTATATCAGGATAGTCAGCTTTGAGGGAGCTCCATTCCGACTTCCACGCTATCCCACAGATAAAATAGTCCTTATGGAAGTTGCAAGGCAGGCACATCCAGCCGGTAGCTTACTCAGAGATAAGAAGCAGTCTGGATTCACCTTCCCTATGATTTTGGGTACCCTTGATGTGCATTTCAAGAATTCAATACAAGTTGAGGAGTCACTTCTTGAATTAGCATCTTATGGCCTATAGGAACATTTCCCAAGGAAGTGTTTCGATCATGACAATTTGGCAAAAAGAGCCTATGGCAGGCGCTACAGGGCAAAGGCATCAATTGAGGACTATTGGAGCAATTGTTCCGATGACTATGAGATCCGATGACGTGAGTATTTGAGGTTAAGTGTGCAACAAATGCAGCTTTATGAGTACCGTCGGGTCGCAGATCAGGTGACAGATTCTGGCAGTTACTTGCAGGTCCAAGAGTTTGAGGCAGTAAAATACCTCTTGTCGGGCATTGATTGATCTCAGGATCCGATTACTGATTTTGAGGCAGTTATGGCAGCTCCAGGAAGGTATGCCTATCACTGGTTATCCCAACAGATTGAGAGACTATGAAGGAATTCAATTTACATACCATATGATGGGCAGTCTCGATTGCCAGTCTTCGGAAGATGAGGGAACCTCAAGTACACCGAAAGAAGAGGTTGAGAAACCCGGAAAGAAGAGGAAGAAAGCCAGAGCTAATAGAGGGACTCGGGCATCAAAAACAACTAGAAGGGAAAAGATCCCTATTAGAAGGCTAGAAGTCAATTCGTCATCCAAAGACCCCAGTTCTGAGGATGACGTAGTCGAGCTTGACTATATACCTGCTCCACCCTCCCAGACTGATGTGGATGCATTTGAGGCTAATAATCCTCCAGCATAAGGTGAGTCAGATGCAGAGGTCTGGATCATTGGTTCTGATCAACCTAGAAATCAAGTTGAGGAGGGAGATCCACCTAATCAAGAGGCTAGTAATCATGAACTCACACAGGGGAGTCAACATGAATTACAACTGAATAGTGCCGGCAAAGATGACACCACTGTCGAAGGAGAATGAAAGGGGGATGAGACCCACAAACCTGACAGAACTGAAGAGCAACCATCACAAGGGCATACCCGACAGTTGTTCAATGAGGTAGGGGAGAACTCAGCTATAAGTAAAGGGCTGGATACTGCATCTATTCCTTCTATGACAGATCAATTGCAAATAGGTAGTGAGCCAGCTGAAACCTCTAAGGAGCAAAGTGGGAATTTGGCACTGCCCAAGATTGGCTAGTTGCTCGTGCACAGCGGAAAGCAACCGTCAAGCCACCTATCAACTTGGAGGATATCTTCTCTCGCATAGGGGAAACAAAGTCCAAAGGAAAGAAAAAGCCCAAGACCTACTCCCGAATCACCAAGGATGAGCAGAGGAACCGCACCATCCATATCGCTACCCCACCTGTCGATAAGCCAGCAGATCAAATTGCATTGGCCAATTATAGCATTGCAACCATCCCGATAGGGCGAGCCACCAAACAGTAAAAAAGGGAAGAGTTCAAGGATTCCGTGCAGAATATGCTCAAGCAACTCGATGAAATGACTGCTGAGATAGACATGTACCAAGTTCGTGTTGAGCAGGCTGAGGGATATCTTGATCCCCTGCTAAACCACTACAACATGCCCTTGAATCCCATGTCCCCCCATTGGCATTGGCACAAAGGACTACAACAGAGTTTGAAGGAGTACGTGATACCGCCAAAGCTATCAAGGAATGGATTCGAGATATTAAGGAAAAGGGAGAACGGATCATTGAAGATGTAAAGGAAATGGCCCACCACCGAGAGACCATTCTTGTCAAATTATTTGAGGAAAAGGAGGAGTGTTTCAGGGTCCATGAGGTGGTTGGTACAATTCTTCCCCTCATGAGGGCTCTCTTCTGGACCCACACGCAGATTCCCACATTGTCCGCTATCCTGGATCCTTATGACATCAACATTTTTAAAGAATGGTACTGGACTACCAACATGAAGAGTGATACAAAAGACACCATTAATAAAGAGCAAGAGAAATGCGAGGAAATTTTGAAAAACATGAGGGATCTTGGTGGAAAGATCCTCCGATCAATGGCTTTGGGCTGGAAAAATAGTTTGTCCGATGATCGAGTACAACCAGATTGGGAGGATAGATTGAGAATTGATAAGGTCGCATACTCTATGGAGGACCTAGAGTTTGCCAGTGGGTTGCATTCGGACATATTAAGTTTTGAGGCTCATCAGTCTGACTAGAAGGATGGGTTAAAGCATGTAGATCGCCACTTGGAGGGTATGCAATATAAAATACGCCATCCTCCCATCCCCCAAAGCATGGTGTTGTTCCAGCTATGCATCAGATTTCAAGAATATGTTCGGGCAGAACGTGCAGCAGGTCGGGACCTCTGGAAGGAGTATTTGCACAGCGAGGATGAATTTTTGGAAAAAGGGTCTACAGCAGAAAAGGAGAAAGTGCTTTCCTAAAGTGCAAGTTTCTTTTAAAAATCTTAAAAAGCACTTTTTGGTCATAAAGTTCATTTCTAACTACCAAAACAGTTGTAAAGATTGAGCTCCGTGCATGTGCACTTTTTGGAGCAGCTTTTTGGGGTAGTTATTAATTACCTTTTTGGTAGTTATTGTTTCTCCTTTTGTTATTGTTGATATTTTGCCTCCCATTTATGGGTATGGGCAGTTTTGGTAGAGAATGAATCTGGCCCACTTGTTTAAGTTTAATCTTGGCCATTCATCCGTTTTTGGAATTTTATATAAAGGAATTAGTTCCTCTTTGTAAAAGGAGAAAAAAAAAGATTGTTGCAGAAACTCTGGCAAAATACATAAAGGATTTAATGGAAGTTAAAGCTGTGTTTGTTCTACTGTGAGTGCATGGTCCTTTTCTCCATTTATTTCATATTTCTGCAACTGTATTTAATTTTAGACAGTTATTCATGCATATATCTGATGGAAAATCTTAGTTCATACCATTAGGAAATAGTTGATTATTGTTTCCTCTACATGGTTAGTCTGAACCCCTTTTGTGCTAAGTTCGGTTATTAGATTTGGATAAATAGGTGTGAGAAATCTATCATTCATATCTAATAAACTTGAAAATTCAAAATACTTAGATGATTGCACTAGTTTTTACCTAGTTGTGCTAATTAGCTGGCGAAATAATTTCTAGTTATTTTGAGATTTCTGTCTATATGTTGAAATATGTTGTCTTAGTTAGAATTAGTTAGCTGTTCTTATTCACTATTTATCCCTCTCTCCTTTTTCCCTTTTTCATTAAAGAAACCCTCCAGTCAAGCTGAAATAGCATCAATCAAAGGCAAAATAAGATGATGTAGGACTGTTAAATTTTTGGGAACCTGTACGAAACCAATTCTATTTGACCGTAAGTCCCCTTTGTGTTTCCAGCAAAACACATCAACCACTAAGCTATCCTGCAGTCAAGACCTGACAACCAAAACATTGAGGTCATCCCCATTGATCAAACTCACACAACATTAGGGATTTCCTTATCTCAAGAGAGGATAGGATTCTTAGTATTTCTATTCTCCGTTGGCCGGATGAAGTCGTAGTTCCGCGACTTTAGACATGTCAACACAACCCCATGAACATACTTACACTCAATCTTGGCCGACCTTAGAAGAATTTTTTTATGAAGAAAGTGGTTGAAATCGTATGCTGACTGACCCTCACTTTGGCACTCAATTATAGTTTAAAACAAAGATGACCTACTTGCCAAGTCAAATTCTCATCAAGTTTTGGCCACTTTAACTCACCAAGTTTGTGGCAAAAACTCACCGATTTTTTAAAAGAGTTTTTGCCCTAAATTCAGCAAGTCCGTGATTAATCATTAAAACTCACCATGCGTAGGAAAAAAGGCCCCGTGTCGCAAAAAAAAGCCCATTTTATATCAAAAGCACCCCGTCTTTTGCTCTCCAAGGCAACAAAACCCTCTCCACCAGCAAACACACCATTTGCAACAATTTTTCATCAAGGATAGAAGAGTGAAAGAAATTTTTTGGTGAATTATCAAAGGCAAATTGGAAGCACGAGTAGGTTTTTATGTTTTTCATTTTCTTTGTTTTTTAAAAACATTTTACTTCATTTTGGTTGCATCTAACTTAAAATAAATTCATCAATGCTAATACTAAGTACTATATTTAGATTTAAATTCCACAAAATAAGATTCGTCACCATTTTTTGTCAATTTTTTCAGATTTTTCACTATTTTTTCATACCCAACATATTTTTTTTTATTTTAATCCTTTTTTTTAAAGTGTTTAGAATCTTTAGATTAGATTAAATTTTAACTAACTTATACTAATCTATATTGATTTAAACTAATTTTATGCTATTTTCTAGGGATTTGTGTATAATTTAGGGTTTTTTTTGTATTGAAAAATTAATGTGTTGTGCTTTCACTTTGTATTTGTCAGTTAATTTATAATGGAAAATATAGAAGCTTCTGCATCCGGTTGAGCCTTAAGCTCCACCCAATTGGTGCTGCCAACACCTTTGTAGATACTAGTCTTGCAGGAGCTAGAAATATATAATGGAGGCATAAACCACCTCAATTGCCATCTTGCAAGCATTAGTCGTCATGATGCCAATGCTTGTCTTGGGAACAATGAAGAGATAAAAAGAGAGATGAATGCCCTACTTTTAGTCGCAAAAGAGAGAAAATTGCAAAGGGAAGGGCAAAGACAACCATGGTAGCATCCATAGCTGCTTCTCAAGGTGGTCTAGTCCAACCAAAATTAGATGAAGATGCATGATAGGGCATAGTGGGTTCTCTTTGTGGTCCACACATTTGAAACAAATCCACCACCACCTTCACTTCATCTACTTCTAGTAGAATGTCAGCAACAACACCTAAAATGCATTTCTATCTACAAGATAAGACTTGACCTAGACTTAGTAACTCTAGTCTACATGCTATGTTGCAATCCACAAGCTCTGCAGGTCTGATGCAGTAAGATGTGATCTAGTTGCTCTTTCCTTGTCAACACCCATGATCTTCAACCCAAGCTCACCTTACAAATCGAGGGGCATTACATGCAGAAGAAAGGAAATAATCCTATTACAACTAATGTAAAAATTGCATGAATCTTATCCTTGCTTCTAAGAGAGTCACTATTTGTCATAGATTCCTCTGCAGCAACTCGGCATAGTGGGACCTTATTGCCCTATAGTCCTCATCACCTTATTATCCTATAGTCCTCATCCAAAATGATGATGACTTGTCCATTCTGTTTCTAGCATGATGGTTGTTGATCTCAGCAACACTCATCTTAATAGGAATCATCTTGGATATCCAATAGTGGCCAGCAAATCTAAAATTTCGTTTAGATTTGTTGGAATTATTACATGACAAATAATAGAACTTTACAAGTAATCTATAGAGAAGATAAAAAATATTAGACATTCTCTATGTTTAGATTCTTATATGATGGCAACAAATGATGAGATTCATTTATAAGAGTGATGCTATCGATGAAGCCGACCTGTATAGCAAAGATGTTGCGGTTATCTCAGTCATTCCCTACATGAAGCCAAGTAGACACTAAGGCTACTGTGCCTAGTTTGGTGATAGGTCTGATTGAGCTTTGGACATAGGTTGAAATCATTATGTAGAGATCTTACCATTGCATAAGGACCACAAGTAATCTAAAGAGCATTAAACTTTTGTAGTTCACAACTTTTCCACATGTTTTTTATATTAAAAAGCAGCAAATCAAGGGTGTTCTCCCTATAGCAAAAGCCTAGTGGGTGTAAGGTAAACAAAAGGAGCATTAGCAGCACATTAACAGCTAGCTAATATCAAAAACTACGTATCAACAGCATATAAAATAGCTAATATCTTTGGAATTATTTTCCAACGATCTATCAATCCAACTGAGAGTCTTAAAACCAAGCCACCTACGGCCACAAACATAAACATAAACAGTATCAAAATAAGTAACACGCTTAAAAGAGGGCCTATTGCGGCCAGTAACAGCATTAACAACATCGACAGCAAAAAGTAAAGAAAAAACACTGCTAGCTACCATCCCTGAACTTGCAGCTTGCCTGGTGGAGAACATTGGACCAGTCCTCAATAAGGAACTTAAATAGCTCCTTGTAGTTTCCCTCCTCTTCTTTGTTAGCTCCCAAGATCTTCTGTAATGTCCCCTTCTGAGTGATGAAAATCAGAGAGGAAGTCTCTAGCCTTGTCCGTTCCCTAAGGCTAGAAGATTAAATGAATAATAAGGATATATGTGAATAATTAAAATGAGCCCAAAAAGCTAAAGTAACAAAACGTTTGTATTTAATTATTCATTATGTTCATTAATGAGGGTCGTTTTAAGTTATAACGTTATTTCCACTGGGCGCTTCATTAACGTGGTGGGCTATTTAATAATTATTGCAAGCATTAATTATAATGCCTAAGTCACCCAAGCAAGGAAGATTGAAGGTTCGATAGCTTTTAAAGTGAAAGATATAAGAAGAATCATGGGCTTGGCTAGGCATTATTTTGCTTGGTCAACTTATCATTATTATTTCTCTCTACAAGGTGATTCCAAGATTTTCCTCTCAGGACGAAACCCCAGGAGAATTAGTTTGATCTCATTTCAGAATTCATATCAGAAGTTTATTGCAGCCCTTAGTAGCTATACGAAGGTTTAAGTATCGATTTTGTGGCAATATCGTGGAGCCTATTGTCATTTTATGACACCCTTGGTCCATCAGTGAGAACCGATCTGAGATATGTTCCATGGACCAGCGCTGCCCCAGTTGATCAAGGAGAAAGGCAATCATGGTTTGAAGTGTTGCCTTGTCGGAATTTCTTAGGCCCCCTTTTTCTTCCTCGGAACTCCGAAACCCCGAGGTTCCGAAGTTTCCTTCCTTCACTTAGCTTTTCTCCAGTTTCTCCGAAATTCCGGAACCCCAAAGTTCTGAAGTTCTTTCCCTAGCTTAGCCCCTCCTCTCCTTAGCCTTTCTCTCTTTTTCCTTTGGAACTCCGGAACCTCGAGGTTCCAAATTTCCTTGTCCCTTTTCTCCTTCCCTCTTCGGAACTCCGAAACCCCAGGGTTCCGAATTTCCTAGCCTTCCTTTCCTTCGCCTTTTCTCTTAAAGCTTCTCCTTTGCCCGGAACTTCGGAACCCCGAGGTTCCGAAGTTCCCTTCCTCTCCATAGCCTTTCTTCTATCCTTGCCCAGAACTCCAGAACCCCGAAGTTCCCCTTCTCTCTTTAGCCCTTTCCCTCTCTATCCCGGAACTTCGGAACCCCTTCCCTTCCCTTGTCTTCTCTCTGGAACCCCGAGGTTCCAAGGTTCCGAAGTTCCCTCCTCGTCCTTCTCCCTTCTTCTCTCTGTAACTCCAGAACCCAGAGGTTCCGAGGTTCCCTCCTTTCTCCTATCCGGAACTCTGCAACCTCGAGGTTCCAAATTATTTCCCTTGTCTTCCCACTTCGGGAGTCCGAGCTTCCGAAGTCTCTGGGCTTCCTTCCGATTGGCGACACTTCCAGATGGCGTGATCGACACTCAAGGATTTTAATGCTCTGACAGTTTTGGTGACTTGTGCACTTTCTTTTGTGGATCCACAAGGGTACATTAAATGTTTTTGGCAGGATTTCCATCAAGGGAGGTACGGGACCATGCTTGGTGACTTATGTCATGTCTGACTTTGGAAGGCTAGTCAATCCACCTTCTCAGGATTGCCCCTTGTGGGTATGGCTAGGTTGCTTGCGTTTACAAGCCAAGTGCATGCACTTCACTGCACTTCCAGACTGACATGCAGGAGTCATGATCACCTTTGTAACCTTTTTTCTATATAAGGTTGTTAAGCCTCATTGTAAAGGGTTCTCTCCCTGCTGCCTTGAGCTTTCTTATGCTCTTCTCTTCTCTTGAAGACTTGTAATTATTTTTGCTTTTCTGCAATTGTAAGATTGGCTTTTGGCCTTATGATAAATTGAAAATCACCATTCTTGCCTCCTTCTAACCTATGTATGTTGTGTATGCTTTCTTACCTTCATTATAGGTGTATGTCTTGTGGCTTTTCTCTCCATCTATGCTGTGTTAACTTGTTTTCTGAGTGTGACTTGTGGGAATCCTTCTCCCCTCTTGACACTTAGCAAATTCTAACCTCCATATGTGCGTTTGGGTCACTCATGCAGTTAAAGTTGTGCATCTCTTGGGTTTTTAGTTGGTTCCTTGTGCCATTTCGGTAGGGAGAGAAACAATCTCTTCCCTTTACCTCTGCAAATTGTTAGGATAGGCTTAGGAGTTAGCTTTAAAGTGATGAGTTGGTTCAACACATGCACCTATTTTAAGAAGGAAGCAGGCCTTCTCTGGAGTTTCAACCCCTTGCGCAAGGTCCCACACTTCGGGGTTGTTTCCATGTTTCACAAGGTTGTTGAGTTGAGAGCTCATCAAGGGTGCGAGCTTTTGTGATAACAGTTTTTGGCACGCCTAGTGGGACTTAGTTAAACATACATGGTAAGGATTTAGTGCTAATTCTTAGTGTTTTAGCCTTTAGAGGTAGTCATCTCTCAAGCACTTGGCGACTCTGCTCAAGGACCAGTTCGTGTTCACACAAAGTTTATAACTCTGGACATCCGAAACCCCTAGGTTCCCAAGTCATTGTAACTTAGCTCACCCTGGAAGTCCGGAACCCCCACGTTTCGAGGAGTATAACCACTTCGCTCCGTAAGTCCGGAACCCCCAGGTTCCGAGGTGCTTAGGCCCGGAAACTCGGAACCCCAAGTTCCGATCTCCCGAACTTCCTCACTTCGAACCTCCGAGGTCTCGAGGTGCCGAAGTGGTCATACTCCAAACCTCCAAACTTTCGAGGTCGGTTGCGGATTTCATGCCCAAAATTCATACAAGGGCGTCTTCTAGGGGCAGTTTTCAATTCATAGAGCTCCCATCTGCAGGCTCTAGAAGGTGGAGAGGTAGACCTTTATTGTCACCAGTCGGGGGTGTCAAGGTTGTAAACACTCCATCTCCCAGGTCTCGTTCTACTCCTCCATTTGCAAGGCCATTGCTATCAAGGGCCCCCACCACTCATATCAATAGACCATTGTTTCACATGGCAAGAAATCAAGTCTTTGTTACCTTCAATGGGGGGAATCCCCTTATTTTGATTCAGTGGAATGACATACCAGTGGTTGCGTTGAAGAGTATACAATACTTCACTGGTGAAACAACTACTACACCCATTGAGCACATTCAAGACATTGCAAACATCTGCTCCGTCCACAATATCACTCAGGATGATGTTGCTGTCAGACTCTTAGCCACATCTTTGAAAGGCAAAGCCTTGCAGTGGTATAGAGGGTTGTCGTCTAGCTCCATTCACAATTGGGACGAATTGGGGGAGAGGTTGTGCAACCATTTCGAAGACAAAAGTGATCACCTATCACTTGTAGAGTAGTTGACTACAATCAAGAGGGCACCCCATGAGTTCATGGGAGACTTCAATTTCAGATTCCATAAAACATGGAATAGGATTCCTGCTCTAGTGAAGCCATCTCCAAATCATGCATTCTTGTATTATCTTAGAGCTCTCAACATCAATATAGCTGTCATGATCCAATCAATGGGTGGAGCCTCTCTACCGGGTGCATATGACATAGCCATAAGAGCAGAAAATTGCTTGATTCAGGCTGGGAAGATAGCTCCAAGGCCTCCAATGCCTCTCTTCCCAGAGGCTCCTACTCAACAACCCACCTTGGCTCCTATCTCCATGGCTCCCGCAGGACAATCATCCATGCCCTCTACATCATCCAATGAGCTCCATGAGGTCAAGGCTCTATTCCAAAACTTTGGCAATGAATTGGTGGCACTGAAGAGGCAGCAAACTCAGTATAGCAGACCTTACCAAGCACAAAATCAAAATTATCAGCAAAATAGGCCACCCTTTCAAGGGCAAAACCAATGGAGCAATGCCAAGCCTTTGAATAGTGTGAACCCCACAACCACAAACAACTCAAAGGCAATAGTTCCAATGCAAAATAACCTCGCCCAAGAGCAAGGTTGGTGTCAACCATGTAATCAGCCACACAACCAAAGTGTATGCCAAAATGGAGGGTTTGTCCAAACCTTAGTGGTGCAAGATGAGCCGACCACTTCTGGCCAACAATATGACCCAAATCAGCCTAGTGTTGGCCCCGAGGCTCACTTACAAGGGGATTCTACCTTTGTCAATTGGCAGGGGGCGGAATTTTGTGGTTTGAACCAAACAAATGGTGAGTCCATGCTGCAATATACAAGGTCAAAGAAGAGAGCCATGGAGGCTGCCTCACCTTCAACATCAGCCCAAGCTCCAACACCCAATGTAGCCATCCATGATACAAGCCAAAGTACCATGCAAGGGAACAAGAGGCAGGAGGAGACCCAAGTCATCCCAAGAGCAAAGGCAGATCTTGTAACCTCAAAGGGGCCTCTAAAGTCAGTTGGTTTTCCTTTCAACATAGTTGATCAGATGAAGAAGGCCAACCTCAACATCACTATGTGGGAGGCCCTTTCAATCCCATCTCAAAGGGATTTTCTTAAGGAGGCACTAAAGGATGTCAATCAGTCAGGTGGTGAGACAGCAGTCAGCGGAAAGGCAGTCTCCACTAGCTTGGTGCAACCCAAGGAGGAAGAAGATTCAAGCAAAATCAACAAGCCTTCCCCCTTCTATCTCTCCTTAATCATAGGAAACAACTTGGTTCACAACTACATGATAGATTTAGGAGCTAGTAGCTTAGTCATGCCTAAGAAGGTAGCTGATCTTCTGGGCATAGTCAATGAACCTGTGACCAAAGGGGTGGTCCAATTAGATGGCACTTCTATTAAGACAGTAGGGGTGGTAAAAAATTTGAAGTTAACCTTGCATGCATACCTTGGTTGCACTGTCTTGCAAGACGTATCGATCATCGACCTCCCTGCCTTCTTTGCCATTTGCCTGTCTAGAGACTTCATAGCCAAGATAGGTGGGTACCTGTCTTTTGACTGGTCCCATATGCTATTTCGAACAAGGTATGGTACCAAGGTCACCATAAGGGCAAAACCCATTGCCCAAAACCACATTGAGCCCTACACCCCTAGCCCTATAAACATGAATTGCACTTTGCATGAAGAGGGGAAGGAGTGTGTTGTCCATGAGGTTGCTACTCTCTTGCAAGAGGTTCCCGATTGCTTGCTGGACGAATGGGCCAATGCTTTTCAGTTTGACCCATTAGCTGAGACTGAAGAGACTGGTCTTGGCACCTATTGTATCCATGAAGAAGATACTCTTATCCCTAACCTCATCAAGACACAGGGAGATTCAGAGGGGTTATGCAACATGTTTTTTGATGGTTCAAGAAACATGAATGGTGCAAGTGTCGGTGTGATGCTTGTTTCTCCTAAGAAGGAGAAATATTTCTTCTCTTTTAGGCTTCAATTTGGTTGCACTAACAATGTCGTTGAGTATGAAGACTTGATCCAAGGTCTCCAACTTGCACAAAGCAGAAAGATCAGATCTTTGCAAGTATTTGGAGATAGTGAGTTGGTTGTTAACCACATCCGAGCCCAAAGTGTAGCTAAGAACAACCTACTCAAATCATACAAACACAGGGTTTGGGATTTCATTGAAGGATTTAATGCTTTCAATATCCAGAGCATTCCTAGAGGTCAGAACAAGCATGCTGATAGGGTTGCAGCGGTTGGTGCTCAGTTTGACATACCAACGCATGTTGCAAGTGAGAAGGAGCAACACATCAGGCTTGTTGTGAGGCCTGTTGTCCCAGACAATCAAAAGAATTGGCGGGTGTTTGAAAGTGATCAGCAGATCGTCAACTTCTTGCAAAATGAAGCAGAGTTTTCTGCTAAAAATCATTCTAAGCTGCAAGACCAATATGGAGATCAAATCATGCAACTCAACTGCAACAAGTTGCCTAAAGGTCTAGTTACCTTGGAAGGCATTTTCAACTCGGATGATCAATTGAAGAAGAAAATGAACTTGGCTGCAAAGAGGGGTGATTACAAGTCAATTGTTGTTGCTGAGGGTAGGTCCTTTAACTTGGGCAAGGTGTGTTCCTGTTGATGTGTTTTTTATGCACATGCGAACACAGAATAAAATACCTAAAGGTACCTTATCCTCTCTTGAATAAAGTCTCCGAATGCTGAAGATGTCGCGAAAAGGATCAATCGGGATGACTTCAAGGTTCTTTGTATGTAGGATCTCTACGTGTGGATAAGCACCAGTGGTATGATGTGATTTGCTGGAATCACAAGGGGACTTACACTTGATGACCTAAGCATCTGATTTGCTGGAATCACAAGATTTTACTGGCTTAGATTTGAAAAAAAAAAGGAAAAAGGACGAGGTCAAGGAAAGGATCTAATTCTGACACTAAGAATCTAGGAGCAATGAATGATCTTTGATGAAATTCTAACTAAGTCTTGTTTTGACATCCCAGGACCATCTCCACAAGGTTAGTGCGATCTTCGGAGGAAAGCTTTATGATGTTCAGATCATCACTACAGGCATAGACACCATCAGGCTGATGCATATCAATGAAGAAGCGACAATTGAAGTTAAGCTTAAGCTGAATGATTCCAGTTGACTACACAAGGCAAGTCTGCAATCAACAAACTGCTAGTAGTATGGATATACGAATTTCACCATCAATCAAACACATTTCTTCCACTCATCTAATAACATGAAATCAAAACTGAGAAGTATAGAGACCATGCAAATTGTTGAATCGACCCATAGCTTTTACCATTTCTTCAATGAAGTTTTACAAGTCTTTTACAACATCTTGGCAACAATCTTTGCCTTCTCTCTCTACTCTACTCTAATTGCTATACTATTAACTGACTATTCACTAACTACTTTCTCACTATTCTTCCACTATTCACTAACTACTCCCTATTAGCCTTTACAAATGAAGAGTCGGGGCTTATATAGTGCCCTTAATACAATTCAATGGCTAAGATCAATTTGAGATCAATGGCCAAGATTCTACAATGAAAACCCTAATTAGGGTTTATTACAACAAACTTAATTCCGACCAATGAAATAATTGTATTAATTGGACACATGTCTTCTCTAGAATATTCGACCAATGGATAGCTGGGGTAGGTACATCGAAGATTGTGCCACCTTTAATGAGTCAGGTACATTGAATCTAGACATGTTGAGGTGGACCAACCCGACTGGAGGAGCGATGACTAGGATGCCACCTTGTCTGATACTTGCAACTTGGTAGATATCCAATTCGATGATGCTGAGAAGCTAGCTTTAATTAATTCATCTGAAACTATCTGCTTCTTCAACGAACCCTTGCTTTGACTTCTTTTGTCTTTGATGTGCAGGATGATGATGTACCTCGCCTTGGAATGCTGGATTGGAAGAGGTTATTCCCAATGATGCTTGACCGAAGAAGGTCGTCCTTCTTGATACTAGACGGGAGGAGGTCGCCCTTATCCTTGCTTGATCTTCTTTGATGATACTGAGCTGGAGGAGACCGTCCTTGATCTGGCTTGATTTTCTTTGATGAGAGTCTGCCAAGTAATAGATCCTCTGGCTTTGGGTGGTTATTTGAAACCTACACAAAAACTTAAAATTAGTCTTTGAGCATCATACCTTAAAGCATGAAATTTAAGACCTTTCAAGGGTATAACTTAAGATATTAATTTGAAAAGACATGATAAATCCAGAATTCTAATTTTTCAAATTAATGGCAATGAAATCAAAATAAATCTTGAATAAGAACTTCAAAATGATTCTTCATACCTTCTCCCTTGAAAGCCTAACTATAAAACCTTGGAAAATGATGAAAGAAGACCAGATTTTGCTAGACAAGGGTTGAATTGTGGTCTTCCTTTGGATGAATTATGCCTCCATTAGCCTCCAAAAGAGCTTCTCCTTCTTTAGCCTCCAACACTAGGCAAAATTTCGCCTCCAATCTGCTGGATTTCGTTCCTCAAATTGCTCCTCAATTTCGCACTTAGAAGGGATGAATGAATGATTTGAAACTTGAAGCAATACTCCCCCATTATATAGAGCGCTCACCCTACTTAACCATGAGGCCGACCTAGGTTTTTAATAATAAAATAAGATAAAATCCCACCTAAAAGGAGGCTGACTTGCTTGTAAAAGCAAATAAATGCTCTTGAGTGCTCACCTTTTATTTTTTTTAAATTTCAAAATTAATTACAAGGCCCAAAGGTGGATTTTTCATTTGTTTCAAGGCCTAAAAAATTAATTTATTAAATTAAAAATGCCTTAATTAATGCGCATTTAATTCAATTTTTCCGAATGTTTTAATTTAGGGAATTTAGCGCAAATTGGGGAATATCAATGTTTAAACAAGGCCTAAAGAAGCTTCTTAATGACTTCGCCCTGGACCCTCTGGAAGGGTCAAGAGCGATTTTTCAATTTTAGGCCAAAATTTCACCTTAGTTTGATCATTAAACTCCTTCAAGGCAATCTCCAGGGTTCATTTACCTCCATCACTGAGCTGGCTCATCAAAATTTTGAAGGAAATAGTGCATTTAGGGGGATTTCGCTCTGGACCCTCTGGAAGGGTCAGGAGCGAAATTCATAATTGGGCTCAAAATTTTCATTTTCTAAAGTTCACAACCCCTTCAAGGAATCCCAAATAGGCTTTTTCATTGCATTCCAGACTTAGTCTCATTCAAAACTTGGAGAAAAAGGTGGATTTAGGGTTTTTCGCCTTGGACCCTCTGGAAGGGTCAGGAGCGATTTTTCCTCCTTGGGCTTACTCTTTCATCATCTCAACTTCAATCCACCTCACAAGGTTAGGCAATGATCCCCTTCATTCACTTCATGCATGCTTGGTTTGTCATTGCAAGGTAAAATAGGGGTTTTTTAGATTTTCGCCCTGGACCCTCTGGAAGGGTCAGGAGCGAATTTTTCTATCTGACCTAGAATCATCATTTTTTTAGAACAAGCATCTACTCACAAGTGATATCAAAGGCCTTTTCAACCTTGGTCTTAGCCTTGTTTTAGCACAAACTTGAAAGGAATTCATTGAATTTAGAAATTTCGCCCTGGACCCTTTGGAAGGGTCAGGAGCGATTTTCAAGTTTTGAGCATGCTCCTCCATCCTTTCAACTTCAATTCACCTTCAAGGCTAAAAAAAACACTTCTCTTTTCACGTTCAACCCAAGTTTCACTTGATTTCGCAAGGGCAAATAGGTGTTTGAAGAATTTTCGCCCTGAACCCTCTAGAAGGGTCAGGAGCGATTTTTCTTTTTGGGCTCAATTCCTTCAATCTTGATAATCATTGGCAATTTAGAGTCATTCCTAAGGCCGTTTTTAATCATGATCCACACTAGATTTGGCATGAAACTAAGTGAAAAGATAGATTTTGCTCAATTTCGCCCTGGACCCTCTGGAAGGGTCAGGAGCGATTTTCCCTTTTTAGACCAAAATCATCATTCTTTCAAACCCAATCTTTATTGCAAGGTAAATTCTCATCTTTCTTCGCCCTAGGAACAAGGTTTCGAGCTCAAACAAGGTGGCAAATGAAGTTTATGATGAATTTTGCTCTGGACCCTTTGGAAGGGTCAGGAGCGAAATTCTTCTTCCAGGCTAGAATCCATCATTTTTTCAAAGTTTTCAAACATTTCCAAAACATGTCCACTTTTCCCTTCAAAATGCCTTGCAAATCAAAATTTGGTCAAATAAGGCAAGAAATGAATCCTAGGTTGATTTTCGCTCTGGACCCTCTAGAAGGGTCAGGAGCGAAATTCCTAATCTTGGCCAAAATCCTGACTTCATTTTCACATTTTTCCATCCAAACAAGTGTTTTGCCCTCAAAGATGCTTGGGAACGAGTTGGTTCTAAGTTTGGGTCAAACTAGAATGTCTTATGGAGATTTTCGCCCTGGACCCTAAATTCACTTTGGACCCTCTGGAAGGGTCAGGAGCGAAATTCACTTTGGACCCTCTGGAAGGGTCAAGAGCGAAATTCACTTTGGACCCTCTGGAAGGGTCAGGAGCAAAATTTGACATTTTTAGACTCTTTGTCAGGATAATTTTATGGAATATAACATTTAGTATAAGTTATATTCCATATATACTTTCAGGATGTTTGAGAGTGGTTTCAGACCTCCAGGAGCTATATGCAAAATCTAGTTTTTGGAGGGTTTTCAGTTTTCTAGACTTAGTCAAATTTCAGGATTAGGACATTCCAGACTTAGCCAAATTTCAGGATCAGGACATTCCAGACTTAGCCAAATTTCAGGATCAGGGCATTCCAGACTTCATCACTCACCAACTTGACCTAACTCAAGCAAAACCTGCTATCCAGGTGATCCCCCTAGCGACACTCGAAAGCTAAAGGACAACAGACAAAACCCTAAAAGACCTAGAAAACAAACCCTAGAAAGCAAAAAGCAGGGGTCCCCATTTGCAATGGGACGATGTGTGAAATGGTCACAACAGTTCCTCAACCGAGCAAGAGGCCTTTGTTGATCTTTGCCAACAATATGATGACATAGTTGCTTGGACCTATGAAGACTTGAAGGGTTTTGACCCTAGCTTAGCCCAACATACTATAGAGCTAAACCCGGATGCAAAGCCAGTTAGACAAAAACAAAGGCCAATAAACCCCAAGATTGAGCCACTAATGAGGAAGGAGTTGACAAAGCTCATAGAAGCCAATATCATCTTTCCTATCAAGCACTCCTCCTGGGTGGCCAACCTTGTCCCTGTGAGGAAGAAGAATGGGGAAATCAGACTATGTGTAGACTTTAGGGATCTAAATAGAGCCTCCCTCGAGGATCATTATCCCCTTCCCTCCATGGAGCAGATTCTCCAAAAGGTCAATGGCTTAGAAAGATTTTCATTCTTGGATGGGTATTCAGGCTACAATCAAATATTGGTCCAAGAATCAGACCAATACAAGACTGCATTTACTACTAAGTGGGGTACCTATGCTTATTGTAAAATGCCCTTTGGGCTAACCAATGCAGGTGCCACATTCCAAAGAGAAATGGACACGGCTTTCAAGGGTGTATTAGCAAAGTTTGTGCTTGTATACCTTCATGACATAATTGTTTATTCGAAGCATGCAGCTGACCAGCTTGTTCATCTTGAGCAGGTGTTCATGAAATGCAGGGAGTATGGTGTGTCTTTGAACCCTAGCAAGTGTGTATTTGCTACTGATCAAGGAAGATTGCTAGGACACATCGTATCCAAGGAGGGTTTGACCATTGATCCAGAGCGAGTGGAGGCTATTCTTTCTCTTCCACTCCCCAGTCACAAGAAAGGATTGCGAAGTTTCCTTGGTAGGATCAACTTTGTGAGGAGGTTCATTCCCAACCTTGCCACCATGGTAAAACCCCTCACTTCCATGTTGAAGAAAAACTTGGCTTTTAGTTGGACCAAGGAGGGAAGGTCCGGTTTCAAAGAGATCAAAAAAGCAATTGCTCAAGCCCCTACCCTTGTCATGTTGTTTGTAATTAGGGCTGGCGCATTCCAATTGCCTTGGGCAACATTGGAATCCGCCTAAGGGGCTAGCCCCTTCTCCAACATATAGGGCCAGGCCCTATACCTCTCGTCTTCTCCTAAAAAGTCTCCATGCTACACTCAAATCCAACACGCCACCATGATAGGGCCAACCCTATCCATTTCGCATAAAAGAAATTAAATGAATTAAAAGGTTTAATTTGCAAGGCAAGCCGACATGGTTAGAAGTATTGCTCCTCCTATAAATAAGCATATACTTCACATAATAATTCAACCATTCAGTTTTAAGCAGATGCGAAATATATCTTGAGGAAGCGAAATACACAAACAAGGCAGCAGATCATAGAACAGCGAACTTCATTAAAGGCAGCAGATCATCATTAAAAGATAGTGAACTCCATTGAAGGCTAAAGCAAACCCTATAGAAGGACTGCGAACTAGTTGAAAGGTGCAGCTAACCCTTGTTATGCATAGCAAGTCAGATTAGAAGGACTGCAAATCATGATCTCTGTCAGTAAGCTAATCATGTAGACTTTTATGTCATCTTCCTTGTGACTGCAACACCTATACTCCAGATAAGTGTGTAATTATCATTTGAATCCAAAACCATAATAAGATCTGAGGATCTTTTCTGGCTGGGTTTTTCCTCCTACGAGGTTTTCCCAGGGTAACTGTGTCTTGTCTTTATACATTCATTTTCTTTACTATGCTTAAATTTGGAAAACAATAAATCTAATTAACCTAGTTAGAAACAAATTCTGATTTTCTGAGTTTTATTTAATCTGAAAGTACTAAAAACAACATGTCAATCCTAATTATGAAAGGGATTTTATCCTCTATACCTTCGAAGGAGAATCCAACATCTCAACTGTCCTAACACAGCTGAACGATGACAAGTTGGAGCAACCTATTGCTTTCTTTACTGAGGGGCTAAAGGACTATGAGCTTAGATATAACTATGTAGAAAAGCAAGTCCTCACTGTTGTAAGGGCATTAAAAAAGTTCAGACACGTGTTGTCCAGCAATAGGATCCAGCTCTTAGTTCCACATGCAAGTGTCAAGGATTTCCTTCTAAACAAGGACATCGGTGAGAAGAGGGCCAAGTGGATAACCAAGGTCATGGAGTATGACATCAACATCAAGATCACCAAGCTTGTAAGAGGCAAGGGCCTATGTGAACAGCTTGTCTCATCTTCTGAGACTACTTCAGAGGTCGCCCTTGTATTACAAGAGGATCAACCTACTAGCAACAACACTCAATTCAGTTGGGTAGGTGACATGACCACCTTCTTAATGGAAGGTAGATACCCCCAAGGTCTAGACCGGACCAAAAGAAGACATTTCAGGTTGCAGTCCATTCCCTATGTCTTAGTGAATGGCACTCTTTTCCAAAAAGACTCCAATGGAGTCTTACTAAGATGCATCGAGCAAAATCAAGTCAACAGACTGTTAGAGGAATTTCATGATGGCTCTTTAGGGGGCCACTTCTCTATAAGGACTACAGCTATCAAAATAATGAGGGCTGGTTATTACTGGCCATCCTTATTCAGTGACTCACATAGATGGGTGAAGAATTGCAAGAAATGTGCTCTCTTCTCTGGGAAGCAAAGACTAGCTGCCCTACCTCTTCATCCCATCCAAGCAGATCAACCGTTCGCCCAATGGGGTTTAGACTTCATTTGCATGATAAATCCACCTTCCAGTGCTGGCCATAAGTGGATCTTGGCCACAACGGATTACCTCACTAGGCGGACAGAGGCAGTTGCATTGAAGGATGCTACTGAGGCCTCAATGTTGGAATTCCTTGAGGGAATTGTGAGAAGATTCGGTATCCCCTCCACCATCATATCAGACAATGCCAGGGCATTTGTTGGAACCCAAATCAGTTCTTGGGCAGTTAAGCACGGTGTATACTTGAAGACATCATCCAACCATTACCCTCAAGGTAATGACTTAGCTGAATCTTCCAACAAGAACCTCATCAAGATAGTTAAAAGAACAATTGAAGACAACCAGAGGGCATGGCATATTAAGTTGAAGACAGCCTTATGGGCTAACAGGATCACACCTAAGAGGGCGCTTGGTAACTCCCCTTTCATGCTAGTATATGGGAAGGAAGCAAGACTCCCAACTTCCCTGGAGTTACCCTCTCTTGAACTAGCGCATCAGCTAGAATTAATAGAGAATGATGCCATGACAATAAGGCTAGCAGAGCTGATGGAGCTAGAGGAGGTTAGAAGTAAGGTTATGCATACACTTGAGACTCATCAAAAGCAGGTCAAGAAGGTTTTTGACAAAAAGGCGACTAACAGGGTCTTCAGAGAAGGAGATCTAGTTCTCAAGTGGGATGCAGACAGAGCCAAAGCTGGGTGACACTCCAAGTTTGATGGTATCTGGAGTGGCACATATGTCATCACTAGTTGCAAGAAGGCCAATGCATTTTATCTCTCCAGGCTTGATGGTGAAGTTCTTCCAATCCCAGTGAATGGGATTCATCTCAAGCCCTGCTTCTGAAGAGGGTGTTGATGACTATGTAAATATTAGACTAGAAGTTGTTTTGCTTTCATAAGTGCTTATGCACATGCCGCATTCTCCTTAAAAGGGTATGCGCTCTAGTTTTTAGTTTTCCTCCAAGTGATGGCACACACATGTTTTGGTCTTTCGATGACTCAGTGCCCAATGGATGCTCAAGGCTTCTGGACTTCATGCTTAGCAGGCAAGCATCTTGCAGAAATCGCCAAAAATGTTGTCATTTTATGACACCCTTGGTCCATCAGTGAGAACCGATCGGAGATATGTTCCATGGACCAGCGCTGCCCCAGTTGATCAAGGAGAAAGGCAATCATGGTTTGAAGTGTTGCCTTGTCAGAATTTCCTAGGCCCCTTTTTTCTTCCCCGGAACTCCGGAACCTCGAGGTTCCGAAGTTCTTTGCTTTAGCCACTTTCTTTCCTGCTCCGGAATTCCAGAAGTCCGAGGTTCTGAAGTTCCCTTCCTTCCCTTAGCTTTTCTCCAGTTTCTCCGGAACTTCGGAACCTCGAAGTTTCGAAGTTCTTTCCCTAGCTTAGCCCCTCCTCTCCTTAGCCTTTCTCTCTTTTTCCTTTGGAACTCCGAAACCCCGAGGTTCCGAAGTTCCCTTCCTCTCCATAGCCTTTCTTCCATCCTTGCCCGAAACTCTGAAACCCCGAGGTTCTGAAGTTCCCCTTCTCTCTTTAGCCGTTTCCCTCTCTATCCCGGAACTCCAGAACCCCGAGGTTCCGAAGTTCCCTTCCCTTGTCTTCTCTCGGTTCCGAAGTTCCCTCCTCGTCCTTCTCCCTTCTTCTCTCTGTAACTCTGGAACCCCGAGGTTCCGAGGTTCCTTGCTGCCCTCCTTTCTCCTATCCCGGAACTCTGGAACCCCGAGGTTCCGAATTTTTTCCCTTGTCTTCCCACTTCAGGAGTCCGAGCTTCCGAAATCTCTAGGCTTCCTTCCGACTAGCGACACTTCCAGATGGCGTGATCGACACTCAAGGCTTTTAATGCTCTGACAGTTTTGGTGACTTGTGCACTTTCTTTTGTGGAGCCACAAGGGTGCATTAAATAATTTTGGCAGGATTTCCATCAAGGGAGGTACGGGGCCATGCTTGGTGACTTATGTCATGTCTGACTTTGGAAGGTTAGTCAATCCACCTTCTCAGGATTGCCCCTTGTGGGTATGGCTAGGTTGCTTACATGTACAAGCCAAGTGCATGCACTTCCCTACACTTCCAGACTAACATGCAGGGGTCATGATCACCTTTGTAACCTTTTTTCTATATAAGGTTGTTAAGCCTCATTGTAAAGGGTTCTCTCCCTGCTGCCTTGAGCTTTCTTATGCTCTTCTCTTCTCTTGAAGACTTGTAATTATTTTTGCATTTCTGCAACTGTAAGATTGTCTTTTGGCCTTATGATTAACTGAAAATCACCATTCTTGCCTCCTTCTAACCTATGTATGTTGTGTATGCTTTCTTACCTTCATTATAGGTGTATGTCTTGTGGCGTTTCTCTCCATCTATGTTGTGTTAACTTGTTTTCTGAGTGTGACTTGTGGGAATCCTTCTCCCCTCTTGACACTTAGCAATTCTAACCTCCATATGTGCGTTTGGGTCACTCATGCAATTGAAGTTGTGCATCTCTTGCGTTTGTAGTTGGTTCCTTGTGCCATTTTGGTAGGGAGAGAAACAATCTCTTCTTGGTGCATCACCTCCTTTCATTTCAAGCATTCTCTCTTCCCTTTACCTCTGCAAATTGTTAGGATAGGCTTAGGATTTAGCTTTAAAGTGTTGAGTTGGTTCAACACCTGCACCTATTTGAAGAAGGAAGTCAGCCTTCTCCGAAGATTCAACTCCTTGCGCAAGTTCCCACACTTCGAGGTTGTTTCCATGTTTCACAAGGTTGTTGAGTTGAGAGCTCAGCAAGGGTGAGAGCTTTTGTGATAATAAAACCCTTCTAGCGTAGCTTGTGCCTTGCAACCAGTCTGAAGCTCACATGCCAACCTCTCTTGCAAACAACATCACTGCATGCTAAGAAGTGTTGTGGCGTCAATAAGGAAGATAGTGTGCAGCTAGGAAAGAATCATGGGAAGGCAAAATCATAATCTACAATCGGAAAATCATAAGTCTGCTACAAGAAATCGCAGCCCCTATTCAGTCCTCCGATCCACGATTAGCTCCAAGGATGCACAAGAAGTTGACTACATGATGGAATGGGTATGTTTTTCTTAGCAAATACAGTGCCTTGAGTTATTGCAGCATCTTTTCATTGTATTAAACAATAAAACTTATATGTATCGAATACTACATAGAAACATAATAAACATCCTAGAAATTTTGTGAATTATTTCTTTTTTACGAATTATCTTATTGCATGTTGCCAATATACATGATATTAAACAAAACCCCAAACACACAATCAAGAAACTGCATAAACTCCATAGCAAATCAAAGGAAAGAATATTTCATCTTCTTGTGCATTAAACACAGGGAGGTGGTCGAGCTATGCATAACCCTCAAACTGAACCGAGAAACACTCCCCAGTTTCCTTTCAAGATCAAGGACCTTAGCTTTAACCTTCTCCAACTCCATGGCATTCGACTTACATCCAGAACAAGTCCCTTCCACTTGAGAGTTGCAAGTCCCTTCCAACTAAGAGTTACAGGTGCCTTCATCTTTCGGTTTGTTATCTCCATTTCATCAGGCATCATATCCTCAGTGAGGTCAATTGGGCTCTTTGAAATATGAGTGGAGCTATCGTCATTCATAGAGATTTCCTTCTCCTCTTCTTTATCCCCTCCTTTGTCAATTTCAGCACTCTTTCTTTCCTTCTCGTCTTCGCTACCCAGTTCCGCCTCATCCTCAATCTTGTACTCAACAAGGTTCTTCAGATTTCCTTTCTCAATGAAGCGGATGGCCAACCTAAAAGACCGTCTTGGGGTATTTTCACTTTTACTCAGGTCTTCACCCTCTTCTACCTCCTCCTTTTGGGTAGGTTCGCACTGGATCCGGGTTTGATTCGCACCGGACCTGGGTACCATTCCGATTCGCTTGCAGGTTTGGCAAGGGTCTAAGTTAAAGTCTTTAAAAAATCTCGTCCATTGCTTCATGATCATTTAATATCCCAATATTATAGGGTTTCCCTATCTTCGCAAAATCTCATCCATTGCTTCATGATCATATAATCTCCACATAGATTTCATGTATGAAAGACAAATATCCCAAAATAGTTTTCAAGGCAAAACAGGGAAACCCTATAATTTTTCCTGCAACTTAGTATTTTTCCTATACATTTGATGTTATTATAAACAAAAACAACAGGATAAAGAAAAGGCATGTTTGGAAGCATCCAAGGCAGCAGCAATCATTGAGAAAGTAAAACAAATCCACCTCAAGTTTCACGAGAATACACAGGGGTTTCGAGCTAAGAACAATGCATACCATGAGCAGCATAGGAAGGAGAATCACTTCATAGTTGGATACACAGTTTGACCCTATTTGAGCAAGGATAGACTCCATGACTAAGAAAAGAAGTTGAAGTCTCTTACATATGATAACTTTGAAATAGCAAGGCCAGTAAATGAAAATGAATTCAAGTTGATTCCCTATCCCATGTTAAGATATATTCAGTAGTGAATGTGGAGAACCTCAGCCTTTTTGAGAAATCCCTATTGGATAAGCTGAGGAAGGGTAAGTATTACATTCAATTGAATATTTTGGCACTGAATTCACAAGTGGAACCAGATGAGAAAGTCATTCTACAAAAGAATATCAGAAAAATAATAAGGGAGCAAGAGCATTGACAGATTGACCACATTGGCCAGCTATCAATCACCAGTAGGCAGTTCTTTAAGCAGAGCTGCGGTATTTGTTTCCTTGTCTCCTTCAAATATGAGCTTTATGGGACTAAAATACTCCGAAAATAAGGATATCTGATCTGAAATGGATCAAATATATGGTAGGATTTCCATTTATCAAACATGCAGCCTCCAAGCATTGGAAAAATGGCCAAAGATAGCAATGCCACACGACAAGACATGGATGATATCTGAGAAGCTGCAATCCTGCATCAGCACCCCTGAAGATAACAATCAAAATATGTGAAGGTGATCCTGACATTCATAAATTGGAAAAACGCTACGTGGCACAGATTCATCAGAACCTTCAATGTAGTAGATATCACATGACAGTCATTTTCAGCAGGAATATTAAGTTAAAAAATTAGCAAAACAATTTCATTAGCCAGTGAATCTGTTGAGGGCTGATCACGTCACTCCCAGATTTGGTCAGGTCACTCCCAGATTTGGCCAGACGAGAGTTGACAATACAATTGTGTAATTCCACATTTTTCTTTACTTATCAAAACCAGGTTTTCCCAGGTATATCTTGAATTAATTGTGTGTACACATTTGTTGCAGTTTATTTCTTTAGCTGCTTGTTCAATTTCCATAGTTGTTGCTTGTGTTATCGTGAATTGGTGCATGGTTTTAGTTCATTTTCAGCACACATAAAGCTCTTGTTGTAACAGAATTAGAGAGAGCATTTAAAATATTTGATTTCTGTCAGTATCTGCGGTGGTGAATTGTCTTTGAAATATCCTAAACAATTACAAATCGAGCACTTGATTTTCGCCATGTGTTCTAGACAATTTGAACTAGTCTTTATTCTTTTGTACTGTCCATAACATGGAAATGTCAGTGCATCATTGGTGTCTAAAATTTCAATTATTTTCTTCATTGAAAATGGGTTCCATGTCTACAGTTCCTAGAGCTTGGTCTAACTTAAAGCCTTTTGATAAATGCAAATATCAGTCCCTGTTTTATCCACATAGATGAAGAACAAGAAAGCTATCATAGAAGGATTCTATATTTCAAATTCAACATATCTCTTGGAGCCAATTACCATCCTCTCTCAATTGCATATGTCTGCCACCGTGGTCAATCTGAATATCAGCTGTAGAAACCAGAAACAGAGGAACGAATGGAAGGAAGAGTTCTAGTGAAATAACTTTATTAGTGAAATCAATCATATAAAAATGAATTCTACGAGGAACCAGTCCATAGATATAAACAGGACTTACACATAGGAAATATTAGTTCACCAGGTACATGACAAAAATGGAGCTATACAAGCACTAATTATGATAATAACAGTGTAATTAGATAGGACGTAGAAAGTATGGACAATTCTTTTCATAATAAACTGTTGAGGCTCAGGACTCAAAAAATAATTGAATCATTTCAAGGCACCCAAGCTCAAAGTTCAGTTCCGGATAAATTCTAAGTTTAATTCTGGATAAATTCTCTCCAAGGAAATTCATATTTGTCTCTAGAGGATCAGTTATCTGATAACACAAAATTAGGCCTAATCACTGGAGGAATCATTCCAATCTGATAAAAACCCAATAATCTCACCCATGTGACCAGAAAGAGTGTTTGCACTACTCAATTGTTGTCAGCTCAAAATACTAAAACTTCAGTGTTCATTTATACAAAAATAGCTCAAGAAAACGTATTGTGGGTAACCTGATCTTGCAAAAAAATGTGCTTCGTGCAGTTCATATCCACAAGAATATTCACAAATCTATTATGTTCCTATCATTTTAGGACTCGAAAAGAGAACAATAGATCTCCACGCTCATTATTCCATTTGATTACTAGTATCAACATGGTAATGCTTTCTACATCAGCAATTGTCCAAACCTCATCACAGACCAACTCGTGGGTCGCTAGAACTCCTTTGACCTATACTAAAGAATTATATCTTGCCGAAATTAATGATAATTTTATAATATCTTTAAATTATGAATCCCCTGCTCTCCTCCTTTCACCTATGATGAAGAATCCTGTCTGATCAAAATAGATCTGCAGATTTACAGGGTCTTCTAATCTTAACCGTTCATTAAGTGGACCATAAAAAGTAGAATGAATCCTAGAAATTAATTGTACCCACAATAAGCATTGATCTTCCAACAAAAACATTGTAGGCAGCACGGCTGTTGGAATAGTTCAATAAATGCCACATACTTGAAGTTGAAAACCAAGGCCAAGCCAACAAAAATTATGGTTCGCAGTTTCTATAGGAGCTAAAACACAGGAACAAAATAATTTCAGATAATTTAAAACCCATCAACTAATCAAATCGAAACAGCAATGTTTCGATGGTATTTAAAATCTCATTCAAGAAATTGCGAGTCAAAGTCCATGTCGCCTATATAAAAGAAATTACCAAAGCGATGCCAATATTCTTATTGGGTGAAGATCAATTCATTCACCAAGACGATGAATCCAACCCTGCATTACATTGAAAACACGACGCAAAAGCGTACATGCATACATATCAAACACTGATTCAAACCCGTATGAAACAAATACACACGCACGCACAACACAACACCTTGAAATTGCACTAACCAAAACTTACACATAACCAGAGAAACAAACCATTTTAAGTCCAAAATTTAAACTACAGAAACAGAGATGTTCCATCAAACCCATATGAAAAACAATCCACATAACCATAAGCATGCATCAATCATGCATTAAAAAAGCCATTAAATCCGAAAATTCAAACCATACAAATTGAAATGTTCCATACCTTACGAAGCCAGACTAGCAGGAAGATCGAATTGAGGCCCAGAAATATGTTTGTTGTGTACTGTCAAGCAGAACATGATCATGCAAAATTTGTAGCCAAAAAAAGTGCATATTCCCTTGAGAATATTAACTTTTGTTTACAGTGAAAGAAATTGGAATAAAAACAAATTGATTTCTTCCTGGTTGGCCATGATGGAGACTGTGGATTCAGAGGATTCTTCCGTCTTTTTCAGACAATTCTACACGAGGCAACAAAGAGATGATTCTTATGGAAAGTAATAATGTGGGTGGCATCCCATCCGGTACATGAAAGCAACCCCTGCAGTTCTCGAGGTGATGGCATTTTGGGTGTTTGTAAGGCCGGTGTTACAGGAGGCAAGGGATTAAATTTGAAGCGAGTATACCTGTATCAAGTTATTTAATTTTAAAATCAAGGTATTGCTCACATGTATTAGAGGAGGCAATGGATTAAATGTGAAGTGAGTACACCTATACATGTTTGATTGTGACCGTTTGATCTGCAGATCTTTAGTGGCTGGCAACTTCACATCCAGTGCGAAGTGAAGGGTAATATTTATAGACAGCACCATCTTTTAATTAAAAAAATTGTTATCTCGTACTTTAAGATTTGCACAGAATTTTATAAGCCATACTTTTCATAGCTGTCACATCGGTCTCATTGAGATTGGTTTGTTCTACTATGGCGACAGTTTAAAACTCGGTATATCCATTCAATTTCAGAGAACCCAACTTTAATTTCAAGACTTCCGAATTTATTATATATACCTAGTACTGTATTGATTGATTTAGAGATTAGGTAGTTATTGTTGTTTTATAGTGTTTCATAATGGAAAGTTAATGTCTGTCAATATAGATTTATATGTAATCTATGCATAACTTAGAGATTAGGTAGTTAGTGTTTTATAGTGTTTCATAACGGAAAGTTAGTGTTTTATAGTGTTTCATAACGGAAAGTTAATATCTGTCTTTATAGTGTAATTATAATTAGTATATTTATATTTTTTTAAATATATATAATTTATGCATAACGATAAAAATATTATTCTTGTCATTTTTAGAACCATAATAATTTGCATCTTTTCATTACAGAATTTAAATTGAAGTAAAAAATTGCTACGAGATTATTTGGAATTTTCTCTAGGAAAAACGAGTGCCACATAGTGGCGAATACTTGTCGTTTTTATATTGTAATAGAATTAATAAATGTAACTATTATTATTTGAATAAATAAGAATGATCTTTTGAATTAGTTGATTATTAGTCTATTCAACAATCGTAAGATTTGTAGTTATATGATTTAAAAATAGAAATAGTCAATGTGATATGAATTATAATTGTGACTTCGAATTATATACATTGTATATTAAAACTAGCATACCTATATTTTATAAATAAAATTTATGTTGAGGATGCCGAGAGATATCAATTTAAAAAAAAAAATAGCATTCATAAATGTAAACAAATGACAAGATTTACTATTCAAAACAATTAAAACAAATATAAGGAACCTATTGCATTGATCAATTGATGACACATTGAAGCCTTATTTACAAGATAGATATACATGTAAGAAACTGAATATGATAAAACCTACAACATAGCAATAAAATTTAATAAAACATTGTTTTCAAATTTAAAAATTAATCTATCTTAATCTATTAATCACTATGCTCTATGCTCTATGCTCTTTCCTTATCATTATTTTAATTATATTATATATTTGATTATGATAATCAATCAATCTTAGTTCGTGATTCAATCATATCATATATAAAACTAAATATTCAATCAATTTCATTTATAACATGGTTGTATTTTTTATTTAATATCGCTTAATTGAACCTAACAATGACTCTAAATATTCATCAAACACGACAGTAGATTTTGGAAAGTCAAATACTCTAAACCTTAGAGTAGATAAACTTGATCATGATGGCTTTAATATTTAGCATTATAGTTCAATTTAATGTTCAATTGGGTTTAAGGTTAGCGTTTAATTTGTGTTAAGGTTTTATAAGTGTAAGTGTGCAATTTAGGTTTGGGTTTAAAGTTCGGCTTCAATTTGGTTTAGTATTAGGGTTCAATTTTCTTTGGTGCTAGGATAAAGGTATAATTTGGTTTAAGATTTATGATGGATTTTTTGGAGTAAATAGTTTTGACTATTCACTTTTACTTATGTTTTAACTTAGGTAACAACATTTAGTAGGTAGATGGATAATCATAGTTATATTTGGACTCTAACTCTTCCAGATGGATACACTTGTCCAAATCTTGTGTACTCACATCACATGCTCTTTCTTATTTAAACAATGCTCCGTGTACATTTTTACTCACCACATTTCAATACAATCTCATGTGTTGAATCTCTCTTAGCCATGGAGGATGTTCTACAAATTGTCTCCTAGGTTGGGTGGAGACACCTACATAGTATCAGAGCCTCCCAATACGCAACTCCTTCCTATTTAGAGAGCCTTCATCATTTTTAATTTTTGAGGTCCTAGATTGTCTTGATCTTTCTCGTGATTGGAGGCATTCAATTTTTAAAGTGCCTCATCCTCGGATTAGTCTTGTCATGTTTGATTGTAGTCAAATGATTTCATTCAGTAGTGGCTTGTCTTGGTTTGGTGATCAAATTTCTCTGCCCTCATTTATCAACCATGTGCCTCTGTTGCAGTAGTTTGCATGTTCCTAATAGACATTGGTTCTTTCTTTCAAGAGTGACTAATGATAGTTTATTAGTGGAAGAATGTTGACTAGTTTTGTCATGGTGATTCTTGGCATAAATCAATCTCTTGTTTAAGCACATGGGATTTGTGCCAGACTCCAGTCATTGCTTTGTTGAGCTTGAACGATATACTTGGGATCAAATCAACTATTTATTTGGTCAAAGGCCCTTATTTGTATCGTTTCTTTGTGAGAGGTTGTATTTCCCACCACTGGAGTATTCCACTTGATCATGGATTTGCAGAATTAAGAGAGACACTTTGTCGTGAGGAAGCTTACTTGGCTTATGTGACCTATTATGATTGCTCGTTAAAGGTGTTTATGCTCATTTTTGGTCGTGTAAATACATCAACCTTCATTTGGTTCAGTACCCAAATTCATTGGTTAGCCTCCATATTTTCCATGTGATTTTATGTTTGACAGATTAGCTACATCAAACCCATATCATTCATTTCATTAGTGCATCAAAAGATTTTGGGCATCTTGTTTTTCAACATCGATCTACAAAACATGATGGGTGGAGAGGGTCCTTCTTAGGCTGCAATTTTCATTAGCTAGGCATATAAACTTTTCCTGGAAGGTCGATGCATTTATTGTGAAAGGTGTGTCTTTATGGTTGGCCTATTGATGAGGATCTTATTGTCCTACATGGTGGAGATCCTTACAATGATTATAGTTGAGTCATTGTTTATTTTCTTAGCTATTGTTTAAGATTTGAGTTGTACCCTCATTTTCTTAGACAACATCTTCATCGTAGTGGCAGATTCATTATTCCAAATTCTTGCATTCATTTTTTCTTACAACACATTATTTAAGTGGCATTGATATATTGGCATTCTTCAAGTTCCTTTGTTGGTGCATTTATTATGTGATTTATTGCTCCATGTGATGTGATTCGATCATCCTTGGTTGTTGGGCCCACATTTAATGCTTATGACTTAAGGTATTTTTTAGGCTTGAGTGTTTTTGGTTCATATTACCTTCACATTTTCCTTGGTAACCATTCATATTTGCTAGTCATTTTCCTTTCCAATAGGGATCAACTTTTATTTTTTGCAAGATCTGAATAATTTGTTTTGTTGAATCAGTACATTTACTGTTGTTGCCTATAGCATGTGTTGTGGTAGAGCATCAAGATTTGATCTTAGTTTAATCATGGGTCAACTTTGTCTGCCTTCACATTCAATGGCACTGAATCTTGCGTGTGGCTATTTGATGGAAATATTGTTTGTAAAAGTGGTTAAGAGTATTGGGGTGGCATGCAGAGCCACCACTAGACCCTGCCACTGCCCTGCTTATTGGTGCCTTTTTTGTTATGGGGTTTTTCTAACTTGTTGAGTTGATGGTCCCATGAAGAACCAAACCCTCACCCCTTGATACTTAACAAGGGTGGGTCATTTTTTTTGCCTTTAATCCCTAATCACCTTTTTTCTTCAAATGTCCATAACTTGGACTTTTGGAGTCTATTTTTAGAAAACAAAGTATTAGACCAAAAAGGTGGTTCTGTGCATTATTCATTGATGCAATTTTTTTGTAAGCACATTCTTCTAGACACATTGAGATGCAATTTAACACCATGCATTTAGGGATTTTGCACAAATTATGTCATATTCTTGTACTCACATTGTACTATAAAGTGTTGTGGGGGGTTGTGTAGAGCCTTTGTTGTTTGCCAATCATAGCTTTCTTAAAGCGAGTGTAACTCAATGACAACAGATGAACCAATGGGATTCATGCCTTATGTGTGTGTGTAGTTCGGTGCACACCCTTTATTTAGTTGCAAGTACTATCTTGGTTACTTCGGACCTTGAATTCGTTGGTGACACGATTTCAGTGAACTATCATGCTTCTTCCTAGTCAACATTATGGGTGATATATATATTGTTCATGTTAATGCTTCTTTGGTTTCACTTGAAGTGAGTCAACACACTCTTGCATTCCTTTTTTGTGGAGGTGATGCAGAGGGATATGGGATGTTCAATTACTTTCTTTGGTTTTTGCTCAATAAGGGTCTCCACTAGGTGTCACCCAATGAACCAATGTCCTTAACATTCCCAAGGTTATTAGAGTCTGCCCTAGATCCTTCCCAAGGACCTCTCCACTCAGTAAAACTCACAATTGACAATGATTCTCCTACCCCTTAGGTTCCAACCCTTCAACCAAAGTCACTTAACAAACCTGCACCCCTAGCAAAAGGATCTTTACTCACAAGGTGGAATTTGGCCTATGTGCATGTTCTCGCATGTGTTGTATGGCATTTTCATAGATTCTGACCCCTCATATGGGTTCTTGTTAGACTCTTGTATCGTTTCCCCTATTAGACCTAGGAAATAGGGCTACAAGCAATTAGCCCTCCAATTGGACTTTTCCTAATTTATCCCACAATATACCCAAACAACCCCTTCAATAAATTATATATTTGGATACCCTTTTGGACCTTCTACAATATTCCAAACTTTTGCATCTGGGTTTTGAGTACGGATGGTCAAACCCTACTGACCCTATTTTGCCTCTCCTAGCCGGTATTGGGGTTTGAGCTCTCAAAAGCTTCATCAGTCAATAAGGAATGCAAGAATGACACTTTCCAAAGGTCTGCCCCTACCCAAGGTTCCTTCACATTCCTAGTTTGACCATCCACCAATATGTTGTTCAGGTTTTCTATCTCTTTTTTGTACTGCTCAGGCTTGCCACATGACCGATGTCAAGCCTAGGGCCTCATCTTACGATAGTAAAATGATACCTCTTGTCTTCACAGCCACCAAGAACAATTAATATAAATTCAAAATAAACATACTCTCAGGTTTTAGATCGATCCCATGAAGAGATGTTTATTTGTGCCCCTATTAGCATTCAAACCCTTGGTTTGAGGGTTTTACCAGACCAGTGGGATTGAAAAATCTCTTTCTTTCAAGCCCAAATGTTTCAAGGCCTCAAATAAACTCTAGATGATTGTTAAATCTCTTCTAAAACTTTTCAAATTCTCAATTCATACCCACCAATCATTAGGAATCATGCAAGAACTGGAATTCAAGGAAAATGCAGAAAAAACTCAGTAACCGTTTTGTTTGAAGACAAAGATTTCATTCAAAATTACTTCTCCAACTTCTCTAATTGGAAGGCATCATTCCTCCAGGCTTATATCACACCAAGTAACTCCTCCAACTGCCTTAATGCATACAAGCAACCAACCAACCACTGGAGTAACCACATTTGAAAATGTTGCAAAAAAAGTTGCTTGACAACAATTGCAACTTTTGACAACTTTTTACAAATTGATCATGCCTTCACACGAAAGGTCAACAATGAACATAATACACATTCTAGACCCCTAAACAACAAAAATACCTATATAATACCCATACAAGGCCTTTGACCAAGTTGACACACTTTGGAGCCTTGGGGCTTATTACATTGCTTAGGCCTAATCAATAGGCCTTCAAACACACACACACACACACACACACACACACACATTATATTCCCAATACAATTATGAATCAAAATGATGTAGACACATGTCTTGGTGCTCCTGCACCATACTCCCCTAGACAAGAAAACTCAAGTCCCTTCAGTTGCCAACCGGTTGATTGTAGTGCCATGCTTGAGAATATCACTTTCACTCTTCCAAGTAGCTTCAAATTTAGGAAGCCCCTTCCATTTGACCAGGTAGTCTTTGTAAACATCTTTCCTTGTTTGTTTGATCACCTTGGAGTCAAGAATGCACTCCAATTCCAATGGCTTGCTAGGTGGTAGATCCTTCATCCACTCTACATCCTCTTCCTCAAGGGATGAATCAGGTGCTGCATCTTGCAAAGATCATTTGAAGGCTATCAAATCACATACATTGAAGATGGGAGATAATCCCAAATCTGATGGAAGTTCAACTTCATATGCATTTTTTCCAAACTTATGAACCACCTGGAGGGGACCTATCTTCTTCATGATTAGTTTAGAAGGTTGGCCTTTAGGTAACCTTTCTTTCCTGAGATAAGTCATCACTAAATCCCCTACTTTGAACTGAACATCTCTCCTCTTAACATCTGCTCTGAGTTTATATTTATCAGCACTTTGTTGAAGTGAAGCTTTAACTTTTTCATGAACCTCCTTCATGGTGACCACAAAATCTTCTCCTTGGGCACTCCTCTTATCCATGCCTCCAAGATCTTTGAGTTCAAGTATTCCCCTGGTGTGTAGGCCATACACAACCTCAAATGGACTTCTCCCTGTGCTCCTATTGACTAAATAATTGTATGCATATTCAACTTGTCCAACCACTAAATCCCAACTTTGTCCATGTTGTTGGGTAAGGCATCTAAGGAGATTTCCAAGGGACCCATTAACCACTTCAATTTGTCCATTAGTTTGAGGGTGGTATGTTGATGAAAATGACAGATTGGTACCCAACTTCTTCCATAGAGTCCTCCAAAAATGACCAACAAACTTGGAGTCTCTATCGGTGACAATAGTGAGGGGTAATCCATGTATCCTCACAACTTATTTGAAAAACAGTCTTGCAATATGAGATGCATCATTTGTGCATTTACATGGCACAAAATGAGTCATCTTGCTAAACTTATCATCAATTACAAAGACACTATCAAACCCCCTAGGATTTTTGGGCAATCCAAGTACAAAATCCATACTAAGGCTTTCCCAAGGCATATTAGGAATCGGTAAAGGCTGATACAAACCAGCATTGGTTGAAACACCTTTTTCCCTCTGACAAATAGGACAATGCTCCACAAATCTTCTTACCTCTGCCTGCATCTTGGACCAAAAATAAAACCGAGATACCTGCTCTAAGGTTTTGTCCAAACCAAAATGACCTCCAAGACTACCATTGTGTTTTTCTCTAATGATATTCTCCCTCATAGAACATTGGGGAATGCATACCTGATGCCCCTTGAAGAGCAACCCATCCTGCAACATAAAATCAGAAAACTCAACATGAAAAGAGCCAACAAACTTAGTACATACATCATATGCATCTTTGAAAGCATGATCCTCCTTATACATGGCCTTGAGAGAATCAACACCAACACTTTGCAACTGAATTTCTTGAATATTAAGGGTTTGCCTGCTCAAAGAATCTGCAACCTTATTAGTCACACCCTTCTTGTGCTTGATAGTGAAGGTGTAAGGTTGGAGTTGTTCAACCCACTTGATGTGCCTTTGGTTCAACTTCTCTTGCCCATTTAGAAAACTCAATGCATGGTTATCAATGTAAACAATAAACTCTTTTGGAAGAAGGTAATTATGCCACTTCTTGAGTGCTTGCACCATATCATAAAGCTCCAATTCATAGGTTGAATACATTTGCTTAGCCTCATTCAAATTCATAGAAAATAATGTCATTGGATATCCTTCTTGACTAAGTACTGCACCTATTGCTTGCTTGCTTGCATCACATTTAACTGTGAAAAGTTGATCAAAACTAGGGAGTCTCAAGGTGGGAAGTTTTGCAACCTTCCTCTTCAAAATATCAAAGCTTTCAGTTGCTCGTTGTGTCCACTCAAACCTGCATTTGATTCGTCCTTTTATAGTGTTAAGGATGGGAGCACAAATATGATTAAAACCCTTGATGAACTTCCTATAAAAAGTAGCCAACCCATGAAAACTCCTAAAATCACCTACTATCCTAGGTGTAGGCCAATTTACAATAGCATCAACCTTTGAAAGATCCATTTTCAAACATCCATTTGAAACTACAAAGCCAAGATATACCAACTCAACTTTCATGAATTCACACTTATCTAGATTGATTACCAATTTCTCCTCATGAAGCTTCCTCAAAACCTGATCCAAATGCTTCAAATTCTCCTCCTTGGACCTGCTAAACACCAAGATATCATCAAGGTAAACAATAACAAACTTTCCAATAAATTTTGTTAATACCTCATTCATGAGGAGCATAAAAGTACTAGGTGCATTTGTGAGGCCAAATGGCATCACCATCCACTCATATAAACCCTCATTGGTTTTAAAGGTCATCTTCCACTCATCACCAAGTCTAATTTTGATCTGATGGTAACCTGACTTCAAATCAATCTTTGAAAAGTAGCATGATCCTCCAAGATAGTCTATGAGGTCCTCAATCCTAGGCATAGGAAACCGGTACCTAATTGTGATCTTGTTGATGGCTCTAGAATCAGTGCACATCCTCCATGTTCCATCTTTTTTTGGTGCCAAGATAGTAGGTACAAGACATGGGCTCAAACTCTTCCTAATCAGCCCCTTATCCAAAAGATCTTGCACTTGTCTTGCTATCTCCTCATTCTGACTAGGAGTCATCTTGTAGGCAGCTTTATTAAGTAAGGTCACATCGGGTATCAAATCAATTTGATGACTGATTTCTCTGATGGGAGGTAGGTTATCGAGCATGTCTTTGGCTACAACTCCCTTGTATCTATCAAACATGGTTTGCACTTCTCTAGGAATCTCTCCTTTCTCACCGTTCCCTTGCTTGGACTCATCTCTTGGGTGTAAGACTAAAGCATAGCCTTGGGTCTCTTCTTGTTTGAGGACTTCCAAAAACTCTTTTCCACTAAGTAACATGACATGTGGAGTAACAATCTTCTCTTCCCCTTGATCAAGTAAAGGGTCCATCCTAAACTGCCTACCATTCTTGGTAATGGCATACATATTTTTCTCACCATCATGTTGTGCTTTGACATCATACTGCCAAGGATGATCTAACAATAGGTGACAAGCATCCATAGGAAGGACATCACACAAGATCCTATCCTGATAGTCCCCCATTTGAAACTCTACCCAAGTTTGTTCATCTACCACTACGTGTTGTCCCTTATTAAGCCAGGATACCTTATAAGGACTCACATGAGGCAACCTCTTTAGTTTTAACTTTTCTACCATTTCTAAAGAAACAATATTCTTTGTGGATCTAGAATCAACAATCACTTTGAAAACCTTACCATGAGACTTACAAGTAGTTTTGAAGAGTGACTTCCTTTGTGGGGGCTCTTTGCATTGGGGTACCTTCAACAATGTTCTCCTTAGCATAAGGCTTTCTCCATCCAAGGTAGGACCTACCTTTCCCATGGGTGAATTGACACTTTGTCCATCATATTCTTGCACAAGTTGAGTCCTTCTATCTGGTCCATGTGAGTTAGAAGCTTTCTTCGGGCATCTACTCATAGTGTGACCCAATTGGTTGTAATTGTAACATTTACCAGTGAAAACACCAGGTCCTTTTCCCTGGTTACCTTTCCTACCCCTACCAAAAGGTCTTCTTCCTCCTCTGAAGCCTCTATTCTTATTACTAAACTCTCCATTGGACTCTTGTTGATTAGAGTCACCATTTTAAAAAGTAGTATTCCTTCCTCCCAAGCCACCTCTACCTCTCAAATTTCTTCCACCTCTTCCTCTATTATTTTGTTCTCCTCTCCTTCTGATCTTGTCTTCTACCCTCAATGCCAATTGAAATCATTTGTGTATAGTGTCCGGAGCCATGATGTTGATCTCATCTTGGATGTTTCGTCTTAACCCATCCAGGTATCTAGCCACCTTCTCCACCTCTTCTTCACATTTCTTGGACCTAAGGCTTAACTTGTGAAATTGTTCAGTGTATGCATTCACATCCAACTCCCTCTATCTAAGGTTTTGCAGCTTCTTATACATATGAACCTCATAGTCTATTGGTAGGAATTGGTCTTTGATTTTGTTCTTCATCCTCTCCCAAGAGGATATCTTCTTCTTCCTATGTTCACTCTTTCTTCTTGCAGCACTGTCCACCACAACAAGGCATACCCTTTGAGTCTAGACTTTGCCAAACTCACTCTTTTCTCCTCTGGTACCTCTTTGTATTCAAAATTATTATTGAGTGCTTCTATCCATTCAAGCACTTCTTCTCCATTCAGGCTACCGCTATAGATAGCTAGACTTTCCACATTATCCCCGTTTATTGATTTTAGGGCATCTAAAAACATCTTTTGATCAGGTGCCATATTCTGAGGAATGGCCTCCTACTCTTCACTCTCTTCTTCTGATTCATCATCACACATTTTGTCCTTTCCCTTGGATTGTCTAGTCTCTTTGAGTTTCTCTTCTAGCAACTCCTCTACCATCTTCTTGATGGCCTCTGAGTTCATTTCCTTAGGAGGCATTGTAGTAGCCTCTTCTCCAAATTTTGAGTCTGACATACACTATTCCACCCTTGGTATAGCTGTGATACCAATATAATGTAGAGGTATATGGGATGTTCAATTACTTTCTTTGATTTTTGCTCAATAAGGGTCTCCACTAGATGTCACCCAATGGACCAATGTCCTTAACCATCCTGAGGTTATTAGAGTCTTCCCTAGATCCTTCCCAAGGACCTCTCCACTCAGGACAACTCACAATTGACAAGGAGTTTCCTACCCCTTAGGTTCCAACCCTTCAACCAAAGTCACTTAACAACCCCACACCCCTAGAAAAAGGATCTTTACTCACTTGGCCTATGTGAATATTCTCACATATGTTTTATGGCATTTGCATAGATTCTAACCCCTCATATGGTGCTAATTAGACTCTTGTATCGTTTCCCCTATTAGACCTAGGAAATAGGGCTACAAGCAATTAACCCTCCAATCATACTTTTCCTAATTTGTCCCACAATATACCTAAACAACCCCTTGAATAAATTAGATATTTGGATACCCTTTTTGTCCTTCTACAATATTCCAAACTTCTACATTTGGGTTTTGAGTATGGATGGTCAAACCCTATTGACCCTATTTTGCCTCTCCTAGCCAATATTGAGGTTTGAGCTCTCAAAAGCTTCACCAATCAATAAGGAATGCAAGAATGACACTTTAAAAAGTTTTGCACCTACCCAAGCATCCTTCAAATTCTTTTTTTTACCATCCACCAATCTGTTGTTCAGGTTTTCTATCTCCTTTTTCTACTGCTCAAGCTTGCCACATGACCAATGTCAAGCCTAGGGCCTCATCTTATGATAGTCAAATGATACCAAATGTCTTCACAATCACCGGGAATAGTTAATATACACTACAAATCAACTTACTCCCAGGTTTCAGATTGATCCCATTAAGAGATGTTGATTTGTGCCCCTATTAGCATTCAAACCCTTGGTTTGAGGGTTTTACCAGACTAGTGGGATTGAAAATTCTCTTTCTTTCAAGCCCGAATGTTTCAAGGCCTCAAATAAAATACAAATGATTGGTAAACCTCTTCTGCAACTTGTAAAATTCTCAATTCATACCCACCAATCGTTAGGAATCATGCAAGAACTAGAATTCAAGGAAAATGCAGAAAAAACAGTAACCGTTTTGTTTGAAGACAAAGATTTCATTCAAAATTACTTCTCCAACTTCTCTAACTGGAAGGCATAGTTCCTCCAAGCTTATATCACACCAAGGAACTCCTCCAAATACCTCAATGCATACAAGCAACCAACCAACCATTGGAGTAACCACATTTGAAAATGTTGCAAAAAAAGTTGCTTGACAACAATTGCAACTTTTGACAACTTTTTACAAATCGATCTTACCTTCACACGAAAGGTCAAGAATGAACATACTACACATTGTAGACCCCTTAACAACAAAAATACCTATAGAATTGGGTAAAGGGTGACGCTTATGATAGGTGTTAGGACCTAGATGTTTTAGGCCACATGCAATAGGCCACCTTGAGCCTTTGCTTAAAGCTACCATCGTGGGTAGCAACTGCAGAGAAACTATCTGGGACATTGACCCTAGAAAGGCTTGTGTACCCACCAAAACAGTTTACATTAAACCATAGATTAGAAAATAGAACTACATACTTTACGCCTTGATCCCGTACTGAAACGAGTATGTAGGCAGTCTAGCGACGGAGTTGTCCCTAGTATTTAGGCGTTCGGGGATGGGGTCTAGGATTTGGTAAAGTAGATGGATTGCGAAGTCACCTAATTGAAAGATAAGGGAAATTAAGGAAAAAGTAATTCAACGCATACTCGGAAGGAATCTCGTATTGATTCACTTGACTTCCTGAGGCTTTAGGCCAAATCCCGAGGTAGAATTCAAGCTTGCATTATGTTTTTTTATTTGCTCCTGAGGATGACGACCTCGATGCACTCCTATTAGAGGAGTGCAGTTCTTAGTGAGTGACTCAGGACCCAGATGGTCCCGATGAGTCTAAGTCTCTGGCCAGAGCACCTCCTATCCCTAGCTGGATAGATGCCTACCCCATTTGGGTAGATGCCTATCCCATATTGGATAGATGAAACCTCTTGTCCCGTATGGATAGATTCCTAATCCATATGGTTAGATGCTCATCCCGGATGGATGAAATGCCTAATCCAATTGAATAGATGCCAAGAGTATGCGATCAAATCAAACACAAATGACTAAATAAGTAAATAAATAAATAAAATAGTCAAAAATTCTTGGGTTATGTAGAGTCGGTTATTACATAAACAAAGACCCGATTAAAGATTGTGATTGAATAATTCACTCATTAAAATTCGTCCTTGTCTAGATTGCATTGTGAACCTACAACCTTAATTTAAAGGATAATATATAAATCAAACTATTTAATCAAATGAAATTTACCTCTTTCCTCAATAAACTCCGCCTACAAGATATACTATATAATACATATGACTAAATGCAACAAACAAGAATCAATGGTGTTCTATGCAATTAAATTAGAACATGTTTCATAGTCTTCAGGAATTCAACTCATTTTCATCAAACTTGTAACTTGTAATTACAATAAAAAGATAATAGAAGTATTCATATCAAAACCAAATGTTATATCCCTTCGTCTCATCCCCCACCATAATGACCCATAATGCACAATTTTTTTAAAAAAAAAATATCTATTGGTTTTTTAAAACAAAACTTCATAGAACAATTGTCACCCTACATTCTTCTTTAAGGAAATAAACCCTCATGTTGTATTTTAAAAGAAATAAGTTTAACAAAGATATAGTGTGTGTATTTAAATAGAAATTTATCTTTTAAAGCTAGAAAAATTAAAAATTTAGAAACTATCCATTTTTATTTTTATTTTTTAACACAAATAAGAAAATTTGGTGCTATTGTATAGTAAAATTAATAATTTAATTTCTCACCATTTTATTTAAATAATATAATATTAATATATCTCATTTTATAATATTATTATTAAAGAAATTCATTAAAAAAAATAGGAATAAATAGTTTTTTATTTTTTAAATATTTCAAAAAATTATCGTAAATATTCTTTAAATATGAATTTAGAAACTTACTTTAATTAAGCCAATTTTTAGGAAGATATCCTTATCACAAGAATTCATTATTTCTATAAAAAATTGCATTTAAAACTTATTAAATTTGATGATAATAAAGAATTTTTATTTTATTTTTTTCTTTGGAAACAAAAAAACTTTGTATTTAAACATTAATCTAATAATTAAAAAGAAAATTAGATTCTTTTTATCAATGATCTGATGTGTGTAGTTAAATAGAAACTTATCTTTTAAAGCTAGAAAAATTAGAAATTTAGAAACTATCCATTTTTTTTATTTAAATTAACACATAAGAAAATTTTGTGCTACTGTATAGTAAAATTAATAATATAAAAATTTAATTTATTACTATTTTATTTAATTAATATAATATTAATATATCTTATTTTATAATTTATTATTAAAAAAATTAAGAATTTAATTTTTTTAAAGATAGAAATAAATATATATTTTTTTAAATATTTAAAAAAATTATCATAAATATTCTTTAAATATGAATTTAGAAACTTACTTTAATTCTTTCAATTTTTAGGAAGATATTCTTATCACGAGAATTTGTTATTTAATATTAAAAAAAACAAAACATTTTTTAGAAGATATATTTATCCATACCATTCTTATGCCTTTCTAATATAACATAGCTAATAATAATAATAAAGAAAATTAGAAAGATTTTTTTTTTCTATAAACAAAAAAAATTACATTTAAAACTTATTAAATTTGATAATAATAAAGAATTTTTATTTATTTGTTGATTTGGAAACAAAAAAAACTTTTTATTGAAAAATTATAAAGTCTAATAATAATAAAGAAAATTACTTTTTTTGATTGAAATGGTGGTCAAATGCACATCAACTTAAATGACTTTTTTTGTTTATTGACAGATTATAATTTGATTCATTAAAAATAGTACGATATATTGTAATATTATCTAATTCTATTCCACTTATAAGTGATAGAGTATTTAATTACATGAGAATAGCCATAACAAAACTAAAATAAATAATTTTAATATTATAATAAGTAAAATGTTGCTATTTTGAATATTAAATTATTATTAAATTAAAAAATATTATTTTCTTAACAAAGTTTTATATTATTAAATTGCATGAGGATAACCTTAACTTAGCTAAAATAATATCATTAATTTATATATTTTAAGATTATTGTTAAATTAGTGTTATGTTTAAAGTTGATGTTAGGTTAGGTTTAAGTTAAATCTTTAGTTTATGGTTATGTTAAGATACATTGTAGATTAAAATTAAATGTATTGTAATTTGATTTTAATTTTAATTTTTAACAATGAGATTGTATTAGAAATAGTAAGATATATTGTAATATTATCTAATTCTATTCCACTTTTAAGCAATAGAGTATTGAATTATATGGGAATAACCATAACAAAACTAAAAGAAATAATTTTAATATTATAATATTATTATTTTGAATATTATATTATTATGATGATATGATGAATCAATAATGATCCAGCCAACTACTGAGACAAGGGGGGGGGGGGGCGTGAATCAGTAAATAGAAAACAAACTAAACTTTTACCAAACTTAATCCCAACTCATAAACCAATCACTGAACTAACCGGTTTAGATATTGTATCTAAAATTGTCACTGCACTGTCAAGCTTACTAGTTGACTAAAATATCAATATAACAGTGTAACAAATCTATAACTTAGATACCTTTTAACCAAAACATCAAAACACTTTACTAACATTAGTAATAACTCATTTTAGATCACTTCTGGTCATCTAAACATGTCTTAGTGGTTTTACCAGTTAAACATATTAACCATATCAAAAACATACACAAAATTATTCACCACTTGACACAATGATTTTTGACACGGAAACCCAAATGGGAAAAACCACGGTGGGGATGAATACCCACAAGTATTCCAAACTCTTCTGAAGTTCGCCCTGTTAGGAGCCAAGCCTTGTTAGCAGCTTTACAAAAATGTCCTGTTAAGAACAGATCCAGTTAAGGACCACCCAATTAAGGGATTGACTAAAATACCTTGTTAAAGGCAATACCCTATCAAGAGTAACCTCAGTAGAGGATTTGAAATCCAAGCTAATGGATCACCTGGTTAGAGGATTTAGATAACACCAAGCATGTTAAAGCTTACTCGGTTAGGGGATTTAACTGTTGTAATTGTTAGAGAACAACATGGTCTTGTTGATCTAATAATAGCATTGCTTTGCTTAATCAGATCCTTTTATGCTCTTATCTGCCTTCAAAACATTCTGTAGATACTCCTTCTGGTGCAACAACAATCACACTAACACACAACCAAAATTGTTAACACAATTACAAAATAACTCATCAACCTTATAAGAAAATACAATAGGTTGGTAACACATCACAAAACCTAAGATCTCATAGAGATTACGAACATATCGGTTCAAACATGACCATTGGATTACATAGTAATTATTTACACATTGTTCTAGACAACCTTGACCGCTCCTGGATCACCGCTCATCGAATCCTGTAACTCATCATGCAGTTTCCACTTCATGCTATGCACTTTCTCATTCCCAAGATAAACAGTTATCTTCACACGCTAAAATCACTTGCATCATGCATACGTGGCATAATCATCTTCGATCACCATTCGATCATAGATCATCATAACCGATTCACCAAACTCCATCGGTTAGGGTTCAACTTATCAAGATGTTAGGGTTACCAGTTGATCACTCTGCTTCAAATACCAATATCGGTTTCCAACACTATTTTACTACTGGTTGCAAAACTGCACCACTACCAGTTGTAATACAACTCCATTACTGGTTACTATTGACATCAATGACAACATTATACTTCATTAATGCAATCTTCATGCAATGCCAACATATTATTGTTATATTAACAATATTACTTTTTTATCAAATTTTTATATTATTAAATTACACGAGGATAACTCTAACCTAGCTAAAATAATATTATTAATTTATATATCTTAGGATTATTGTTAAATTAGTGTTATGTTTAAAGTTAATGTTAGGTTAGTCTTAAGTTAGATCTTTAGTTTATGGTTATGTTAAGATTCAATTAGAGATATAGATAGAGCTAAGGTTAGATTAAAAGTAGTGTCATATAGATAAACATTAATATTTTTATATTATTGTATTTTAATTAGAATATGCATTAAAACTATTTTAAAAGATAACCCTAACCTAACTAAAATAAAAAAAATTAATATTATTATACTAACATGTACCCATATTTTAATATACCTATATTTTTACAAATATATATAAGATACTATGAGAAATATATATTGAAACAAAATTTAACCATATTAAAAAAAAGATCAAACAACATAACCTAACTCCCATAAAAATATAAGAATAATATAATGTATATATAAAAACATTAAGATTAAATATTATAGATCAAATGTTACAAATTATGTATATATAAAAATATTAATTATTTAAAGTTCATAATAATTACACCTTTTAAAAAGTATAAATTTATAAGAAAATAGAGTAATAGTAAATTTAGGAGTTGAGATACAATTATTAAGAGTGGATAGTCAACAAAACAAAAAATTAAAATCAAAATGTCACATCAGAGCCCGTACCCATTGGCTACAACAGGGGGACAAGGGCTCCAAATTCTTCTTTATTCTCCTAAAGATTAAGCATGCAAGAGAAAGGATTGGTAGACTTATCATTAATGGGACTGAAGTTACTAACCTTGGGGATATTATGGAGGCCTTTGCCCACTTTTACCAAGCCCTCTTCACCTCTGAGGACTCTGCTTTAGCTAGAGAGAACAGGTCTAAGTGTAGAGCTATCATCCCTAATATGATCTCTGAAGAAGAATCCACCCGGCTTAAGTGTCCTCTTACGCTTGAGGATATTCAATCTGCTATCAATTCTCTTCTCCCTAACAAGGCCCCGGGGCCTGATGGGCTCCCCATCGAGTTCTACAAGGCAAATAGTGAGTGGATTTCCCGTGATCTGCTGGACCTGTACAGAGAGGCTATTTCTAAGGGCTCCCTTGGCTCCTGTATTAATAGGGGCATCATAAAGCTTATCCCCAAGGGTGGGGACAAGGCTCTCATTAAGAATTGGCACCCTATTACTCTCCTCAATGTCTCTTATAAAATATTGGCTAAAATTCTTGCTACTCGGCTGGAAAAACTTCTTCCGAGGTTTATCTGCCCTACCCAAACTAGGTTTATCAAGTGAAGATACATCCTTGAGAATCTCATCACTAGTTGGGAAGCCATGGAGTGGGCTAGGACATCTAACAAGGATGCTGCCATGTTCCTCCTGGACTATGAGAATGCCTACGACAGGGTGGAGTGGGAGTTTATCATCATGATGCTTGAATCCTTCGGCTTCCGGGTGAGTTTTGTCAAATTGTTAAAGTTCTCTTGCATGATGCCTCTGCTCAAATCGATATTAATGGATCCCTTTCTCCCCCTATCATGCTCTCCCGATCCATTAGGCAAGGGTGTCCCCTTGCTCCCTCTCTGTTCATCATTGCTTCTGATGCCCTCTTTTACCTTCTTAGAGACAATACTATCTCCCCTAAGGTGGAAGGTATTAGACTCCCTGATAACAATGAGCTCCTAAACATTTAGTTCGCTGATGACACTGCCCTCTTCCTCAATCTTTCCAAGCTTAACTTGGACAATTTGAACTTGAAGACTCAGTTCTTTAGCTCCATCTCTGGAGCCAAGATCTCCTAGACCAAGTCCACCTTCCTTAGCTGGAGCACCCAACCTCCTGACTGGTTTGATAGGTCCAACTACCAATGGGGAGGTCCCAACAAAATTGTTCGGTACCTTGGTGTTCCCTTCTCTGTCTCCCCGTCGCTCAAAGATATGTGGCTCTGGGTCAAAGGGAAAATCGACAAAAAGATCAATAAATGGAACAATAGGTTCCTCTCACTAGCTGGTAGAATGAAAGTCTGCCAAAAAATCCTCTCTACCTATAGTATCTACTACTCTTCCACCTGGATGTTTAGCAACTACCAGATCTTGGAAATCCAAAAGGGTATCAGGCAATTCCTCTGGTCTGATGGCAAAGGAAATAGTAAGGCCCATTCTGTTAAATGGAATTGGTGCCATGCTAAAAAGGAGCTTGGGGGGCTAGGCCTCAAAGATGTCAAAACTCAGGGCATTGCCCTTGCGGCTAAATGGATTTTTCATGCCGTTGACGGGCATGAACCTTGGAAAGTGCTTGTCAGAAATAATATCGAGAGGGCTGTCCCTCGGAGGGCTAAGTCTTGGAAAGGTCTGCCTCTTACCGACCTGGTGGCTGGAAGCTTCCCTGTGTCCGTCCAGGGCTCATGTGTGTTCAGATCCATCTGGAAGGCTTGGGAACATGTCAGAAGGTTCTTGGTCAACACCAGGGTCAGCAACGATGGTCATATTCAGGGTGAAAGATCCCTGTGGTGGAACTTGACCCATCATGGTAAACCCCTGGCTTTGATCAGGGGGTGCTTGGCTAGATCTTGGGATAGCAAAGGGGTAAAACTCCTGGTCAATATTCTTGAGCATGGTTCCCTTATATCCTGGGAGGATCTCAGTTCTAGGTTCAATATCCCCCCCGCCCAAAAAAGAATGTATAACCTAATCATGTATGCCTGCACATTGCTCGGCCTCCCGAAGGACTGCGATATAGACTCACATAGGTTCCTGGCCTTTGGATGGGCGGATGGCACTCTTCTAACCAAAACCAAAGCTCGAAATATTTATTCTCTCCTGGCTTATGATACTTCTATTATTTCTCATGTGAATAAGATCTGGTATTCTAACCTCTCTATTTTGCAGTGGAAGAAAAACTTTAGCAGGTTATGGAAGAACGCTATTGATCCCAAAGTCAAGTGCTTTAAATGGTTGCTCACTCTTAACAGGCTCCCTTTAAAGGGGAACTATGACTCGCATGATATTTGTGCCATATGTAAAATGCCTGAGACTGGCAAGCATATCTTCTTTGAGTGCTCTGTTGCTAGGGAAGTATGGCTAATGTTTGGTGTTTCCTCTCCCCACTTGATTAATATTATGGAAATTATTTCTGGTTATATTCAGGGACTGAAGAAAGATGCTAATATTTTCTGGTTTATTCTATCTGCATACATCTTATGGTTCATTTGGAAAATTAGAAATGCTGATAGATTCTGTGGCCAGTCCAGGGCTCTTACTGAGTCTTTTCGAAGACTTACATTTTATAATATTGCCACGCAGGTCTCGGTCGTGCTGAATGTGGAAAGGAACAAACTCAGAAGATTCCTGCGGGATGGCCATGCTACCATGTTTGTCTTTGAGCTTAAAGGTGGGCTAGACTGGAGGAGCAATCTTGATGACCTTTCCTCTTTTGAGCACGCCTTGCGAATGCTGAACAATGAAATCAGGGAAAACAGGCAGTCATCTGCTGAGCAATTGGAGATGGAGTCAGATCCAGAGCCATAAGAACATCGTCTGGATGGAGGGACCCTAGGGATGGACCGCCTGGGTGGATCACTATGATAACATTCTCAGCTAGTGCCTTCTATTTTGTTTATCTTCTGTGGTTCCTTTTTGTTTTACTATCCGCTACTGTTTAGACTTGATTTTTACTAAACTCGGGGCAGGCCCGTGGTGGTGCTTGTTGCTCCTTTTATGCTGATGAGGCTCTGCCTCTGTATTTCTGCTCTCTCTATCTTTAATAATAAAAAAAAAATGTCACATTTTATGTATACATAAATTAGTGAATAGATTATACAAATTTCATCATAAAATTTAAATTTACACAAAATTTAATAAACATGTTAGGTTAGACTTAGGCTAGACTTAGGTTAAATATGTTAAGGTTCAATAAAGATATGATTATATTTAAGATTAGGGTTAGAGTATGAAAAATGTAAAAAAATAATTTATTGTGGCTTTTCATTTAAATGATGCAATTAGAAAAAATATGTTAAAAATATAGGTGGATATCATTATTAAAACAAATATTTTATTTATTTATAATTTTATTATAAAATTGTTATAATTTATTATATTCTAAATTATTAAAATCATGGTTGCAAATTGAAAGTTGCAATCATTACATTCAAATCAAATCTAATATGAAATAATAATACCATTATAGGGTGGAAATAAAAATAATATCAAATCCAATTTCTGCTTTATGTAGTGAAATTAGAAACAAATCAAATTTAATATAAAATTTCAAATTCAATATGAAATTAAATGTTATAAATAGAAAATTTCAAATTCAATATAAAATTAATTGTCTAATTTCTTTATTATTAGTTTTTTGTTTTTCTTAAATGAAATGTGAAATTAGAAAGAAAAGAAAAAATAATAGTATAGACATAGTTATGTAAATATAATACATCTCTTAATGTAATTATAATATGCATTTGGGTATTAGAATAATTGAACTTTATAATCTGATTAAAAAATATTGTTGATTTTTATTTGTATTTAGAAAGAAATTAAACATGGTTGATACTTGAAATGTTGATGTTCTTTTAAAAAGTAAGAATCATTAGAATTAGTCTTTTGATGTGTTTGGTTAAAGTGAATAAAATGAAACAATTGTTTGATTGATTAGCATATCACACTTTTGGGAAGTAGTGAAAGATTCGAGTGGACATGTTTTGTTTTGCTATAATATTGTCATGAGTATATTGCATTTTTGTGCATTTTGAGGAAGTCTTTGGTTCGATTTGCAAATCCTTTTTTGGTTGCTTTGTCTTTCTTTGATTTGTTTCTTCTTTGCATTGTCTGGTTTTGCAAATAGTCATTGTAGATATCAATTTTTGGTTTCTTGTGCTTGAGTTGTGAATCCTTTTTTTTCATTATTTTATCTTTTGTGGCTATCCAAGGAATTGACATTAGAGTGAGGAGGGTTGGTAAAAGAAGAGAAAGTCTCGAAGGGGCATTTTTTATTATAATTTATTACTTTTCTATTGGAATTTGTAAATACCACCTTGGATTATTTTAATCATTTTTTTAATTTTTTTTTTTGCAATTTTCACAATGTGTGATACATAGGCATTTGATCAAACAATTGGCATTAGGTGGTTTGAGTTTTGTTTTTAAGCCTTTTCTTAAGAAAAAATACTAATTACTATCATAGCATTGTATTCCAATTTCTAACCATTGATATTATTGTTGTAATCGTATATTATGTTTTAGACATGTTGGTGCGAATAATCCCTTTAATCTTAGTTTTTGAAAGTAAAGATCGTGGGAGAGGAGAGGGAATCAAGGGTTTCGGGGCATACAAATTAATGCAACTATTGTTTTGGGGATGTTTATTGAAGGCATATCTTGTTTCATTATTTTGGTCATTGAAAACACGAACACTTTTAAACAACATAACATGTCAGGGTTTGTGTTTGAGGTAGTGGGCTCCAGTGGGCTCCAGTGGGCTCCAAGAACTTCTATTAACAAAAATATAGGGTTATATTTTAGTCACCCAGATAGGTATACATCTCTTATATTGCAGTGGGCTCCAATGTTTACAGTTTACAGAAAATTATTATTATTGGTTGTCTCCACTAGATAGAAAGGTACTTAGCCTTGGTCTTTATCTTGTTTCTTTTACTTTTTCCTCATGGCAATATAAATAGTTTCAACTTCACACATGATAAACAAATGAAATCTTTCCAGCTATATTGAAACAAACCTCTTCGGTCAAGTGAAAATTGCTTCTACGGTCAAGGCAAGGAAGTGGGTTTGGGTCAATGCCAAACAGTTTTGGGGTAATTTAAAATGTAGATGTGCCCATCTAAAATGGGAGCATTCAAAGAAAAGAAAAGAAATTCTCGCCTAAACAATATTATGTCCATTCTCCTGTGCAAAGAGGTCATATCAACAAGTCTAAAGCAACAAGGATATTGATGATTCTGCCTTTTACAATCCCTCTTCCACACCTCTCACTTGGTCATTTGATCTATATGTGAAAGAAATATTAAGGGCCAAGAGGAGATTGAAGGTTTTGGAATGCAAAGGGCGGGAAAGGGATCTCAAAATCAGTTCTTTAACAACTGCAAACCAAACTTTGATAGAAAGTAATAAATTTTTAAAAGAATAATTCACGTTGTTTTTAAAAGAGCAATTAGCACTATTGCAAGAGGCTCTTTTGGTTGGTAAGAGTGAATGGCAAGACATGAAGGCTACTTGGAGAGCCATGAAATAACCTATATTGGAAAGTAAGGATGTGTTGAATTTTGAATCACCTCAGGATGTAGGAAAATCAATTGACCAAACAACACCCATGGAGTGGAAAAAAGTGCAGGTAAGGCAAAAAGAGAAGGTAAGGTAGGAGGTTCTACTAAAAATCCCAAATCTTGGACACGAGTTATTAGTAATTTTGATAATAAGGTGGAAGAAGCAAACACTCGAGTTGATAGTAATTTTAATTTGGTAAAGTACTCAGTAGCTATGAGCATAAATTTATGTCCATTGGAGGAGGTAGGGTGTATTTTCCCCACAAGATCTAGTCCCCACTGTGAAAATAGCCATGGTAATGTTATTGGCTGAAGATCTCAAGCAAGTGCATGGATCGGGTTTCCATGTATTTGGCATTATTTTCATCTTTGGACATACTTGCAAGTGTCCTTTTCCATTGTAGGCCAATAATAACCTGTTCGTTACAGTGTTTTTGCTAGGGCTGGTCGAGAAGAATGTGCCCGATGTCATCATGGACTTCTTTTAGGGTGATTTGTGCTTCCTCAACATTGAGGCATCTAAGCAAAGTTTTGTCTACACTCTTTCTGTATAAAGTGTTAGCAATGATTGAATGTCTTTTTGATTGTCGGATGAGTGACTTTCTTTGATTTCGTGAAAGATCAGGAGGTATATATTGATCATGAAGGTATGCATATATATCTCTATACCATGGGGACTCAGGTCTTGTTATCATACATACATATTCAATGGATGGTATTTCATAAGCTGACACAATGAGTTGTTCTACTTGAAAGTCAAAGGGAATCCCATTGTTAGGCATATCCAAGAGAGAGCCTACTCTTGTCATTGCATCGACTGCCTTGTTTTGCACTCTTGGTATTTTTTCAAATGTTACATTAGTAAAGTCTTGTTTGTATTCGTCCACCAATTGTTTGTAGGGTGTCAACATGTCATCTTTTATATTGTAATCATCATTGACATGGTTAATAATAAGTTGTAAGTCTCTGAAGACTTGTAGTTCCATGACCTTCCATTGTAGTGCAGTACAAAGTCCTATCACCAGGGCTTCATATTCAACAATGTTATTGGTGCAAGGGAAGTTGATCCTGAATGATTTGGGAATGAAATCTCCTTGAGGAGTAATGAATAGAATTCTTACTCCTGCTCCATGATTTGTGTGAGACCCATCAAAGTATAGTTTCCAGTTCATTTGTGCTGATAGTGAAAATATTGATTCATCTTGAAAATCTACCACCATCAGATGACTACCTTGTAGGGGTACCTCTGCAAGTTGATCTACTATGATACATCCTTTGATGTCTTTTCTGTCGACATATTCAATGTCAAATTCATTGAGTATCATGACCCACTTGGCAAGTCTTCTGGTTAATGCTGCTATGTTCATCAAGTATTTGAGTGGATCAAAGTGTGCAATGAGCTGGACTTTATGACTCAACATATAATGTCTCAGTTTTTGTGATGCAAAAACTACTACAAGATATGCTCTTTCTATTGGTGTGTAGTTGAGTTCATATCCAATGAGTGTTCTACTGATGTAGTACACAACTCTCTCTTTTCCTTGTTCATCATGTTGTGCTAGGAGAGCACCTAAGGAGGAATTTGTTGTAGCTATATACATGAGTAATGGTTTCCCATGTATGGGTGGAACCAAGACTGGTGTAGACAAGAGATATTCTTTTAGTGTCTAGAATGCTTCTTGGCATTGTTGTGTCCATTTGAATGTGACACCTTTCTTTAAAATATTTTGAAATGGTTGGTACTTTTCTGCCAATTGGGTGATGAAACACCTTATGGATTGTAATTTGCCTTGTAGGCTTTTGAGTTGCTTGAGTGTAGTGGGTGACATCATGTCTAAAATGGCTTTTACTTTTTCTGGATCTATTTCAATGCCGTGATGAGATACAATGAATCTCAAGAGTTTGGTGGATGCTACTCCGAAAACACATTTTTCTGGATTGAGTCATACATTGTACTGCTCAAGTCTATCAAAGATCTTAGCCAATATGTTTAGATGTTCATCCCTTGTGTTGGATTTTGCTAACAAATCATCCACATAGTCTTCCATGATTGTGTGTATCATGTCATGGAATAATATGGTCATTTCCCTTTGATAAGAAGCTCTTGCACTTTTAAGGCCAAATGACATCACATTGCAACAATATGTTCCCCACGGACAAGTGAATGTTGTCTTAGGTTGGTCCTCTGGTACAATTTTGATTTGATTATAACCAGAAAAACCATCCATGAGTGATAGCATTTAATTTCTAGTTGTTAAGTCCACTATCATGTCTATGTTAGGGAGTGGAAAGTCATCTTCCTTGTTGAGATCTTTGAAGTCGGTGTAAATCCCGATACCTCCAATATGCTTGGTTACTGGGACTAAATTTGAAATCCACTCATCATAGTCTATGGGTCTAATGAAACCCACTTTCAACAATTTTTGTAGCTCAATTTTGACTAACAAAGCTATGTGAGGGTGCATCTTTCTGAGTTTCTGTTTATATGGTTTTACTCCTAGCAGTAATGGCAAATGATGTAAGACTAGTTCAGGATCTAACCTTGACATATCTTCATAAGACCATGCAAAATTGATTGGTCTTTGTTTAAAGAATTGGATAAACTTCTCTTTTTCCATTGGATTCAGGGACTTTGCGAGGTGTATATTATGAACTTTTTCATCATCTCCGATCTTGATTTCTTTAGTCTCTTCTACCAATAATGTTGATTGTTCTTTATCAATAGGCAGAGTGTCCATTATATTATGATAAGTGTGTTCTGCTTCATTGTCATTATCTTGAATTGAAGAGGAGCTTGCTTCTCCAAAATTTGTAGTTCTATCTAGATCTGTCGCAAAACCAGCCTTGTGATCATCATAAGGGAATCCATTCCTTGTACCCAAGAATTCAACTATGGCTTCATCATTTTGAAACCAGTCTAGCATTGGTTTCCCTTCTCACCCCCAATCAATCAAATATAAATGTATAAGGGGTAAGTTATTGTTCCCTTCTATTGTAAAAGATCCTGATAACATGCATACTTGGTTATTTGGATGATCTAATATATATTCATCATCAATTGCTTGTGGGATGTCATCATGATCAGATAGAATCTGTCACACTTTCTATGTATGTTTCACTTTCTAAGGTTGTGTCACTTATCTCTTCTTGTTCTTGTAATTGAGTTTGTTGTAGATTTGCAGACCTCCTTTGTATGATGGATATCCTTCTTAAGCCTAGTATCAGTCGTTGCAGTCTTTCTTCATTTAAATCAAATGGAAGAGCCCGAGTTTTTTCCCTTGGAAAAAGTATTGACAACAACCAAGGATTAGGCTCATTTGGTGGTGCTAAGTGTGTGTCTGTTACCATATTTTCTTGTGTAGATGTTTTAAGTACTGTATTGCTAGATGATTTTGTGTTGGTTTCTTGTAGAAGTTGCATCATATCTTCACCATCTGACTCCATACTAGGAGATCTTGGTTCTCTCTTGCTTCTCTAAGATGAAGGGGGAAATACTCGTGTTGATAACTGACTCTGAGGTATGTACTCTGATGGTAGTCTAGGTTTGTTAAGTATATCTAGTGTACGTTGTCTTGCCTCTGTTATCTTTGGTACATGTTTATATCCTAGCCCTTGATTATTTGGGTTTTCATGCAGTAAAACAAGTTCTAATCTTCCTTGCTTCTATAGTCCCAATCATGTGGTACCATCGTACCCATGTTTTTGTAGCATCTTGAAACCGTTGCCATACTGGTCTAAAGTTAACTTGGGTATTGTCATGTTATCTTCTTCTCTATATATCTAGTGATTGACATCTTCATTTAGATATTCTTCTTGTAAGTCTCCCCATCTAATGAAAGAGCATGAATCTGAGTACTTTACTATCTCTTTTCCTTTATCTTGTTTCATTACTATGTTCTGAGGCTTGCCAAAAGACCTATGAGAAAGAGATAATTGTCTGCCATTCGAGGTACTTGAAATGGAATATTCCCCACAACCAACCTTCTTAATATGTAAAGAAGATGCGATAGGTGTATTATTCTGTGTTTCTGTGATTGTTAATGACTCTATTTGTAATTAAAGTGGAGCTGCCTGATTGTTTGGTACTTGATTATCTGTGCTTGCCAGTTTAGGTCGCCATGAACGGTGATCTCAATGACATTGTATGGGAACTTAACACATTCATGAAAAGTTGATGGTACTGCCTATGTGGAATGTATCCATGGGCAACCTAACAACATGTTGTATCCCAATTCTCTATCTAGGACCTGAAAGGTGATATCTGTTGTAACTGGTCCCACCTGTATTGACAAAGTCACCACACCCTTAGAAGGGTGTTCCTCATCATCATAAGCTTTGATATCTATTCTCTTGGTAGAATCAATACAATGTTTGAGATATCCTAAAGATTTAATCAAATTCAATGTGCATATGATAAGGCCAGCTCCACCATCTATAAGTACTCTTCAAACTTTCTTTCGGTGAATCAAAGCTTGCAAGTGTAAGGGATCATTATGCATGGGTTAGTTTGTAGGTACATCCTACTCAGTGAATGCGACCTTTGAAGCTACCAAGTTTCCAACCATGGACTAGAATGTGTTCTCATCAATATCTCTGATAATAACTGAATCTTATAATGCTTTGTCAAGAACTACCTTATGAGCTGGCTAGATGCATAGTAATTCAAATAATGAAATTTGAGCTGGAGTTCACTTCAACTGATCCTCCATATTGTAATTGCTAGTTGTTGAAGGGGGATTTAAAGGTACCCCTTGTAATGTGACCTTTGACCTTCTAGTGATGACAACACAGTCTCTTCTTGTGGGATTTATTGTGATTGTAGTCACTATGTCATCTCCTGCACTAAGTGCATTTATGGCATAATCAAATGCAACATTGGTATAATTGTCTTGGAAATATTGTTTTGTGCATTGGAACTAGAAGCCTTTCTTTTTTCATTCTTGACAAAGGGATCCTTGAAGATGGTATGATCTGTGTTTGGTGTCTTATTAGCATCCACAGTAATGTCGTCTTGATCAATAAGATCTTGTATGAGGTTCTTTAGTTTGTAGCAACTTGTTGTCTTGTGACCTTTATTGTGGTGGTATTCACATAAATCATTGTCATTCCACCAAGAGGGATTGAATGGACTTGGTTCATATGGTCTAGCTTTTGGTAGAGTTATGGCATTACTTTGTATTAACTTTTTAAGTGCTGACTCAATAGGTTCACCAAGGGGTGTAAAGTTTCTTCTGGGTGCACCTACCCTTGGTGGTCTTGGATTGGTTGACTGCATTGCATTAGTGTTGCTTATCTGAGTTTGATTCTTACTGGAAAAATCAACTGGTCCTTGTAGAGATACTACTAGTTGAGCTTTATTTACAACACAGGCATCAACAACTTTGTCGCTTGTAACATTTTTGTTCCTAGGCCAAAATTTTGGCTTTTCATTGTTTGTACTTGTGGGTGGCCCATTATCTTTGTGGTGTTTCAGTATCCCTTTCTCTAATAAGCCTCTTGCACACTTGATGCCTTTTTTCATGATGTCTTTAAAATTGTTTAGGCATTGCATTTGTAATGGATACTTAATTTGGGGTACAAGATTTTCATTGAAAATATCCACTTGCTCAGCTTTGGGGATGTGACTAAGACATCTATGGTATAAGCCCCTCCATCTTTGCAAGAATGTAGCAAAGTTTTTTCCTTCCTTTTGCTTTGTTGCACATAAATCCATCAAGGTAACTGGATTATCTATATTGAATGCAAAGTTTGATATGAATAACTCAGCTAGTTTACCCCATGAAGCAATCTTAGGTGGGAGGTATGAAAATCATTCCAATGTTGTCCCCCCAAGACTCTTGGAAAATAGCCTCATTAAGTATTTATCATTGTAGCCTACTTCAATACATGCTGTGAAGAATTACCTGACATGATCTCAAGGATCAACTTTCCCTCTATACTTTTCGAACCTTGGAGTTTCAAAATACGGGGGAAAATGTGGCATGCATAATTTTTTGTTAAAAGGATATGGATAGAGGTCCTCCATCGTATAGCTCTTTTTGTCATTAATTGTTTGCATACTGGTCATCCGTTTCTGAAGATTCTCCATTTGTTGAGTCAAGATCTTTGTTTGAGTCAATGGTGTACTAACTTGATGAGTGTTTCCCACAAAAGGGATAGTGTTGGAGTATCTTGGAGCTTGCTAAAATGTGGACTGACCATGTAATTGTGTACCATAAGTCCTACCATGTGGTGTAAAGTATGCAAATTGTGTATTGACATTTGACTGAGTTGAGCTAGTTATCCCTTGATTCACATTTTGGCTACTGTAGACACCTAAAATTGTCCTGTCTAATTAAATAAATATTTTTATTTATTTAATTATTTAAGTCTAATTTTTCTATTAATTAAATAAATCTTTATTTATTTAATTAATTCATTTATCCTCTTCTAGCCTTATTTCTCATTTAAATAAATACCTTTATTTATTTAAATTGTCTTTTTCCTAAATTAAATAAATATTTTATTTATTTAATTGATCCCACTTCTTCTATTAATTAAATGAATCTTTATTTATTTAATTAATTCATTAGCCTTTTCTACCCATGACACATGTCATTCATCTCTTAATTCCTACACTACCTACCCTCTCATTATTTTCTTATTTTTTCTACCTAACCTCTAATCCTAGCCAACCATCCATTTATCTTTTACACCTCTCAATCTTATCCCTCCATTTCTTACAGTGTCTTCTATATAAGAAGATGCTTCCTTCATTATCAATTCTCCTATGCATTCTATCATTCAAACTTTCATATGCGATCAAGTCTACTTGAAACCACATTTCCGTTCTTTGTTGAACACTTGTGCACACATAAAATCTGAGAGTAAATATATCAAGCAAGATCAATGGAGATAGGAAGAATGGAGGTCTAAACCCTATTGGACATGTGATGGTATAATCTTTGTGATTTTGTTGATTTGCATTGTCTTAGGTAATCTCCATATGTTATGGTGGATCTTTGTTGTTGTTAGGCTAGGGTTTTTGTGGTTGAGTTCATTTTGTCTTTCAATATTGTTGTTGTTTCCATTTTTACCATAAACATTTTGGCACGCTCGGTGGGACTCTTGTCATTTTGCACTTAACATCTTGGTTGCATATTTTATGCTTTTGAAGTTGCAGATCTGACATTTCGACATTTTTGTGTTTGTGAATTTTGGAATCACGTTTTCATTTTATGCCACGTCTGTGACCCCTAGAATCGCATCTACGTCTTTGACATTATTTTACTTTTTTTTTGCAGATTGCAAGGCCACGTCTATGCATCTTTTAAATGCGTCTGCGTTGTAAATCCACGTCTGTGTTGCCGAAACACGTCTGTGAGGGTTTAAGGCACATTTGTGTCCTATAACCGCGTCTACGTGCATTTAATTGTGTCTGTGTTTCTGATTTTGCAATTTTTGGTTTTTGTTCCAGTTTTTAGGCCTTTATTTTATCATTTTTATTTTAGATCTGGTTTATTCGGGCTAACATCTTGTGATCTAGCTAACAAATTAGTGTAGCTTGTCTTTAAAGCAACATGTCTTGTCGAAGGCCCCCTTTTCACAAAGTCTTTTGGATCTAAAATTTACCTAACTTGTGTTCTTGCAGGAGGGGCATTATTGCAAAACTACTAACAAATCTTTGTTGCAAAATTTTGGCAAGGGTTTTTAATCTTTATTTTGTGCCTTTCTTTCATAGATTACCAAACACTTCAATTGGTGCACTAAAATTGAACCAGCATCTTTTGTGTCTTGAGAAATAGGATATTTTTGTTTAAATCTCTAGAGGGCCTGTCTCCCTGTGTGGTCATTAGGACTACTAGTGAGGAGAGAACGACCCAAGTGGTAGCGAGGAAAACCCACCTCTTCGGAACCACTATAAATAAATGTGTTCATGGTGAAAGCCATGGTCAACGTCTATTGATTAGTTCATACCGACACTATGTCTCCCCATAAACCCATTTGATCAAATTTATTTGATCAGTAGTAGGGCGTAACCCCTACCGGCTGGGAGCCTTCTATATTTACAAAGCTGAAAGTGTTGCATGTATGGCCACATGAGTGGATGCCCTTAATAGCAACTTTTTGTTTTAGAAAGCCAAAATCCTTGTAGTTGTTGGGGCAGGAGGTCGGATCTCTAGAGAGACCCACAAACATACGGTTCTTAGTAGAGATACAAAGTTCGCCACAGGGAGTTTTCGTGGGGACTGATGCTTGGCTGCCCTAGAGAAGTGAGTGCCAAGGGTGGAGCCAGTGGGGTCAAGCATCTAAGTATCCCCTCTAAATAGCGTAGCCTCGGGGGAAACCCCATGCGGGATCATCAACTATTGTCCTGGCCAACCATAAGAATTGTGCTTGTCTTCTTTTAAACATTCGAACATTCAAGATCAAACATCAAAACATTATGTCTTTTGTGTCTTCAAGTATATGCAAAAACATTTTTACATCAAACAACACACTTTCTTTTGAGTCATTTTGAGTCCAAACACTTGCAAACATTGAGTCCTCATCAACATTGTGTCCTCTTGTCACGAAAAAAGTCAAAAATTCATATTTGGTCACAACAACAACTTTACAAAATTGGAAAAATTGCACTTAGTTTCTGGAAACACGTCTGTGTAGTGTTCAAACACGTCTGTGCAAGATAGAAACACGTCTATGCAAGACAGAAACACGTCTATGTTCTCATAAGAAAAACTGTATTCGCAAAATCTCAGAAACATGTCTATGCAATGTTAAAAAATGTCTGTGTCCTTTAATCATGTCTGTGAAGTATATAGGCGCGTCTATGTTTAGAATTGAAAAACACTTACAGTCCAACAAACAAGAGCAATTAGTTTCAGATTCATTAAGCTTCCTAGGTTATTTCTTCGGGTTTTCATCTAGCATTCAACTTATATTTGGGTTTCACAAAGTTTATCATTGCTTTAAACCTTTCATTACATTCACATTTGTCTAAACTTGAGTGAAAAGGTCACTTGCTTGTCCTCATCTTTCTTTATCAACACACTACATACAACAACATTTTGCTAAGTGGTCCCTTGTCAAGGTCTATCACCTTTGGGTCTCATTTGATTTTACTTAGAGTCAGGGTTAACTTACCTCATCAAGAGAAACTATCATCTATTTGGAAGCCACACCTACTCTACCACATACATACTTGGTCTTACACTTTGGACATTGCAAGTACACCTCAGATTCATTTACATTCCATCCAACTCTTGATCTTCCACACTCTTTCCATTTTCATCTAGTCTCACACATCTTGGTCAAGACCTAGTTCATGGTTGAAACCCGTTCCCAAAAATCTAGGAGAGAAGCTAAAGAGGCTCAAGAGTTCACAAACATGAGTGTCTATGAGCATGACAATGATATCTTCTTCAATTATGATCATACCACATTATGTGACATGGACACTTATAGAAACACTCAAAATGTTGAGAATATGGATAATATGAACAACAATGATACACACAATGACAATACAAACAACATTTTAGTGCATTCAGCAGGAGTGGAAGACTCTACTATGGATCTCCATTTTAATAGATTGGTTGAAGAGACCATGAGAAGAGATAGACAATATTTCCTAGAAGAGATTGCACAAAGTGGAGCTAAGATACCTCATGATTTTGACATATCTCAAATAGTGGAAAATCGACCTATGCAAGAAACTCAACTCAACATGGATTAGAGGAGACCTAATAGTGGAGGTACTAGAGGACCATGTTTCATGCTTGAGTCGCCATCATCCTTGTTTCAAAAACCTGAGATCCCCAATACACATGGTCAAGCTTATGATACTCATGAAAGAGAATCTCATGAACAAATCCATATATGTAGACCTTTATGGAAGTCTTATGCAGATAAATACACTCAATTGCATACCAATGCTAAGGACCAACCTCCAAAACAATTGGATATCTAGAGGCATGCTCAAAATTTGGGTACAAGAAAACCTCGTGTCAAATTTGGGGGCAACACACAAGAGAAAACTCATGACATGTCTGTAGAATATGATATACATGGACAAAGCAGATATTCCATTCCTCATTATGACTCTATACTAGGTGGTTCCTATACGCAGTATCACTATAGACCTCCTCCATATGAACATGTCTATGATCAATACCATCCATATATGTAGTATCCTCTTCCTCCACCCGGTGGCTCAGGTATGGGATATGGTCCAAGAAGTTGGTCTCCACCTAAGAACAATTTGGAACAAAAACTAAAGGAGTTACAAAAGAAAATGGAGGACATAAATACACCAAAGCCAACTTACACAATGAGAGACATATGTCCCTATCCATTTGACAAAAGCATTCCAATCCCTCCTTTTCCTACACATTTCGTGACACCAAATTTTGATAAGTACAGAGGCAAGGGAGACCCTAAGGCACCCATAAGACAATTTTTCACAACTTGCATTGATGTAGCATCAGAAGAAACATACTTGATGAGACTGTTCCCACAAAGCTTAGGTGATCAAGCTATGGAATGGTTCTCCCAACTTCCACCTGGAATTAAGTCTTGGGGTGATCTAGCAGAAGCTTTCATACAACATAGAGACAAACAAATCAGTCACCACTTTGTGCAACACCAAGCAAAAGGATGGGGATTCATTTTCATCATTCTTACAAAGATGGAGGAATTTAGCCAACACATGCTCTTGTGAAATTCCACAAAAGGAAATGGTAGAGATGTTCACTAGAATGTCAACAAAGACATTTGTTATGACTTAAGGAAAGCTTGTTTGTCCACCTTCAAGGATGTCATTGAGAAAGGCTTAGCAACATAGAAGGTCTTAATTGAGCAAGGAGTCATTAAGATGTTCAAAGAAAACAAAGAGGACTTTAAAGGAAAAGACAAGCCACGATTTTGGAACAAGAACAAGAACACAATAAATGATGGTGTTGTCAATGCTAACAGAGTGAGACCCAAAATCATTCTTTCTGGATCAAGTTTTACAAACAACCAAGTGAATAATCAAACAACTTCAAAACCACAAAGGAAATACAACCCATTGGGAGAACCACTTGAATCAACTTTCAAGAAGCTAGTGACAAACAAGATAATAAAAATTCCAGACAATCCTTCATATGAACCAAAGGTCAAACCAAATTGGTGGAATGATGATGAAAACTGTGAGTATCACAAGACCAAGGGACATAAAACATGAAATTGTCATCAGCTGAAGAACATTATACAAGATCTTATTGATAGAGGTGACATTGAGATCAAAGGACATTCATCGAATCAAGAACATGAGATGTTTAAGGAACCATTCCCTAAACATGACAAGGCAAAAGCCAAAGCCACAGATGAGAAGACCAACTATACAGGTCATCCTATAACTATGATTCAACTGTTAATCACATTTTGATGGAACATTATGTCTCTACCATTATCATAAGGACAAAACGCCTAAAAATTCTACCCAAAGACCCAAAGTTGTCTTGAAAGGCATTGGACCTTCTTCTAAATCTACCTCCAAATGTAATATCACAACTCGAGGAGGTAAGGTCACTTTGCAAGGTGCTCCAGCTAAAACCACCAGTTCCTCATCAACCAAACCTGAGTATGATCTAGTAGAACAGTTAGGGAGGACACCCACGCTTATCTCCATCCTAGAGATTTTATGCATATCCCCCACACATAAAGACATTCTTGATAAAACTTTGAGAGACACTTTTGTCCCCACTGATTTGAATGTGGACTAGTTTCAAGCCATGGTGGGATACCTTTCCATTCCACATTCTCTCACATTCACTGAAGCTGACAACGCTTTCGTAAGCCAACCACATAATGAACATTTACACATTGAAGCCTTCCTACACAAACATCAAATAAAATGAGTCCTAATAGATGAAGGAGCTGGTATTAATATATGTACTTTGAACACAATAATACAATTGGGATATTCAAACAAAGCCATGAATGTTACAAACAAAATTACCATCAAGGCATATGATGATGAAAAGCATTCATCCAAAGGCACAATCAACTTATCTCTCAAAGTAGGGCCAGTTACAAAGGATGTGGTTTGTCAACTCCTAGACCTCAATCTCACATACAACATATTGCTAGGACGTCCATATATTCATGAGATGAGAGAAGTCCCATCTACATACCATCAATGTATTAAGTTTCCTCACAATGGAGTTGAAATAACAGTTAATGGTGATCCTAATCCATTTATATACTGCAACAAATTGAGGCCAAAAGATGAGACAATAATTCCAATTAATAGAGAAGCTATCCATCTTTTGCATATATTGACCCTAAATCATTAAAACCTTCAACATCAAAGAAAGGTGAGCTTAAAGGGAAATATCAAGACAAAGGCATGGGGGAATACACTCTAAATCAAACCATGTTCTTATGGCAAGTCATGAGTTCACCAAACATATATGGATGACCACATCCTTCTAAATGGGTATCTATCATTACGCTAAAATGGGATCCTACTATATTCCAAAAGTGGGGTGAAATGGAAGAAGAAGATTATACAAAATGCTTTAAAAAGACCTTGAAGATGGTACACAAGATCACATTAACATACCATGTGAAAAATATGGCAAAGGATTCAAGATCCTACAAAAGTTTGGATATGATGGTAAAAGTCATCTTGGCTTAAGAAAGGAAGGTATCACTCAACCTTTGCAACCAGAATTGACATTTAAAAATTAGCACTCAAAAGGACTTGGTTTGATCTCTTCCAAGGTAAACACTCACAAATCAAAAGAACCATTGCAAATCATGATTTCCAATGATCAACAAGAGAGCCACTATTACACCGACTCTAATGAATGGGAATGGGGTTCAGACAAATCCTCCAGTAATTATGAACTCATCGAGACATTCTGAGAACCAGGTGAACCCATAGAAGAAGAGGAATTTCATAGAAAATTCGAAGTTGGTCAAGAAACAACCCCTGAGGATCCCACATAGTCTTTGTCTTTAGGTTCTAGGTCAAAATCATGAAGAATGAGGACACCTATTCCGAAACGCGCTTTTAGTGATGACAATTTGGACTTGTTCATGATCGAGACAAATGAGGAGAGTGCCAATGATGACCTCGACAACTACCTTGACATACCTGAATAAAACTATATCTGCACCCTAATACTCGCTGACTTTGAAAACATTGAGGGCCTTCCCCTTGTTCACCACCAGCTTATTGACTGGGACCATGAAGGACCTGCACAATTCGACACATTCCAAAATGATGAAGCCTTTATCGACTATTTAGGCATATGAGATGATCTTCCGCTTGGGGACCATAAGGCGGGATACACTATAGAAATCAACAACATGACATATTTTGGTGAGGGTGCTAGGCCTTCCAGTCGCAAAAATGTAAAAGTAAAAACAAATCATGGGTTTTATGGTGAAAACCACATTGTGGCACTGTCGGACCCCAAAAAAGTAAAAAGAAAGGACATATTTGAGGGTGAAAACCTCTTTGAGGTGCCTGAAGATGGAAGGCTCGACATTCTCCCGGAATCATATGAAGAAAAAGCATCCATGTTAGTAGAGGAGACCATCAAAACAAACATTGGTACAGAAGAAATTCCACATAATATATTCCTGGCACAATCTTTGACAGAGAGAGAAAGATCAAAGTTCATAAGTTTCTTCATAGAGAGACAAATCAATTTTGCATGGTCATATGCCGATATGCCTAAACTGGATCCAGATTTAGTAATGCATCATTTAACAATTAAACCGGGGGCAAAGCCAGTGAAACATAAATTAAGAAAGACGCATCCACAAGTGGCATTATTAGTCAAGGCAGAGCTTGAAAAATTGTTGGATGTCGGATTCATACGCCCAATTGATTACCCTAAATGGATCTCCAACTTAGTACCAGTCAGTAAGCCGGATCGCAGCATTAGAATATGTACAGCTTTCAGAGACATCAATAAAGCTTTTCCTAAGGATGACTTTCCATTGCCAAACATTGACCTGATCGTAGATCTCATAGTAGGTTATGCAATGTTATCTTTGATGGACGGATTCTCTGGCTACAATAAAATAAAAATCGCATCCGAGGATTAGCACAAAATAGCATTTACTTGTCCCTGGGGAACTTTCTGTTGGAATGCCATGTCCTTCAGGCTAAAGAGTGCAGGCGCTACATACCAACGAGCTATGACTACTATCTTTCATGATCTTATACATGCAAATGTATAAGATTATGTTGATGACCTCTTGGGAAAATAATTAGATAGAGACACACATTTGGAGATCCTTTCGGTCATTTTTGATTGGTTGGAAAAATGCAAAGTGAGACTAAATCTCAAGAAATGTGTCTTTGGAGTAACCTCCAGAAAGCTCCTTGGATACATTGTTTCAAAAAGAGGAATTGAAGTCGATCTAGCAAAATTCAAAGTGATCCTAGAAATGCCACCACCAAGAAATACCAGTCAACTTCAATCTTTACAAGGAAGACTCCAGTCCATACGAAGATTCATAGAATAACTTGCAGATAAATGTCATCCTTTTCAGCACTTGCTACACAAAAACATCAAATTTAAATGGGATGATAACTGTCAACAGGATTTTCAGATACTCAAAGATTATCTTCTAAATCCACTAGTCTTGATGCCACTAGTCCCAGAACAATCCCTGTTACTCTATATATCATCTACATCAACAACACTGGGGGCACTCTTAGCGCAACAAGATGCTGAGGGCAAAGAAAAGGGATTATATTACATATGTCGCACTTTTGTTGGTTATGAGCTAAACTACACACCAATTGAGCATGCGTGTGTCGCTGTGGTTTTTGCTTCGTAGAAATTACAATATTACATGCTAACTCATAAAACTAAGTTGGTCGCAAGGATTGATCCATTGAAGTATCTTGTCAATAAGTCAACGCTTACTGGTAGACTAGCCAAATGGGTGATGCTCTTGAGTGAATTCAATATTGAATATGTGGACATAAAAGTAATAAAGGGATAAGCTATCATAGATCAGTTAGCTGATGCACCCATGATAGATGATGCTCCTCTAACTTCAGAGTTTCCAGATGAATCCATCTTGACAGTATCACACACGAAGCCTTGGCAACTATACTTTGACGGCTCATACACACAACATGGTGCAGGAGCTGGCATCCTCTTTATCACACCTCAAGGGGATTCCATTCCTAAATCATATCGCTTTTGATTTCCTTGCACTAATAACATAGAAGAATACAAGGCATTAACAACTGGATTATGGATTGCAGTTTAGTGGAAGATCTAGGAACTTCATGTTTTTGGGGACTCTCAACTTGTAATTTATCAAGCAACCAATGACTACCAAACAAAGGATGAAAAATTAATGCCTTACAAGAAAATGGTAGATGACTTCAAGTAACATTTCATGAAGTTAACCTTTGAGAAAATACCAAGAGAGTAGAATCAAGCCGCAGATGCCATGGCTACTATTGCCTCACTGATTGATCTACCACAAAATGAAACCCACTATGAGTTCTTGGTGGATAACCTTTTGGTTCCCGCATATGAGATCACTCGTATTGAGATGATATGTGTCGTTGGTCCTGATTCCCAGTTATACAGTTCCATTTTCACATACCTTCATAACAACACTCTTCCTTCTGACTTATCCAACAACCAACGCCACACTTTCATTCTCCAACTTCCCGATACGTCATTTTAGCCAATGTCCTATACTGTCAAGGTATAGATGGCACTCTCCTTAGATGTTTAGAAAGGGACAAAGCTCAGATTGTGTTACGCTAAGTTCATGAAGGAATATGTGGTCCACATTCTCGTGGTCCTACGTTAGCAAAGAAACTCATCAGGATTGGATATTACTAGCCCAATATGGAAAAAGACTCATATCAGTTTGTCAAAAAATGTAAGCAATGTCAAATTCATGGAGACCTTATTCATGCACTAGCACAAGAACTTCAACCGATTGTGACTCCTTGGCCCTTATGTCAGTGGGGACTCAATCTCATAGGAAAGATTCACCCTCCTCCTTCTAATAGCCACAAATTCAGTATGACTGCCACAGAGTATTTCACAAAATGGATTGAAGCCATGCCTCTTACACAAGTCACTGGAAAATAGATTGCTACATTCATTCTTAACTATATCATTTGTCAATACGGTATTCCTCTTTCCATCATTACTGATAATGGACGTCCCTTCAAAAACCAATATTTTCATGAAATTTGTGATCGCTTTCATATTACCCATCATTTCTCCACTCCCTATTACCCCCAAGGCAATGGTCAAGCTGAGGCATCTAATAAAACCATTCTTAAAATCCTAATAAAGATAGTTGATGACGCTGGTCAAAATTGACATATCCAACTTAATCTCGCACTTAGGGCTTATTGCACAAGTGTTTGCACGCCTACAAGAGCCACACCGTATTCACTTGTCTATGGCGTTGAAGCTATCTTGCCTATTCAGGTTGAGCTACCATCTTTATGAGTCTCTTTGCAAAACATTATCAATGATGAAGACTACAGAGTCTTTTTCTTACAAGAACTAGAACTATTGGATGAACGAAGACAAATTGCTTTTAATCATCTCAAGGCTTATCAACAATGAATGAGTCGCAGTTACAATCACAAGGTAAATCCTTGCACATTTGAGGTAGGTCACTTAGTTCTCAAAGAAAATCCTAAAAATCAACAAGACAGAGAGAAGAAGGGCAAGTTCGAACCAAATTGGCTTGGTCCTTACATCATTACAACAACCTATGGATCCGATGCATATTAGCTCTCAAGCATAGAGGGTGAACCTTTGGAGGATCCTATCAATAGAATGCACCTTTGTAGGTTTTACACATAGCTCTTCGGAGTATCCTAATTCAAAAATACAAAAAAAAAAAGAAAAAAAAAAGAAAAAAAAAAGAAAAGAAAAAATACAAAAAAAATAGAAAAATTGAAAAACATAAAGAGAAATAAATTCATCCAAAGATGAAAATCACTTTGGTGGTACCCTGGGAAAGTACAATGGTGAAAAATGGGTCACCAATGTCATGTATAGAGACATTGCTCCTCCCTCCTTTAGGATTATATTCCATCCTTTCACTTTGCGCCCACTCACAACCTTTCCATCCATAATAAATCAACGCTCATCTTATGGCTAAAACAAATCCTAAGTCTAGTGATGGGTGTGGAACTAAGAACATCACACATTCCGAGGATTACAATTTCTTCCAGTTTTCTTCAGTCTATCTGCGCACAATCCACAATAAAGCAACACTTGCATCGCCAATCCACAATTAAAGTTCTATTTTCTCTACAATAAAGTATCAGTTTCATGGATTCAGTCAGTTTCAGACGAGCCACAAGCAGCAGTGGACTTTCAACAAATCAAATCTTTCAACAGACTCAAACAACATTACGGTTCAGTGCTATCTATCATTTTGTGAACAAAAAAATTGTGACCACAATCAAATAGACTTATACAAGTGACAAGAGACACTAAACTTGAGGACTACAGTGGATGTTGGTGTCGAGTCTTGGTTTTCTTTTGATTTTATCTTTTGGGTGACATGTCTTTTAGCTTTTCTAGGATATCTCTAACTAGAGATCTTATCTCCATGATGTCTTTGACTAGAAAGGCGAGGATGGGGTATCATCACCTATATTTTCTTTGTTGTCTGTGGATTGTCTCTTAGTAATGATATGACTTGTCCAAGGATATGAGGACACCGTGATCTAGTATGAACTAGGGCATTCTTTGTTTGTGACTGTCTGATCTCCATGCAAACAAGTACAATGACTTTCTGGATCGAACATATACCTCGATTTTCATAACCTATTTTCCATAATAAAGCTCAATGATGATAATAGCATAAGAAGCTCTTTCACTTCCATAACTTCTATCTTCCATCGCCCTTTCTTGATTGACTTCCATCATCCTTCTTAAGTCTGTGTAGCCTGTTATCACATGACTGAGTATAATGACACACCAAAAATATTTGCATTTCATATAGTCTGCACCTGCATTACCACATATTAACATTTCATACATACATATAGATATCATAATTACATCATATCCTGCACACAACACATGTTAGCACATTTTACATTCTCATCCTGTGAATAGTTATTTGCATTATCATATTCATTTGCATTTCATACATTCACATTTTCATTTGCATAACATTTAGAAACATAAAAGAACAAAAATATATTTCATTTCATCATGTACATATTTGCATCCATATCATAAGCATCACATAGAAATATACATCATAAGACACATAGAAGTATCACATAGGTACACATGTATATCGTTGCCGCAAATATGAATCATCTTATATATATATCAAAAATCATAAGTGTCATGATACAATGATGTCAAAATCAGATGACTACAATCACCCGAAGGTGTCATCATACAAATGGTACAAAACTGACACATAGGGAGTCCTCTAAGGCTATGATGAACTCCCTCCCTCGGAGCTGGTTGGCCTTGAAGGAGTTTGAGCCCTGGAAGGACCCACCCCATGATCATCTCTCCTTCCCCCTCTATTTGGTGGTGGTGGAGGACCCATGACCCCATTGCTAGACGCCTGTCTCCTATCTCTCCCTCCAGAGGTCGTCGTCGTCCGCGATGGTCTCCGAAAGCTCCTAGCCCGCTGATCTGGTGGTACCACTCCATAGTATAGGTCTCACCAGTAAGCTATCTCCTTCCCTTCCCGCAAAACATAGGCGTATCCAACCCTTGTGTCCTCTGTTGCCTGTCTCCCTGCCCTTAGTGCTATCTCAGCCTCTATATAGAACTGAATAGCTCGATCCCTCTCCCACTCAATGTCCCTCGACTGTTTCCTGAGCCTAGCTGCATCCCTCTCCAGATCTTGGTTCTCATCTGCCTATCCCTGGTAGATCTCCCTCAAAGATAGTATCTCATCCTCCTCCTCTCTCCCCTCACCCTGTCCCTATGGTTGCTCCTGTGGCTGCTCCTATCCCTATCCCTATCCCTGTACCCTTTTGGGAACCTGTGCTGTTGATACCTATAACGACAATCCACCACTATCCCTCACTATATGTACCTGTCTCTCCTCTTTCCCCTCTCTCCTCTGAGCCACTCTCCTCTCTACCAGTGCACCCCACCTCCACCGTCGGCCTCTACCTCCACCATCCCCACTATCATCTCCGTCACCTCCACCATCTCCCTTTATCAGCTCCCCTAGATCCATCAACCGTGGAAATGGATGCTCTCCCCAATATGTAGTGTACTCTGCATCCATCTCTACATCCTCTACATTTTCCCATATGTCCCAAGGCATGGAAACCATCTCTAGAAGTTGTGTCACTGCCTGACCATAAGACAATAATGGCCCCAAATGCACATGATGCCTCATGGTCCGTACATACATCCCTGAACCCCATGGAATCTATTGTATCCTGCTGAACTACCTGCATACCCTATCTATCAACTGCCGCTCAATCACATATGGTGTCCGATCGATCAGATACCTACTTCTAAATGCACACGATAGCTCCACTGTGTCATCCTCCCACTCCTTACAGTCTAAGTACAACCTCCATACCACACTGTCTATCTCATCAATAACACGACGCCAATACTCTAGCCTCCCAATCCGTGGCTGTGAGGTAATCATATCATACAGGTGTACATAACTATGCCCATGTCCTCTACCCCTTAATTGTAGCTCATAGTACAAGTGTGCCAATAGACATGGTTCCCATGCAAACCTAGTGTGCTCAGTCACCAATGTCTCTAGAGTCCTCCCCCATCCCACAGCCAACCCTCGCTTCGCCTTGTCTGGACATAGGAATCCATTGATCACTCCTACCAGCACTGCCAGTAGAGCCAATCCTGTAGCTGTCCTAATGTCCAAGGCCACATGTCCTACCCTCATCTCTAGTCTTGGATCCTGAAACACTCGTCTCAATGCGTCCCTATCTCCATCTCGATTGTAAGGAACTAACTCCCCAACAATCAGTATCCTCAGTATCCTATATACATCCTCTAAGGTGACTGTCATCTTGCCCATCGAAAAATAAAAAGTACATGTCTCTGAGTGCCATCTCTCAGCTAAAGTAGTCAGCAATCCCATGTTTGCCCGAAACTCAAGCACATACATAATATATCGCAAGCCCATAGCCTCCATTGTTGCTTTATCCTCGAATGTCAGCTCTGCTCGCAAACTCTGAGTCGAAGGAAATCTCTCTTGTGACTCTAGCATCGGTAGGTCCTCCTGCAGTAAAACAAATCAATTGTGTCAATCCTAGTAGTACTCCCTGTTCATCACAAAGTGCTTCTTTTTATCCGAGTGCTTATATCTATCATATGGCACTCTATCCTAGTAGTACTCCCTGTTCATCACAAAGTGTTTCTTGTTATCCTAGTGCTTATATCTATCATATATGACACTCTATCCTAGTAGTACTCTATCATAGTTTCTGAAGATTCTCCATTTGTTGAGCCAAGATCTTTGTTTGAGTCAGTGGTGTACTGACTTGATGAGTGTTTCCCACAAAAGGGATAGTGTTGGAGTATCTTGGAGCTTGCTAAAATGTGTATTGACCATGTAATTGTGCACCATAAGTCCCACCATGTGGTGTAAAGTATGCAAATTATGTATTGACATCCAACTGAGTTGAGCTAGTTATCCCTTGATTCACATTTTGGCTACTGTAGGTGGATCCAATTGAAAGCTGAGTTATACTTGTTGAAGCAGGGTTTTGAGCTATTGTAGCTTACGTTGTTATATTGGGTATTGTCTGAGATGTAACATTAGTACTTGCTGATGCAACCATTGACTGTGCTGAAGTTGGAGTTGCTTGAGTATTTTGAGATACACCCTGGGTTAATGTAGCAAGTGTTGCTTGAGTATTTGTAATAGTAGGTACTTGAGGAACATTTTGATTCAATGTCACACCTGGAGTCAATATAGCTGAAATGTCCACCCCTAGAGGTAATTCGGCCCCATTTTGGACTAAGAGTGTGAGATATCTGTCTCTAGCATTGTTGATGAGAGCGTTGAGAATCATAAGCATTTTAGGATCTTGTTGGGCTACTTCCAACTCTTCTTTGTCAGATTATGTTGTATTTCATCAATGGAAGGCATCCTGTTTGTGTTTGTTGATAAGGTTGCGAGTCTCCGGCCCGATGTTTGTTGATTTGTGGAGAAGTTCATATTCCATGTTGGGTTGACCGAAGGGTTGTTGTTAGGTTCTATTTGATGTTTTTCCTTTTGAGCACGTGTTAATGGCATGAATGTTATTCCAAAGTGATCTTGAATCTTTAAGACTCTCTAAAATGCGAATGCAAGAATCAACTAAATGTAGCTAGGTATGCTTCTAAGAGTTTCTAAAGACTAAAATGCAGACAATGCAATCTATGAGTGAAACTTGCTATTAATGATTTCAGAATTCAAACACAAGGTTTTCAGCATATTGCCAAAATGCTTCTAGTTTTGCCTCTTCTTTGAGTTGATTTTTGAGGTCTATGTCAATTTGTACCGACTTTCGAAGTTCATCATCTATGACAATTTGGACTATGTCCTATTGGTCTTGATCAACTATCAATTCCTCAGCAAGAATATTTAAACCATCAATTATTTCTAATTGAACATTGTTTGGCCTAAGATTGGGTTGCTCAAATGGGAATTTACCGTCTCCTTTCAAACCCATGTGCTAAAGATTACAATACAGACTATGTCGAACCTAAGAATGATTGACACTTTTTTTTAATTACTCTAACGAGGATTTAGAAACTCTACTATGGTCTTTTCAACCAATTGTCTGATAGCTTCCTTTTGAGCTACCTGTTGATCTTTTTCCTTAATTTTTTTATCACGATAGATAGATTTCCGGATCTCATTGTCTATGACCATTTCAACTATGTCATACTGGGGACGATTAACTTTTAAATTCCAAGAAAGGTTATCCAAACTATCAATTATTGCTAATTGGTCGTTGTTTGGCCCAAAATTGGGTTGCTCAAATGGAAATTTGTCGTCTCCTTTCAGACCCATGCACTTAGGTATGTTTCTAAGACTCTAATGCAATACTGAATTCTATATGAGTGGATGCAAACTTGATTGAAGACTACTCTTTTGTGATGTGAGGACTTGTACAAGGACTTTGTGTAAGATGAGGACACTAAAGGACTATGCATGAACTAGATGCCTATGTCCTAAGATCACTTGAAAATGCCATGTTTTCCATCTTTGAATTTTACAAAAGTTTGATTTAAATGTGGATATTGAAACTTGACCTTGTTGATATTGACACTTGACTTTGTTGAGGTTTTGATCTTGTTGAACTTTGGTATTTGCAAAGACACAGTAGCAAGTAAAGAAAAAAATCTTAAACAAAGAGAGCACTTGTTTGAAGGAATTTGTCAAATCCCCATGAATGTTGAGATCTTTTTCAAGACCCCATTTTTTTTTTGACAGTGTTTTTGACAATTCGATATCACATCAATCAGACTCTCCTAAGGTCAAAAGGTCACAAGTATTACCACAACCCACATCTTGATACTCCGTCAGCTCAAACGGCCCTATCACACCCTAGGGTGCACCATTTTTTTGACTTTTCCTAGAAATTAGACCAAAGAAGATTGCTCCTCAATTGGCCCATTATCCGGGAAGATATATGGTGAGTGTCTTGGGGGCAGATTCTTCCCCACTCTTGCACTGTTATAATCCAAGTGTCTGGTTACTGACTCAGTTTGGCCTCTATTGCTATGGTTTTTAATCAGGCTTCCGTTCGAAGATACTCTTTGAAGTCGCACAAGCGCGATTGAGGCCTATAGCCCAACAAAGTACCAAGAAAGATGTAGTCACACAAGCATGATTGAGACCTCAAGGCCCTAAAAAGTGCTCGATATGAGATAAACTCAAATATGCTCCATCCCTTGAGATTTTCATCTCAAAAGGCGATTTGATTAGAGTGAGTTAGAATGCTTGGCTTTAGCCGTACTCACTTGGTTCGTTCCCTTCACACCGACCCCCTCAAGGCAATTTGGAAAGGCAGGCCCTCTAAAGGGTGTAAGTACATAAACTAAATGAAAACATAAAAGAAGAGAGTCTAGTTTTCTGATCACCCATTGAAGTGGAGAGCATAATACCTATCACTTCAAAGGCACGTAAAACAAAATTCTTTGTATCCTTTAATTGCAATGATTTTCTATTCTACACAGGTATGGTGTTAATTTTTAATCCTCATAGAAATTTGTGAAGTAAGGAAAAGAATATGTTTTGTTCTTTTTAATAGCACCAAAAGAAAGTTTTCTACTCTAACCTTGTAGAGGAAAATAATGGTAATAAACACATGGTGGGCTATCCAGCCTATCTTTCCCTCCATTACAGAGCTCTGTCTTTTTGCAATCAAAAAGTAATTATGACAAAAATCAGGAAAACAAAAAGACAGAATGAAGACAAACTTAAATTGCAATTGCAAATTACCTTTTGAGCGATTGTGGATTACCTTATGAGCAATTGCAAATAAATATACTATCAATTGCGAACTACTATGATAGCAATTGCAAATTGATGTCTGAGCAATTGCATAGCATTGTCATGTCAATTGCGGATCAGTTAAGTGATTTTTTTTTTAATTCAAACAGAAGTAAAAGACAAAAGATAGAAGTTTATTCTACAATGATGTTACTCCAAATCATGTGAGCCATCACATCAATGTCATCATAAAAGTTAAATTTGGCAAGGAATCGATGGATAGTTCTATGGTATTGAGCGATTTCCTCTCCCTCTTCAATTTCACAAAGTTATTTTTCTATCTTTAGTAGCCCTTGGTATGTTCTTTGCTGTCTTTTATGTTGTCTTGCACTACTGGCACCTGAAATTTTGAAAGCCACCTTTCCTACCATCAGATTAGATACATTTTATACAAATTTTTTTTTTTTCCAGAATTTAATTTTTTTTATGGGTTAGGTGCGCAAAACCAAATAAATAAGAAATGAAAAAGACACATTGAATTTTTGGCCTTTTTCTGGAAATTGCAGCAAATTTTAGCAATTGCGTGGGATTTTAACATCAATTGTGGATAAATATTAGCAATTGCGAATTTTTGTGCTGTCGATTGTGGACCTGCATTTTCTGGGCTCGTACATATCTGCAAAATCAAACAAAATAGAAATTAAAGGTTAGATATGATCTTTCATGTCAGGTTCACCAATTGTTTCCATGCTTGAATGTCGCAAATGCTAAAATAGGGAATAAGGACGATCACAAGATCCTTAACTATCAAAGCAATTCCAAACACAAATCAATGAAATAAAATGCATAAATTAAAGAATTAAACAATTATCCTAATTGAAAACCCCCTCAATTGCATTGTAGCTTCCATTTCTCTTCTCCTTAGTTGTTGTTGAATGGCTCTCAGGTATTGCATTGATTTCCTACATAGATTAGCAACTATTTTGAAGATTGTGATCTAGCTTGAAAATGAGAAAAGGGATTGAATTTATTAGATTTTCAACACAAAGGAGGTGAGGATATGAAATCAAGTGCTGATTGATAGATAACTAAAATTGATTGTTTAGTGAACTCAATAGATTGATTTGTTAACAAAATTGATTGGAGAGTGAACTCAATTGATTGGAAAGTGAACTCAATTGATTAACTAGTAGACTAAATTTAGACTAGTCAATTGATTAAATTGATTGAGAGATAACTGATTAGATGGATTAGAAGACTGAAATGATTGATTAGTCATTAAAAGTTGATTTTGAGTTAAAAAGGGTGATTGAAGGGTTAACTGATTAGTCAACTGATTTGATCAATCAGTTTGATTTCAACATGTGTTGTAGGATTTTGAAATTGAATTTAATTTCAATTTCAATTTGGATTTGAATTTGGACTTTCAAATGCTCAAATGCACATGGAATTAATTGAAATTCAGATTTGGTGAAATGTTAATTTGGAAGAAATGAAATTAAGTGAAATGATATGAAACTCGAATTTGAGGAAAATGAAATGAAATTAATTGGAATTAGAATTTGGTGAATTTGAAGAATAATTAATTAATTTAAATGAAATTATTTAAACATTAGAAATATAATTTAATTAAATAATAAAGATTATTTAACTAAGGAAAATGTCACAATTAATTAAATAATTAATATTTAATTAATATGTAGACGAGGATTAATTGATTAAATTGATTTGAGAATAGAAATTGAATAATTAGCAATGTTGAATGTGATAATCAGAAGAACTAATTAGTTTAATCAAATAATTAAATAATTACTTAATAAAGTAGATGAATAATTAGTATGCGATCAATGCAACATTTTTAGGTGCCTACATCATCAAATCAAGAAAATAAAGTAGAGATACATACCTCTTCCCTCTCTTGATCCTTTGGCATATCAGGTGCATTCATCAATTCTACAAATCCCAATTACCGTTGTATATAAAAGAGACAAAAAAGACTAATCAATCTACAAGTTCCAATTAAGATAATTTAAACCTTTTCAAACAATTGTGTCAATTAAAAATGTGTTCAATTACCTTTTGACGTTTAGGCGTCCTCGAGGAGGTATCCTAGACACGTGTGGGGTACCCTAGAATAAATAAAATTAACACAATAGATATTAGTAGATAATATTAAATATAATTTAACAAATCTAAATTTAAATGACTTTCATAATCTATCAAAAGAATACATAAAAAGAGGTGTGCAAAATATGATACTGCATAGCTTTCTAGGTCAAAATTGATGGCTGAGAGTGTAGCATTATCAATCTGGGACATTTGATCCCCTGACAAAGCCTATAAAACACAAAATAAATATACATTAAAGAGAGTTAGTATATCTTATAATTTTTTTTTTGAATTCAAGGTACTATTCTATTTTAACATGTTAGAAAATTTATACCTTAAGCGTCGAAGCTGCAACTGCAACAACTGCAGGAGGAATACTAGATGGTGTATTAACACCCGTTGCAACATTCTGAAATGCATATTATTTATATCAATTTAAATCGATCTTTAAATGAAAATTCATTTACATTTACAAGTTTTAAGTGATTAATAAATAAAATGTTATCAATTCAAATCAACACACCTATGTTTGCGTGTGACCACCAAACACCATATCCATCAAATCATCAATCAACACCACATCCTCTATAGTGGTAGTCTGACATCTACTCCCACAAATTATACACAGATGGGACGTGGAGCCATCTACACTAGCCTCGACATTCATCCCCAGAGAATATACCTGAACAACTGGGACACACATGCTGAATGGGCTCACCAAGGCCAGATGGCTCAACTACTGCATCATCGTTCGGGCCAAGAGGGTGTGATAATTGTGTGCCATGCTGAATGATGGCATCAGTCAATGCAGTGCCCACCTGAAGAGTCTGTAGCTCCATCAACTCTTTCAGGGCTACTGGGATCGTGACATGGATGACAAGTTTTGGTTATAGGGGGATGCGACTTTGGGGGTTTAGTACCCTTTGGGCTCAAGGTCTATTTTGGGCAGAGCCTCCACCTCTACCCTGAAACTCTCTCATATCAAAATAGTTCAGCCGCTCATTGAGGATAAACTCACAATATAGTTTCCTCAAAAAATATAATGGAACCTCAAAATTATTACTAGGTGGTTGGTCAAAGACCATCCACCACCTATCCCAAAAAGCATTTTTCATCGCCAAATGGCTACACTAGTGTATAGGAACCTCTTTGAATTAAGAGGTGAGGTATCACCCATTTTGAGATCAATAAAAAGAGCACATATTGGTGCTTTACTTATGTTTTTTTTTCACTTTATTATATGACAATCCACTAGCATAAAAAGAACCACATCAATCCCTATAGCTTCCCCATTTTATAATTTGATTGGAAACTTAATTGGCACTACTAGCCAATAATTCTATGGCTGTGGCAAGGGATGCATGATGCTCATGCTTGGATGCCTTCAGCCTATTCACCAGTCTAGTTATTTTGTCAGTGTTTTGTGTTATCTGGTTTATCAAATCCTCCTGTGTAGCTTGTGAATGGTCTACTAGAGGAGATGGAGGGTTTGTATCTTGAGGGTTTTGTTGTGCATTATCTTGTGGGTTTTGCCCTAAGTTTTCAGGAGGTGTGTCTTACTGGGGGGCAGTATTTTTAGAATCTGATATGCATTCATAACAAAAAATTAAAAAAATAAAAAACAATGAATTTACATTATAATTACGAATATAATTTATCAAATGCATAAAATAGATGAAATTTTTTTGATCTCATACCTCTTTCCATTGTTGGTGTCTTTGATTTTCAGAACCCTGTTCGCATATATATTGTTGTTTAAAACCCTCAAAGTGCTTTTCTTGCAGCCATGTGTTAAAATGACCCAGTTAGTCACAGTCAATTTTTTTTATTGACAGTAAAACACGCACGGGTTTTGAAATCTAAACCGTGTATGCATTTAGTATAAGAAAAACCCCTTACATGGTTTTGCTTCATTTAGGCTCGACAAAATGAGCCTAAACGCGTATAGGGTTTTTAAAATTTGAAATAACTCGTGCACGTTTTATGTTTTTTTCAACTTTTTTGGGGGGTGTGTCCACTTTTTTGCACACCATCTTGGTGCACACACCCGTTAATTACATATTGGTTTATTGTGATACTTTTATCATTGTGTAATTATGCTCATGGGTACCTTTCAAGGAAGGATTTAAATTCAATCTGCATGTTATAGTGGATTTGTGGAATATTTACATTGTTAACAAGAATGGGCGTGTAATAAACTACTGGAATTATTTTAATGCCACACATTAGCATAGAACAAATTTCTTAATTTAAGTTATTTTACATATGTAGTAATATTTTTGTTTCTTGGACATGAATCTTTTCCCGTAGGTGGCACTGGATTGCGTATTTTCCCTCAGAGGATTTCTTGGAATCATTCAACTAAACAAATCCTCTCTCCCTTTTTTTTTTTTTTTTGAAAGTAGCAAGAGGTTATGTTTTCAAATGTGTGTTTGATATCCTCTTGTATCCTTGAGCAATGCATGAGTCAATTTCTTAGTCAAATTTCAAGAGTAATGGGATCAGGGATATAAGTTGATTGCGCAAATAAAGGATCCCTTGTACAACTGAGAAATATCTACCATGTTGTTGAATTGTGAAGCCATAATTCTTTGGATACCATATTGAATGAGCTAATTTGTAATAGGAATACCCTCCTAAGTTAGGTAGAACTATAAGTGAAGAAGACTTAGTTAAGCCTTGTCTCTATTGTATTTTACTATCCTTGGCACGTCGATAGTTCAGATCTATGCTAAAGGTTCATTCCCTGACACGAATCATAGTGACATGAATCATAGTGAAAGTCCTTAGGGTAAAGGAGAGAAAGAGAAATCGCCAACACACCTTTCCTCTCTTACACCTCTTTCACTTTTCCACATTTTTTTACACTTGTCATCTCCTTTTTCTTCCCAAGATGTGCTCACACATCATGTATGAGTACATCTTGGCCGAGCTTCACCATGAAAAGTGTTGTTCCCAATTCCTCCACATTGTAAAACTTATCACAAGGTTGAGACTTTAATCCATGTCACCTCCTCTCATACAATCTTAGCCGTTCATGCCACTTTTCATCTTGAACTTGTATTTTTTTCATAAAAAATCTATAATGTGGATCCTTCTCCCTTCATTAATCATCACTTGCAATCACACTATTTTTTGCTAAACTTTCCATCTTATAATCTATATATTGTTATGTTGTTTGGAGAGCAATACAACTTCCAAAATCAAGAAGAGAAAATAAACTGAGATGAATGCCTCACTTTGCTCATTCATGGAGATATGAAGGTATAAAGTTGTTCCTATTTTTTTTAAATTCATGTTTATGCATTAGCTAAATGTTTATTTCCATCCTTTTCAATTTGGAATACCCAGTGGGATCCATGTCGCTTGAAATTTAACACTAGTTTTGAGATTTTTGAAGTTTTAATGCTCCAAGTCACAGATCAACGTCTTGTCATGCAATTTGGCACATGCATTTTTTTGTGCAAGTGCTTCTACTTTGGCACCTTCACCTAGATTAATTAACCTCTTTTGTTGCAGGGTTTTTTTGCTAATTAAAGTATTTAAAGAATATTAATTCTACACTTTGCTATATTTGTTGTTATTCAAGTCTTGTTGATTTAGTCTCTTTTTTTTTATAGAAAATATTGTTTGCAAGGATAACTATTTTTGTAGGTCTCATATTTCAGCACTACACCTACAGATTGATGCCTGTTCTCTTTAATGCCTATGCCTATGGTTTGATGCCTCTACCCTAGTTTACTTATTATTTTTTATTTCGTCACATTTTTACTTATATGTCAAAAAATCTAAAAATAAAGGAAAAGTCATAAAACCTGCCTATGCATCAATGTATGTGATTTTTGGTGCTTGCATCTATATATCAATGCCTTTATCTATACTAATCAATTTTATGTTTCTTGGGATACTAACAATTTATGTAACCTCTTCATGCCTATCAAAGCCTCATTTGACAACTATTGACTTGTGGCTTTGTAGATTGACTTGCTAAATTTTTGTTTTCCACTAGTTTAGTTGCACTAAAGTAGAATGGTAGGATAATTAATCTTGGTTGTCATGTTTGGAAAGTTGTGATTTGTGTATGCTCACCACTTGTGCAAAGTTGGGTGATAGAAAACCTCACTCACTTTCATTTTGTTTAGATTAGATCTTAACTTATTATGTACATATTCTCTCCCCCCAGCTTCATGGATCTTGAGTGTAAGAGAAATACCAAAACCTTCCCTTTTTTTTTAATTTTGAACTAGAAGGCTACTTGGGGATTTCATCACCTTGAGGGGTGATCTCAACCACATGAACCAATGAGGTATGTAAAGGGGTGAGAATGAAATTTGTAGCCCAATCTATGTCACATCGTGTTTAAGGAAATCCTAAAGCTTGGGTGATACCAATATAAGGTATTTAAGGCTCTAGTTCGAGTAGCTTAACTACTAGGGAGGGAAAGTGCTCATGATTTGTGTCTTGTGTACCTTGAGTATATAGAGGACTCCCTAGAGAACTTGTAAGAGCCTAGAGATTTTGCCTGTTATTCTTGTGGTACACCACTACTAGGGAGGGAAAGTGCTCACATTATGTCTTCATGTGATCAATATAGAGCTTACTTTGAACAAGGTTTGGCCACCAAGGTAAGAGGTGTATGGTGGTTCATGATCAAACATTCTCTAGCTATCTTCAAATGGTAATATGTCACTAAGTGTAAGTTGGCTCTCCTAAGTTAGTGACATCCAAATATTCCCATATTATTTTGCTTGGGAACTTTCTTATCCTAAGTAGAAGAAGATAAAGTCCTAAAACAACTCCATTTACTAAGGATGTAGAAATTACCAAGCTTATTTTCACCTTATTTTATCCAAATCCAAAAATCCAATCCCAAAAACCAAACATCCATAAAAAGATCCAAAAAATCCTAAATAATCAAGATCCAAAATCCATAGTCCTAGTCCCAAAAGTTTAGGTTGTCAACCAATACCCAATTCTTTTAACATCCATCTATCCTTAAATGAACCTTATTTAATACCCAACTTCAACCAAACCAACCTTAGTCCACCATTCAACCCATACTTACCCTACTTTGACTTAGATATCTCTTAACCTTCCCAAAAACCCCATCATTTACCCTAGACCAATCCAACCTTACATCATATCCATATCCAACTCAAACCTCTTACATATCTTAACTTGTCAAAACATTTGACCAACCATCCAACATCTTCAACCAAACATGCCCACCAAATCATAACACACTAGGGTCACCATTTTATGATATATACAAGGGTTCAATAAAAAAGGCTCATGGAATCCAACACAAATGAACTCTGCAATAGTTCATTTTACCCAAATTGTAAAGTTTAATCTCGGTGGGTGTTTACCCAAAAATTCTTGCCAAGGATTGAAGTTACAAACCCAACTCTTTGGAAAAAATTCAATTCCATTCACCAATAAAGACTAAGACAGTATCTTTTCCTTTAATGCTTCTGACAAACATTCAAGCAGAAAGTACCCATTTGTTAGAGATTTTAAAGAAACCTCAAAACCCCATTGCTAAGACCACCAATTTTGAATTTTAATTTGAGACAGCCATTTCCCAACCCATTTGATGAAGAATGCTTGATATTTAAGTCAATTTATCATAGGATCCAAGAAACGCGAAGAAACTACTACCACCTTACATTTTGCAATACAATTGGGTAGTTTATGTACAAGATTCCTTTGTTGAGGTCAACCTTGAGGGTTCCATTGCTTTCTTTTAAAATCTGATTGTTGATGAGCACCCACAATATTGGGGTTGAAAGGAAGTCTTGAATGCAAAAGAGATTTGAATTCCCACAGAGGACTAGAATTAGCTCTAGTGGCAATAGAATGGTAGAACCTTCGATCTTGTGGTAGCAAAGGGGCAAGAGAAGGGCACACATTTCTTGAAAATAGATTTCAACCAGAAGCTCTGAGATTCGCCAATGATAAGAATGAATAATATTATATTTTAATTTTTATTATATAACCAGATCCTCTCAAGATTAATTCTTAAAAATATTTTATTTTATTTAACTTCTTTTGATAAAAATGATATAATGATAAACATAACAAATGCTTAAACAAGACAAACACAATGAAATATATATATGTATATAAAAATAGAATAAGAATTAAATATATGATAATACATCTATACTTTAATAAATTAAGGCTAAAGAAATGGACCATGTAATATTATTAGGGTGTAGTATAGATCCTCTAAAACTGAAAAATAACATATAAACTTGGAACTCAAGTTGAAAATCAACTTGATGCTTATTCATTTTGTCTTGTAATGGGTTAACGCAGTCGGCTTAATCGAGGAGAACAAAACTGCAAATTTCAGATCTATCGATGGGGTTGTATCAGCAGCTCTTTATGGTTGGATCATATCGAAAGATGACTCCATTGACTGTATAAACAAAGGTACATTGACTCCAAACTAACGGGTATGAATGATCCAAAACAACCTGAAAAAAGTTGTGCAATGGTGTCTCCGATTCCTTGCTAATGGCCGTCCTGTTTATATGGTGAGGATCATCAAGTTTCTTGAATATATCGATCAAAATGGAACAGCTCAGAGAGACAATAAATTATATAAACCATGTACGAAAATGTCTTAATTATGGTGAACATGATATAATCTACAATGTTATTAACGGAGATCCAATTATTTGGACTGAGATGAACAGTTGAAATGAGATTATAGTCAAAAGGCCATCTTTCAATTCACTAAAGGGTGCAGATTTATGAGTTATATAAGCATGTAATCCTTCTTGCTTCTATGGGTAGTAGTCGGCTTTTCTCCAATTAAGCTGGGCTAGTAATTTCCGGGTGGTTATCTTCATCACCAACAATATGGCCAAGCTATCATTTCATACTCATTCCTTACCAGATGTTCAATCATGCAATCATTCCTTCTCTGCAAAACCACTACTTATTCATTAAGGAGGAAAAAGCTACAAAGGGCACAGCTTCGCATCAGGGCATTGAACAATACATCGGAGGGGGCCTCTTCACCTGCCATGAGTTTGTACGATGTGTTGTCTGTCTCTCAGAGCGTGGAATTGAATGAATTGAAGAAAGCTTATAGAGAGAAGGTCAGAGTTTACCATCCACATGTTTGCCCACCTGGTGAAAGAGAGGAATCCAGCAAGATGTTTCTTCAGGTGCAGGAAGCCTATGAGACTCTGTCTGATCCCATTCTCAGGGCTGACTATGATTTTAATCTGCATTTCAATCCCCAAATAATGTTATTGAACAAGAGAAATGGGAGTGTGAGGGATGGTGCCAAGCAGCAATGGGCGGAACAACTTTAAAGGCTTAATAGAAAGATGGGCATGGGCATGGAGAGGGAAAGTTGGGGGGGAAGAATGCGCAGAAACCAAATAGTGGCCGAAGTCCCCACATACTAAGTTTGTTGACCACAATCCATATCATACACAGTGACTGTCCATGCCCATGCCCATGGACTTCAATAGATTAGTTAACATATGAATTTGTGGTTTTACTGTTTCAGTATGCCACAACTTTGTATGTTGTAATTTTAGACATGACCAAGAATGAGCTTCTGAATGTCATCCAGAAGTTTATCTTTAACAATCACACATAAGAGCTCTGAACATTTGTAGGAGACAGAAAAGCACTGTACAGAACTTTAATTCATTTTTCTCCATGAATTTTAAAATGACACAAGAAACAAAAATCATTGTGCTCAAATGATTTCCAACTTCAAAAGTGGTCCTGTTCACTTTTCCGGGAACATTTGTGTGATGTAACTCCTAAAATTCCCTTGATTCGTCTCCTTTTGGTCAACTTATTTTCATGGTATATAGAATCTGTGGATTTAACTTAAAAACCAAAATTTAAAAATTCAAATGGTGAATACATGTTGGATATGGGATTGATATGCACCCATGAGTCGATTCATTATGTCTTATTATATAAAGACATTTAATTATCATTGATCAATCATTTTATTTATAAGATGTATTCTCAAACATTTTGGTTTGAAGTTTTAAAAGGAATTAAAATATTCTATTAGACATTTAGATCTCATGAATGTTTTCTTATTGTCTATTAATCAAGAGGTTGACATACAAGAACCTAATTTTTATGTTTTGACAACTTTTTCAAAGTATTTCAAATATCGTGAGTTTATTATATTCACCAAAGGGTAGGCAATCTAATGAATTGGATGATATAAGTCTACACTATGTCAGATTAGGTTTATTGTTCATAAAATAGAAATATGTGATGTGCAATTGATTCATTGTTAAAAAATAATTATAATTCTAAATAAAATTTTAGATAGTCATCATATCTAAATTATTTTTTATACACCAAGTAAATGGAATTTATTTTACATCAATTTTTAAGTGCATCATTAGTTCAATGAATTGGATAGTATAAGTCCATGCTATCCCAAATTAGGTTTATTGTCCATAAAATAGATATATATCATGTGCAATTGTTTCATTGATAAAAAATAATGTTAATTCTATATGTAATTTAAAATAGTCATCATAGCTAAATTACTTTTTGTACACCAAATAAATGGATATTTTTAGAAACATGTAAGAAAAGAGTAGTTTTAAAGGTGAGAAGTGAAGTTTCCTTAATAGAATTAGGGAATACACAAGAGAAAGCTAAAGAAATTATAGAATAAAATGGAGTTTTGCATACATATAGAAAAGATGTTTGACTATCAACAAAGCATTCACCACTTGAATAGTACAAAGTTCAACAACAAAAAACATGATTTGTTTTTATCTTAGATACCAAATCACCATGACAAATGAAGTAGTGAACTTGTCAATTACAAAGGAAAAACTTAATTTTTACATAATGTGAGGATATAGACAGTTACTGAATGATAAAACACAATTAAAATGACACATGAGGAGTACTAAGAGGTTAGCATGATGGTTTTACCTTAGAGGTATCAATTGAAACATATATGCATTATATTACATGCCACATAAGGTCATGAGTTTGATTGATGAATCGTCATTGGACTTCACATATAAGCCTATCTAGATTTTGGAACTTATGCATTGCGTCCTTGGGAAAGGAATTTCATACTATGCAATAGATGCCATTTCTTGAAATATGGCATAAGGACCTCAATTGTTACCATTGGCTAGATGTCTAATATGTAGTGCTTCAAAAAGGGATTAACTAATCATGTGCAACGTAATGATATTAAAAAATATAATCAAACTAAATAGACCATATTATTCTCTATTGCTATAGAGTTAGAAATACCACCTAAGTGTTTGCAAAGTCACATCCAATTGATTCCTACAAACTAAAAAATCAACATAAATCAAGTGCATATCATATAATGATTAGTACAAATATCTTTTAAAATTAGGGTTACAAAGGTATACCATTTACGCAAGGTTTGGTGATATACTTGGGTTGATCCCTAACAAATAGTTACATGAGAAATAATACTATTTAAAGGGGGTTAGTATTTTGTATAAATAAAAAAATTGAGGTTTGATTTCTTTAACACTCATAAGCTTAAGTGATTTCGTGATTTTTAGAGCCTTGGGAAGATAACAACTATTTTAGGTATATGAGTAGTCAATAAAGAGGTAATGGTCATTGTAGATGCACCAAAAATTATAAATATAGTTGATATATATACAAACACACAAGGTTTCAATCATATATTATCATTTTCCAATACTTAATGTCATGTCTCTTTTTGCAAACATAGTACTTACTAAATATAGTAAGTCCCCATTGGCCAAAAATAACATGTTGACTAACACAAGATACAATGGGAAAGATTATTTATTTGATATTTTATATTATCCCAATGCAATTTACATATTTTCAAAAAATAAATATTAAAATGATTATTATTCTAGTGGATCCAACTTAAGAGGCATTAATGGTTATGACAGTTATGATAGGTTTTATGACAGGTTGTCATAGTGGGAACTACAATCTATTTTTAGAAAAGAATCTAAATATGGTTATGGGAACTCTTTAAAAGTCCTATTTTGAGAGGGGGTATTTCAAAATCATTAAAATTAATATTTATTTTATCCTCTTGGGTTGTGGAAATTTGTCTCCCAACTCTCTGAAACATTCCACCCTACAATAACCTATGAATAGTTTGTCTAAAGGGTCCAAGGGGTTGAGCTTAACTGGTTAAAACACTGGGTTCTCATTGTGGAGACCCAAGTTCAACTCCCAATAGGGACATCTAAAAGTGGAATTCTAAGTTGTGACTCTTGGCCTTCCATAGGATGGGGAAGGTCTTGGGGTCAATCTAATCAAACATAATAATAATAATAATAATAATAATAATAATAATAATAATAATAATTCAAAGATATGTAATGGGGATGGGGGCCCCTACTGTGTCCCCACTGGTTCATAGCTCCAGTCAAATGCTATTCAGGCTTTAGCCAATTACCTATTAAAAAAAAAAATAGTTTGTCTAAACCTATAGGGTCTTGTGGGGTCCCTTGACAATAATCTCTCTCATTTTTTGAAGACTCCAATCCAATTGGCCACGGTGAAAGATTTTCTAGTGTTGCAAAAATTGTCAGATGCATTCAATGTAAAGTTGCAAGATAGCATAATTTTGATTCTTTTTGTTTTGGGGCTAAATTTCTAGTGATAATATGTCCAATTTATTATTTTTATACTAGGAATGGTCCCATCTCATACCCCATCTCTCCCAAATATTCTATGCTACATTGTACTAAAGCTTTCTCTTAAGAGCCCTAAGCGTAAAAAACTATCAAACTTTAATGAGTTATTTCTCAAAATATATGGTACATATGAACATTTTTTTTAAACCTATAGGTGTATGTAGGGTGCCTCTACAATAAATTTTTTTCAAGAATACAATTTAGTTGGTCATGGTATAATTTTTTTAAAATGTTGTACAAAAATTCTTAGATGTATTCAATGTAAAGTTGCAAGGTTGCAAAGTTTTTGCTCTCTATGTTGTGGGGACACATTGCGAGTTCCATCATTTTTAGGTGGGATGTTTATGCTAGGAATGGTCATCCTTTTCACCCAAGCTCTCACTAACATTATATGATACACTCTATTAAGACCTTTTTGTAGTCCCCTCCCTAATTTATCTTCCCTTTTTTTTGCATTTATAGACTATATTGATATAGCTTAGACTATCTTGTGATGCTTTTGATAGATGTTTATGGATTTATTTATGATTTGGATGCTTCATTATTGATGATAGACATATAGTATTTGTAGTTGACATAATGGTTTCGTGTGGATGATGATATTTATGGATTATTATGATAATGGACTCTTATTTGATGATATATATGTACTCATTTTGTAAGAATGGTTTATATTTGTATACGGTGATTTGATGGTATCTTATGATGTACTAACCCTATTTCATGATTATATTGGGTACGATGATGATTATGATAGTTCTTGGTTGTCGTGGTTGGCTTCTACTGTATTTGTGAAAGGGACGATGCCATACCACTTATTATGAGAATGATATGACATTGTGATTCACCTCCACTTGTCTGTTTATTTCATGATATATGTTTTTATATATGTTGTTGTCTATATATTGGTGGTGACAGGTTTGCAGGTTCCAAACATCGACTCCACTTGGCTTCACAGGTATGAGTGTGTCTTTATCCCAATGGCAAGTTGATTGGAGATGGCATGAGTTCCTTCTACACATGTCAGGCTTAAGTTGTCATCCTTGTTAGTTTATGCATCTTGGCTTGGGTCAGTGGCTAGAGTCTTGTGTGGTGATGTTGAACCAAGGTAGGGTTGCCTTGTGGCGCTATGAGTATTTGGTAATTTAATTAATTAATAATTGAATCATATAGTTTAAATAAATTAAATTAAATTATAGTATGATATTTAATCAATTATTGGGTGATTTATTAATATCTATTTATTGATTTAAGTGTTTATTGCATATTTATTATTTATTGTTTCATTATTTTATTAATTGAGTCTTTTGGAATTATTATCCATTTATATAGTTGAGGCTTTAATGTTAATTTGGAGTATCTATTTATATTCCCTTTGGTTATTTTATTATTGGGCTTTTATATTTAATTGTGCCCATGGTTTAATTTATTATTGGTTGTTTATATTATTATTTCCCTTTTATCTATTGGGTTAATTAAATATAATATTTACTTTACCTACCCTATTGTGCTATTAGTCGAGATAATGGGGTAAGTTATTTAAATATTATTTTACATATTTTACATTGGTTTTTGAGAGTGTTAGTATGAAATATATTTTAATATATTATTTTGATTGGCTGACAGGTTTTTATAGTTTTTGGTTTAATTCTCTATTTACTAAGTTTTCTGGGATTGTCATGAGGTTGGTTGCTGGATGAATTTTCTGTGATTTGGAATTCGCTTGCTTTGAGCTTGGATTTGGCTTGGCTGGTTCATGATTTGGATTTCTCTTCTTCATATTTTATTTTTCCAATCTTCGTTATTCCATGTTGGAGATTTTTCCCATCTTCGCATTTGTTTTCCAGAAAGATTGTCTGAGAAAGATTGTTTGCGGGAATAGGAGAAATGGATATTTGTTGGATATTTGCATTATGTATAATCAATAATAATATTTTGGGGAAAAATATTAAATTTGTGGATTTGATTATCAATTTTTATCGAGAATAGCTTGTACCGGTTCTCTGTGCATTCTTATGACTATTGTAAGCTTCCCAAGTGTCTTATTTTAGTTTGTAAGGAGTTGGGAATCTATTGTTACTGAGTTTACTTGGGATTAGCATTATGTGATTTTAGAGTCTTGGTTGTATTAACAGGGGCTGCGCTAAATAGACAATATCATATCATGTGTGTTCATATTGGGGGGTTTAATATCCCAAAAATGAGGGTGCAATATACTGCCCATTGGTGAAAATAGGGGGTTTTTAATTTGGTCTATGAAAAAATGCAATATATTGTGCAAATAGGGGGGCTTTTAATTCGGGCTGTGTATTGGGAGGGGGTGGAAAAAAAGGAGTTTAGGGCAATATTTTTTGAAAATAGGGGGATTCTTTAGTATGCCATGAACGCAGACCTGATATAACCTAGGTTCATTAAGTGAAGCCCTAGTGATTGTATTTATGAAGTTTGGGTTTCCTATGTATAGCCGGGAGCCATGTTCATAGTTTGGAGAAGTAATTCTCTATGTTTCGATTCTTATTATGTATATGGTTAAGTCTTTTGATTTGTATTTGACTTTGTGTCTCTTTCTGGGTCAATTTGAGACCTTTATTGTGCCTTAGGTTGGTTTGATTTTTAATTCGTAATACCTAAGTCCATTTTTCTGTGTTTTCTAGACTGTTTTAAATGCAACATTTTCTGTATCATACATGCTAGTTATTAGGTTAAATGCGCCACTGCATCTATAAAAATGCCAAAGTCTATGTCAAAGGCATCCTGTATGTGTCAAAGGTGCTATTGTATCAGTCAAAAGTGCTAGAATAGGTGTCAGAAGAGTCATTCTAGGTTTCAAAGGCACTATAGAATCTATTAAAAATGCTACGTAAATTGTCTTATGTGCTAATTTGTTGTATTTTATGATTGAGGCTATTTTGATCTTCAGAGTTTGATTTTATGAGTTTAGTCCTTGTACTAGAGGCTATTTTTTGTGGTCATTTGTATCACAAAGTTGTCCCAGGATCAATTGCTATGATATTAGGGCTCATTGGATTACACTTGGTATTGTGACTATTGGTTGTTATATGGCTGTGATGTGGTAATGGTATTGATTTACATTCATTATTGATTATCTGGTAATGGAGACCTGGGTTACCCAGGTGATGTTGCATTGAGATCCCTTGTCCTTATTCTTGTTGTGTATGTTTACCCTAAGGCTTAGGATCATGATTAGGGGAAGTGTGCTTCCATGGGTTGCTGAGGTCATGAGGAATGGATTGCTAGGCTTCCTTGTGTCATGGAGCCAGGGTCTAAACTATTGGGATAGCTCATTGGAGGTTTTTTGTAATAATCAAGTGATAACATAATAAATTAATCATAGGTGGGTTGGGTAGTAGTAACTCATCTTAAGAAGATAAGAAATATATATGTAGTACCCCATCTCATGGCTAGATTTCTAGTGCAACCGGAGTGAGGCATGGGAAGATCTGGTAGCCAGATAAATCAAACTCCCTTGATTTCCTCAAAGGCGAGGACGTTCTGCATGTGTATCACGGATGCCAAGACTGAGTTCTAGGATATCCTTTGGTGGTGGTAGCATGTGATGACACTTTTACCTACATGAAATTCCTAGTTCCTTATGTCTTGTTGTTGTGGTACCTCTGGATAAGTGATATGTGTAAGGTCTTATGCCTTGGGTTGAGTATCGAGTATTGTTGTGTGTTGTTATATCTCTTTGGTTGTTAGGTGTCAACCTAGGTCTAGAGTGCAAGGATAACTTTAAGAAACCATCCCCCAAGCAACTGTGTAAAATCCTGGCAGATCAGACATTATTTTTTGGGGGAAATTTTCATATTGTTGGTGAATTTTTTTTTCAAAATAGGGCAAAAAATTATTTTGTATTGGCGATTTTTTCTAGGGTACAAAAAATTCCATAAATTTGTGGCAAATAATACCTTGTTCTATGGGGAAAATATATATTGTAGGAGGCAAATAATTTTTGTTAAAAGGAACAAATATATAATTGTATGGGCGAAAAATTTTACTCTGAAGGAAAAATTATTTAAATGTATTGGCGATTTTTATCCATCGTTTAAAAATTGTTTAAATGTATTGGTGAATATTTTATTATTTATGGAAAAATATATATTTTATTGGTGATTTCATGAATTCATTGCCATTAATATACAAGGCACATCACATCACATCAGTGCATCACATTGAGTTTGGACTCTGCACGATGTATCAATAAGTGTGGCCTCTTTGACACGTGAAGGGTGACACATACCTAAAATCCATCAATGATTTTGAACCGTTCGATGATTGTAGATCAATGGCTGAAGTTTTATTTCGGCCCAATTTTCTGAAGAGAACATAGCTCACCAGAAAGTGCCTGGAATGGAATTGGATTCAATAGACACGTATCAAATGTCACGAATCACGATCGATAATTTCAGTCATTTAGTTTATATCTATTCACTTACTTCAATCCACTCTGTCTCCACAACTTCCAATGTGGTACTTGCTAACTTGGTACTGGTTTATAGCTGTTTCCAATTTTGCACACTAGTGCATTTATGGAAAAGATTCGCAGAGATACGAAAGATTTAAAAAAATTTAAAGCAATTAATACGGTTAGAGAAGTAATTATTACAATCAAGAGCTTCAATTATTTATATATGATCTCTACTTCTTTCATCTTCAATTAGCCTTTGCCATTTGGTGGATAAATCATCGGAGCTCACGGTATTTAAATTCTTCCTCTAGTTTAGGTTTATAGGCTCAGGTTGTTTAATTTGTTAATCTGATTTCTCAAGATGGACACTCCCATCTGCTTGAGAAGCATTTCTGCAGAGGACCAGAGGGCCTTTTTGGGCTCCGTGAGAGACCCAACCCTCCAATCAGTCTACAAGGAGGTTGGGTCGTTCACCAATGAGTTTGTGCGGATGGCGCTAGACAAAGAGTTTCTCTGAAACGAAAATAGATACCGTGTTAACACGGACATTACATCCCGGTTCTTGGCATCTCTTCTGGACCTCAGAGGAGACAAGGTGGATATGCTAATGCTATTGAGGAAGGTTTTTAAGGAAGAATTCCTTGGAGATGACATTACTATTGTCGTCCTTGCAGAAGTAGGGGTGGGGATCCCTTGGGTGAGTGAATTATCCAAGCTTCTCCTCCCTGACCAAATAGTGTCAGTGGCTAGGCAACCATTTCTCCTGAACCTAAATGTGGAGCACCTGACGTGTCACAGGAAATGAGCGCGGATTGGCAGGGACTTCCTCCCAAAATGGTTGTTCCTAGACGACTTTCCAAACTACATGTGGCTTGAAGAATTCTCTTATCTTATGTTGTCTAAAGAATTCTACATGGAAGGAGGGCTAGGTTCTTAGGGCAAAATTGTAAATCATCCACTACATGTGCCCTAGCCATGACCTCCTAGTAGTTTTTTTTTTGTCTATGTCCTCGAAACCTCATAGGCTCAGTGGCTCACTCATTTTGGCTTTTAAGTTTTTGAGGGACTCAAGTCTCAAATGTAAAAATTGTAAATTTCCAAAGCATAAATATTAATGATAATTTTTCAAATTCCAGTTTGTCTCAGTTTTCCTCTTAGAGTCTTATGGATATAAAAATGCTTTCTATAATTCTATTTGATTTTTATTAATGAAAGTTTTTCAAATGCTTTTTGTCTATGAGCTACGTTATTTCAATATTTTATTAAACAATGGAAATAAATTTAGTACTGTGATCTTTTTTATGTAATGCTTCTTCCTCTATATTTAATATATATATATATATATATATATATATATATATATATATATATATATATATATATATATATATATATATATATATATTTAGTTTGTTTCATTAATTATTTGTACATTGATTATGGTTGATTATAATTTTATAAATATATATAAAACAAAAGTTTATCTCACGAAAAACAAGTGAATTAAAATTAAAAGACCAACTTACTTCTTGTTGAAGTTTTGAACTAGTGCATGCGTGAGTTGGTACTGGGTACATGCTATGATTTATAGTTAAGATTTTGTCATAATGAAGAAATTTGACATTTATGAAGGGTAGATGGGATCGCTTTCATGGAAGAGAACCAAGGGCAAGGATGTCCCAACTTCACACAAAATTGATCTGAAGTAGGTTTTAGGAATGATAGCAAAAATGACATCTAAGCACTTAGTATCAACCTTAACGTGAAGAGTAATAGAACCTATAGTAGAACAAGAGAAACCATCAAAGATCTTAACCACTAAATCAAATTTACCATATCAATATGTTACTTCATGCAATTGTAAAGTATACAGATATTCTTAACTTATTACATTCACCATACATGTTGGATCAATCATCAATGAGAACCCCTCGTGAGAGTATGTCTTTGATCTTTGCAGGTGATATATAGACTTATAGTGGGCTATTAGGTGTTTCAAATTTCAATAGTCTCACTAGGAATCTAGGATCAAAGGTAATGCATATTGCATAGGTCCTTAGGAGGCGCAGGTTTATCAATAATTATATTAAATTAAAATTTATATTAAACTAAATTTATGTTAAACTTTTATATATATTCTTAGTCTTTATTTATTTATTAAATTAAATTAAATTAAAATTTATATTACACTAAATTCATGTTGAACATTTATATATATTTTAAAACTATTTTTTAAAATTATACATCGTAAACATATTTTAGATTTAATATTGAATGTTTTCTTTTTTATATTAAACTTTTACCTTTCAAATTGTATATCAAAATTTGTATTTTTATTTAGTTATTTTTTTAATTCTAGAAACTAAGTTTCATGTTCTATACTATTTTTGAATTTCATATTTTTACAAATAATATTAACATTATATTTAATAGTTATCTCAAACTCTTGCACATCTTTAAATATCTCTTATTATGGGATCCACGACATTTGACAATAGGTACCATCGTCCGTTGGATGAGCAAACATCAACAACTTAGGGTGGATTTCGGCCTGAATGTGGAAAGTGAACACATTTGTTAGAACTTCACCCAAAATTGAATGTTTTAAATTTAATTAAATATAATTAAGTCTATAAAGCTCTTTTTCGGGCGAAAGTTTAAAATTTTAAATGATTAAATAGACTTAAAAAACAATCCCGAAAAGTGACATGAGTATGGTGATGTGCCCGAAAAATGGTAGAAGTCATGGGGCCTACGACATCTGACAATGTTGGTATTTTGGTATGGTTTTGTCATTGATGTCAACACCTACTAAACACTTATCAACTCTAGAAAATCAGCAACATTCACTGGCAAGAAAGTGACTCATGCACAGTCACCGGTATCTAGTACACTGGCAAGATATAATGATCACCGACACTTGGAATGAAATGAAAAACACTTGGTAATGTCGAAGACATCGTTTGGACATCTTGTCTTGGAGAATTATTTTTTTTTGGTATATTCATATTTGCATATTTGTTGTTACTGGCAAATAGGTCCAGGTTACACCGGCAGGTTAATCTTTTCCAGATCAACATGACATGCTATGGAGATGATTAATTATTGTTGTAAATGCATTAAGCCGACATGTTGAATCAGTTATTGCATCGGATATAGTATTGTTTGCAAAATGTTTTTATTGTAATATCTTGTAGAGCCAACCTACTAAAATTGGTCTTAGGTTATGGTATAAATGTAAGATCTTATTTGTAAGATACAGGGTGCAATGTGAAAAAGGATTGTGTGAAGGTATATGTGAGAATAAGCAGATCTATATACGCAGACATCATTTGAATATTGAAGGAGGTTTTTTGTGAAGACAATCAGAACTACACCGGTACAAAATCCAGCATATGAAGATGCTATTTTGTGTAGTACATTCTTATTGGATTTAACCATCCATGTAGTCAGTGTGACTCCCATTTTGTGATTGAGCAATGAGCTCTAGGCGCTTGGCCTTTCTGCATGTGCAAACCCCATTTATGTACACTTACTATCTGTAGTAGTATCATCTGATTGTGGGTAAGGTTTCCCATCGTGGTTTTTACCCTTACAGGGTTTCCTTGTACAAATATTGGTGTTATGTGTTGTGGATGACTTTGTCTTTATGTTTCATGCACTAATCCTTACCGGTATAGCAATTAACTGTTAAAACTAGCTCCCGGCATATTAAACTAGTTTACCGGTATTAAGCATTAAGTTGGTTAAGTTGTTTTTGGTTTGAATTTATTTGACAATTGATTCACCCCCCCTCTTAGTTGTCTCTAGGACCTAACAATTGGTATGAGGGCCCAATCCTCTTTTGTAGAAGTTTAACAGCTTGAGGAGATCCAATGTCTACTAACTATTTCAGGAAGGACAATCCTAAACTTGATGGAACCAACTATGGCATATGGAAGATCAGAATGGAGACACATCTAAATTGCATTGGAAAGGACATCTAGGATGCTACAAAGAACAAAGTGAGGATGAAATTGTTTCAAAATTTTTAAGAGGATTGCCACCGGCATATAAAATGAAAGTCACTGCTATAAATGAGTTAAGAACAATGCCTAATACACCAGTAACTAGGGATACATTGATTGGGAAACTTTCAACTTTTGAAATTGAAGAATTTGGTCTTGTTGCTACTATAAAGATAGATTTGGCCTTTAAAGCATCAACATCATCTGCTCCATCATTTGATAAATCTGATTGGAATGCCTTTTATGCAAGAGAACTTGAAGAAAGTAGGAAAGAAAATGAAGAACTTGAAGAACTTGAAGCACTATTTGCAAGGAAAATGCCTAAAGGTTGAGTTGGAAGTAAGTATGAAGGTAAAGCACCCTTTAAATGTTTTAACTGCAATAAGATTGGTCATATGGCTTCAAGATGCCCTGATAGACATGCTAGACTAAGAGAAGAAGCTAGAAGAACATACAAGCCTAACCCTGAATATCAGAGATACAAATTTAAGAAGAATAAAGACAAATCTTGTTACATTGCTGATGAAGGTGTGACTGATGATTCTAATGAGGATCTGACAGACAATGGATGGGTTTTTGTTGCTATAACAGAAGATCAACCGGCACCTACTGCTCAATCGGTAGAACAGGCCTTGGCAGCTAAAGTTGAAGTAAAGGATGAATGGATCATTGATTCAAGATGATCACATCATATGACAGGAGACAAAGGTAAATTCTTGAACTTCCAAGAATACAATGGAGGCTTAGTGAGATTTGGAGATGACAAAGCTTGTTTAATCAAAGGTAAGGGTACAATATCTCTTGATGGTAAGCATAAAACTGACAATGTTTACTATGTTGAAGGATTAAAGCATAATCTTTTGAGTGCTGGTCAATTAGTTGAGAAAGGATTTCAGTTACAATTTAAAAATGGAAAATGCAAAATCATGAATAGAACTGGTTTGGAAATTGCAACCGGTAATCAGACTAGAGGTAATATCTTTCATTTGAATAATAGTGAAAAGACATGCTTAATTGCACATATTGATGAAAGTTGGTTATGGCATAAGAGACTCTATCATGTAAAATTTGATTGCATGGTGAAAATCAGTACTACTAAGGCAGTTAGAGATTTACCTAAAACTGTCAAACCTCACAATACAGTATGTAAGGAATGTCAATTTGGAAAACAAGTTAGAGCTAGTTTCAAAAGTATTCCAGAAAAATCCAAGAATGCTCTTGATTTAATTCACACTGATTTATGTGGTCCAGCTAGAACTAAAAGCTTACAAGGTGATAGGTATTTTATGCTAATCACCGATGACTACTCTAGAATGTGTTGGGTTACTTTTCTTAGAGAAAAATCAAAAGCACTTGGAGAGTTTAAATTGTTCAAAGCAATGGTAGAAAATGAAACCGGTAAGAAAATCAAATGTCTAAGATCAGATCAAGGAGGAGAATTTACATCTAAGGAGTTTAATACATTTTGTGAAGTAAATGGAATCAAAAGACAACTATCAGCACCTTGGACACCACATCAGAATGAAGTTGTTGAAAGGAAAAATAGAACTATCTTGGATGCAGCAAGAAGTATGTTATCAGAAGCAAACCTACCACATGTATATTGGAGAGAGGCAGTCAGTACAACAGTATATACAGGGTGAACTCACAATAACGGTTCCCACTTTTTTGCCACTTTTGACACTGAGATGAATATTTTTAAAATAATCTTCAACTTCCGAGAACTATAACTTTTAAACTATTAAAAATTTGAAGATGATGTAAATTAGTGATTTGTAGCATTTTGTTTGTAGATTCTATATACATTTTTTTCAAATTTTTTTGAAGGATTTTTTTAAAATTTTCCGTCTCCCTCGAAAAGTAGTTTTTTAGAACAAACTACATTTTTTAAGAGTGACGTGCCTCCTGAAATGCATAAATTTTTTTCTATTAATGATAAAAACTCAATTATTTCAAATTTTGGTTTGTAACATCAATATCTAGGGCTTGCATTTGGTTTGATAGTGATATGTTCAATATTTTTCATTTTATAAAGTTTTGAATTTTGACCAGTCATAATTCAGACATAGGTTTAAGTTTGAACACATAACTTGTTCTATATATATCAACATTCAATTTTATTTTTTTTGTTAGAAAGAAGACATCAATACCTGGGGCTTAGATATTTTTTAGAATTTCTTTGAATTAGTTTCTTATTTTTCCCAATGCGTTGAACATAGAAGTTCATGTTATGTGAAAAACCAATTTTCCATAAAATTAAAAAAACAAGAACATAATAAATTCAAAATATAACAAAATTATACGCATTGGAAAGCTTGCTTTGAGTACTACCATCTAATATTTTTGGGTTATCAATATTATTTCATTCGTGCTTTGAACCAGAGCTCCGAAGTCATAAATTCTTCAGAACTCTAAATTTTTTTGGGAGAAACCTCTAACAGCATAGTTTGAATGAACAGTGCGTCAATCAAATTGGGTTTGCTCGAACCATAAAGGGTTTGAGTGAATCTCCATTCGCTTGAACCCATGGGATTAATTTTGGCCCGTATGAGTATTTTGGTGGGTTCGTTCGAACCAAAAAATCCACTCGTGGTTCAAGCGAACCCACAACCGTAAGCCGGTTCGCTCGAACTCGGACGGGTAGTTCGATTGAACAAGTCTATTTCGCTCGAACCCCTAAAAAAATAAACTCCCCACTTTCTCCAAATTCCTTTATTGCCTAAAGTGGGAACCAGCTTTGTGAGTTTACCCAATGGTTATACTGCTCCTATTCAGAGTCAGCCCCCACTCCACCCAACTTGACTAAAGATGAAGAAAATGATTGCAAAGCAAGAGAAGCACTTTTGAGCACATTATCAGATCAACAAATCATGGGACTATCATATTGTTGAAATGTGGTGATTGATCAACAAAGTACTGTACACTCAGCACGTATCCTCGCTGGGGTCTGGGGCCGGGCCGGGCCCCGGGCAGGGGTTCGGGGGCGGCAGCTTCCGAGAAAACTTTTTTTGCCATTTTTTGTTGATGAAAACCGACATTGTAATAAAACCCTAAAAAAGGCCGACTTTGTTTGTTGCCCTAAAAACGCATGTTATAAGCGGCTAGGATGCTTAAGGCATTGTAAGGTTGATATACTATTTTTTGTTGGATAATAAGAAAGATTGGACGGCTGTGTATGGTGGACATAACCCATTCTGGGTGAACCACATTAAATCTCTGTGTTATCTGTGTCATGTTTTATTTCTTTATCTTTTGTATTTAAATCTGCATATAATTGTTAGTTCATATTTGCTTCGGATCTGCTTGAAACCCTAACACATATAGGTCTACCACTAAAGCTATTTGTGATCATTTGGAAACATTGAATGAAGGAGATTCCACAGTCAAAATTGTAAAACTTGAAAGCTTCTGGGTCAGGTATGAACATCTGAAAATGGAAGAAGATGAAAGGATTTCTGCTTTTATGGAAAGAGTAAATGAGATTGTTTTGGTTATTAAATGTTTCTTTATGGTGCCATAAAGAAACATTTGCATCGCCAATCCGCAATAAAGTTTCATCTTCTCCACAATAAAGTATCAGTTGCATGGATTCAGTCAGTTTCAGATGAGACACAACGGAAACAATGGGCTCCAACAAATCAAATCTTCCAACATACTCAGACAACATTATGGTTCAGTGCTATCTATCCTTTTGTGAAAGTAAACATTGTGACCACAATCAAATAGACTTATACAAGTGACAAGAGACACTAAAATTGAGGACTACAGTGGATGTTGGTGTCGAGTCTTGGTTTTCTTTTGATTTTATCTTTTGGTGACATGTCTTTTAGCTTTTCTAGGATGTCTTTGACTAGAGATTCTATCTCCAGGATGTCTTTGACTAGAAAGGTGAGGATGGGGTATCATCACCTATTTATTTTTCTTTGTTGTCTATGGATTGTTTCTTAGTAATGCTTTGACTTGTCCAAGGATATGAGGACACTATGAGTCTACTATGAACTGAGGCATTCCTTGTTTGTGACTATCTGATATCCATGCAAACAGGTACAATGACTTTCTGGATCGAACCTATGTCTGGATTGTCATAACCTATTTGCCATAATAAAGCTCTGTGATGATAACGCACAAGAAGCTCTTTCACTTTCATATCTTCTATCTTCCATCCCCCTTTATTGTTTGACCTCCATCGTCCTTCCCGAGTCCATGTAGCCTTCTATCACATGATTGAGTATAATGACACGCCAAACATATCTGCATTTCATGTAGTCTGCACCTGCATTACCACATATTAGCATTTCATTGTTCAAAGCAATGGTAGAAAATGAAACCGGTAAGAAAATCAAATGTCTAAGATCAGATTAAGGACGAGAATTTACATCTAAGGAGTTTAATACATTCTGTGAAGTAAATGGAATCAGAAGACAACTATCAGCACCTTGGACACCACAACAAAATGGAGTTGTTGAAAGGAAAAACAAAACTATCTTAGATGCAGCAAGAAGTATGTTATCAGAAGCAAACCTACCACATGTATATTGGAGAGAGGTAGTCAGTACAATGGTCTATACATTCAACAAAGTTCACATCAAAGGTGAAACCGGTAAAACCTCTCATGAACTATGGTTTGGTAATACTCCTACTCTTAATTATTTCAGAATATTTGGAAGCAAATGTTACATTAGAAGAGATGAGTATATTGGGAAATTTGATCCTAGAAGTGATGAAGGAATATTTCTTGGTTATTCATCTAAGAGCAAGGCATATAGATGTTTTAACAAAAGATTCTAGAAAATTGTTGAAAGTACAAATGTAAAGATTGATGAACAATTCAGAGGAACTTCAAGGTATATAGACTCTGAATCAGCAACATAAATTTTGACAAATGAACCTACTCTGAATCCACCAGTACAGAATGAAGATCCAGTTACCCTGGTATCATCCAAGGATTCCACAGTAACTGAGGAACAACAACAAACAAAGACACACTGATATGTAAGACTGAATCATTCTGAAGATCAGATAATTGGAAACAAGTTTAAAGGAGTTATGACAAGAGGAAGATTGGCAAATGAAGAGGTATGTCTTATTTCTCAAATTGAACCATCATCAGTTAATGAGGCATGTGAAGATAAATTTTGGATTAAAGTGGAAGAAGAATTAGAACAAATTGAGAAAAATAACACTTGGACATTAGTTCCCCGACCTAAAGATAAAAATGTAATTGGAACCAAATGGGTATTCAGAAACAAACTTAATGAAGGTGGTAAGGTTGTCAGAAATAAAGCAAGACTAGTGTGTAAGGGATATTCTCAGAAGGAAGGAGTTGATTACAATGAAACCTTTGCACCTGTAGCTAGAATTGAGGCAGTCAGATTATTTTTGGCTTTTGCAGCACATAAGAACTACAAAGTATATCAAATGGATATTAAATGTGCATTTTTGAATGGAGATCTTGAAGAGGAAGTCTACATTGAACAACCTGATGGATTTTATTTGACAGATGACAATGATATGGTTTGCAGGTTAAGAAAATCTTTGTATGGATTGAAGCAAGCTCCAAGAGCTTGGTATGCAAGATTGGATAAGTATCTTTTGAAGATTGGTTTTACTAAAGGAAATGCAGACAACAATTTATATTATAAAGTGACTAATGATGATGTATTGATTATAGAAGTATTCGTTGATGATATAATCTTTGGAGGAGAAGATGGATTATGTAAAGAATTTTCTATTAAGATGCAACAAGAATTTGAAATGTCTATGATTGGAGAAATAAAATTCTTTTTAGGATTTCAGATTTCACATACTGATAAAGGTATATTCTTGAGTCAATCCAAGTACTTAAAAGAGTTACTAAAGAAATTTGGGATGGAGAACTCTAAACCGGTAAGCACACCACAAAAAATGACAAATTATCACTAAGGGATGAATCTATACCTGTTAATCCAACTAGATACAAATATATGATAGGAGGTTTACTGTATTTAACACAAACCAGATCTGATATTATGAATTTCGTATGTATTGTTTCAATATTTCAAAGTAATCCTAGAGAAAATCATGAATCAACAGTAAAAAGGATTTTCCGATACTTACAAGGCACTATAAATCTTGGATTATGGTATCCTAGAGATAAAAACTTTGAATTATGTGCATACATAGATGCAAATTGGGCAGGAGATGTGGATGATAGAAAAAGCACCATCGACGGAGCATTATTTCTTGGAAACAAACTAGTTTCTTGGTTGAGTAAGAAACAAAGTTGTACATCTTTATCAACAGCATAATCAGAATATGTTGCAGCAGCAACTAACTGTACACAGGTACTATGGCTTAAGCAAATGTTGAAAGACATAAAGGTAAAATGCAAGGAACCTATTACTATTTATTGTGATAACATTGCTGCAATTGATATATCTAAGAATCCAGTATTACATTCTAAAACCAAACATGTTTCTATCAAACTGAATTTTTTATGGGAAAATATTGAAGCAAAGGAAATAAAACTGGTTTATTTGAATACTAAAGAGCAGATTGCAGATATCTTTACTAAACCTCTGCCTAAGGAGACTTTTGAATATCTCAGAGATCAGCTTGGGGTCATACCCCCATCGGAAGAGACTTAGGAAGTTGATGACTGTCATCAACCGGTAGAATTAACAGAGAAATCTTTTTTCTGGCTTTAATGGGAAGCTACTTCTCAAGGGGAGTAGTTGGTATACTAAATTGATTGGTATTTTATATGAACTTGGTTTTGTTGTAACTTTAGCATTTGATGTCAAAGGGGGAGAGATTGGTATGGAAAAACACAAGGAAAACACATGTTACTTCCAGGGGGAGAGATTGTTGTTTGGGAGAGATTATTACTCTATGTATCTGTATTTTGATTTCTGGTTATGATCTCTTTTTGGAGATTGTTGGTTTTTGGTATTTGGCATTTCTGTTTTGGCACTTTGATGGTTTTTCCATCTTGTGTTGCCATCAATGCCAAAGGGGGAGATTGTTGGTATTTTGGTATGGTTTTATCATTGATGTCAACACCTACTAAACACTTATCAACTCTGGAAAATCAGCAACATTCACCAACAAGCGACTCATGCATAGTCACCGGTATCTGGTACACCGGCAAGATATAACGATCACCGACACTTTGAATGATATGGAAAACACTTGGTAATGTCGAAGACATCATTTGGACATCTTATCTTGGAGAATTGTTTTTTTGGTATATTCATATTTGCATATTTGCTGTTACTGACAAATAGGTCTAGGTTACACCGACAGGTTAATCTTTTCAAGATCAGCGTGACATGCTATGGAGATGATTAATTATTGTTGTAAATGCATTAAGCCGACATGTTGAATCGGTTATTGCATCAGATATAGTATTGTTTGTAAAATGTTTTTATTGTAATATCTTGTAGAGCTGACCTACTAAAATTGTTCTTAGGTTATGGTATAAATGTAAGATCTTATTTGTAAGATACAGGGTGCAATGTGAAAAAGGATTGTGTGAAGGTATATGCGAGAATAAGCAGAGCTATACACACAGACATCATTTGAAGATTTAAGGAGGTTTTTTGTGAAGACAATCAGAACTACACCGGTACTGAATCCAACATATGAAGATGCTATTTTGTGTAGTACATTCTTATTGGATTTAACCATCCAACTGCAGTTAGTGTGACTCCCATTTTGTGATTGAGCAGTGAGTTCTAGGCACTTGGTCTTTCTGCATGTGCAGACCCCATTTATGTACACTTACTATTTGCAAAATTACCATTTGATTGTGGGTAAGGTTTCCCACTGTGGTTTTTCCCCTTATAGGGTTTCCACGTACAAATATTGGTGTCATGTGTTGTGGATGACTTTGTCTTTATGTTTCATGCACTAATCCTTACCGGTATAGCAATTAACTGATAAAACTGACTACCAGCATATCAAATTGGTTTACAAGTATTAGGCATTAAGTTGGTTAAGTTGTTTTTGGTTTGAATTTATTTGACAACTGATTCACCCCCCCTCTCAGTTGTCTCCGGGACCTAATAGACAACAGGTACCATCATCCGTTGGATGAGAAAAGATCAATGACTTAATGTGGATTTTGGCCTGAATGTGGGAAGTGAACACATTTGTGAGAACTTTGCCCCAAATTGAATGTTTTAAATTTAATTAAATATAATTTAGTATATAAAGCTCTTTTTCAGGCGGAAGTCTAAAATAATTAAACAAACTTAAAAAACAATCTTGAAAAGTGACTCGAGTGTGCTGACGTGCCCGAAAAATGGCAGAAGTCATGGGACCCATGACATCTAACAACAAGTACCATCATTTGTTGGATGAGCAAAGATCAATGGCTTAGGGTGGATTTCGGCCCGAATGTGGGAAGTGAACACATTTGTGAGAACTTCGCCCAAAATTGAACGTTTTACATTTAATGTCCTTAGAATTTAGACTGGAAGTGAAGTAATGAATTTTTTGTCCTTCGGCGGCGAATAGATATTAATAATAATAAATAAAATTACAACATGATTCTAGATATTTTGCCCCAAGTATTACTTTTGTACCTTTCAGAGTTTTCAAAATAAGTGACTCGTAAATCATAATCGTATATCATTTCATGGATAAACTAGTAAATTGAGGGAGATTCTAAAACAACTACTAGATTGAGGAATGCAAGTTGCAACAAAGACTATCTGTGCCAATCTAGTGAAATAGAAATTTCGGGTAAAATCTAGAACACATCCCGCTTTTTTAAATTTTTTTAATCTCGTGGTCCAATTTGAGGGTTAGCATTTTCAGGTTTGTATCTAGCATTATTTTGAATTATTAACAATAATAGCGATGGGGAAAATGGGAAGCAATAGTTCAACAAGAAGCCAAGTGAAAAAAAAATGTACCTAACCGAATTGGTTAAAACACTAGGTTTCACTGATGAATACCATTATATTTATGACCCTGCTATCCATGGTGAGAAGCGTATCATAGATATTAGATATGCATTGTCTAATAAGGTGGTAGATCCATCCAAGGGAAAATTTACTGTTTTCAACTCAATGTTAAAACTAAGAACAAATAAAATTGCATCGTGGGATGCTGGATTGGGAAGTATGGTGTTACCTAAATTATTCCCTTGCCCTGATTTTGTCATGTTCTGCGCCAAAAATTATGATTAAGATAAAAAAGAAATTATCAAAAAAAATACAAAAGAGGAGATTATATCCATAAACGTGGAGAATTTGCTCATTTGTTGAACCTAAGGTTTGAAGCACAAAACTCAAATGTCCAAATTGACCTAGGGAAGCTAGCAGGGAATTATGAGAGTCTCGATTCAAGTCGTAGAGATTCATTTATCAAAGCTCTAATAAAGCGTGGTACTCAGTTGGATCAAAATCATAAGCCTCCTTATGATTCTAACAGTTTTGTTGCATGCGTTGGGGATACTATTTCCTTGCTGTCATTTTGTCTGAGATTGGAAAATGATAGGGAAGTGGGTGCAAGCCTTCTTGAAATGATTTTTAGGATCCATTGTGTAGGTCAGCCAATAAGAAATAATTTTATTGAGCACATTGTTCAATCCATGCAAAAACAATTACTAATGATAAAAAAAGGTTCCTATAAGACATTTAGGTTCTCATCCTACTTGTGCTATCCTCTTCTATGCAAGTATCATACAATATTAGAGACCAACAATCTTCAAATTATGAAGTATAAGATTGATGAGAAGACTCGGAACATAACATCGTGTCCAATATATGAATGGACACCAAATATAAGGATGCATGATAACTGAAAGAACTAAAACCATTTTGTAGACTTCTTTTTGGCACCAATGTATATTGAAATTACAAGCACTCTAATGCCTAGATTTCTTATGTCTTGTAGAGATTGCATTCAACTTGGAAGTCAAATACAATTGGCTGACTGGTTCTTCATGGAAGAATTCACTATGTTAAGGTTTTACGGATCAGCAGTAAAACCATACAGACTTCTAATACATGTGATAGAGAGGGTATTTGCATTGGAATATGTACGACAGTTGGAGAACACAGATAGGCACTTCCATGGTCAGCAAAAGAAGAGAATATTTCCTTCCTTTCCTTTCTCATGTGGAGGGTTCACATTTGAGAGAAAAGCATTCAATGTAGCACATGATTTTTTGATAGTTTTTAGCTTTGGTGATGAGGGTCTCTAGTAGTATGATCCAATCGGTGTAGCTAAAGCAAGGCTTAAGAAAAATGGGAACTCTTCAGTGTTATGTCAACTTGAAAGTAAACCATTGCTAGAAAAGATTAGAAACATGGACTCCTAGGATGAGGTAAAAAAAGAGATGGAGAAAATTGTCGCTGACAATAACATTTCAATAGTAGAAATGTCATCACAAATTATGGCATTGCACACACAAAGGACAATAGAGGATGGCCAGGGCATCCAAAATAGGAGGTCCTACAATATCTACCAAAAATATGCTAATCCATCTAACAAATCTATTCCCAAATCAATTCTGCAAGAATCTAAAGAGAGTTATTGGACTCAAACCAAAATAAATGATTTTTGGACTATGAGGAAGAATCTTGGTGAACCAAAGACTAGTGCAAAATTTGAGACCATCGACGACGATGAAGAGTTTAGAAAATTGTGGAATATGGAGCATCCCACAACAACATATGACGGGAGTGAAGATGATGATGAGTATGAGGTTGAACAGACTACAATAACTAGTACAATCTCTAAAATATTAGGTGGAGTCAATGAGTCCACGAGAGACAAATATAGCAAAGGGGCAAACATTGTGGAAAAAATGGGTTTTGAAGGTAGTGTTCTAGGTCCCAGAGGAGAAGGCATTTGGTATCCACTCGAGGTACAACTTCCATCAGATTCAAAATCAAAAGCTCCTGTTAAACTAGTCATTGGACTTGATTCTTTAGATTCATCACGAAAAGGTACTACTCATTACCCTCAGGGTCCACCTGCATTTGTTTCAGGTTCAAATTCACAACCACCACCACATCATGGTATTCCTATTGGTGGTGAATCAAGTGCCACTACCACAGGTGGGGAATCTAGGGATAGTATTCCTATTAAATTGTTCAGTCAAGTGCTATTGTGATTGGTGGGGTTGACATGGGTACTACTATTGATACTAGTTGTCTTGGTGTTGGACAAGGGCAACAACAAAATATCTCTCGCAAGAGGCCACTAGTGGTAGATACTCAATCTCATACTATTGAGAATCCTATATCAAGTGCCACTGACACTACAAATCAATCATTTGTAGCTTCAGATCACACATCTCAAAAGATTATGAAAACTACACATGAAAGTGTCAGTGGGACAAGATTAGGAAAGGTTGTTGGTAATCCTAGTAATGTATTAGTTAAAACCACAGGCATAAGTGGAACTGGAGCCCCTGCTATTCCTATGTTACCTTTCAAACATTCAATTGCTTCGGCGAGCCCAAATTTTTAATTTCGTGATTAATATGAAAAATTTGAACACACAACAAATGCAAATAAAGAAAAAAAGAGAGCATTTCATAGGGTTTCCCTGAGTGAAGTTTTAGACAAACAACCTGCAAGGAATAGGGTATTTCCAACATATGACCCACACAAAGATATGATGGAGTTCATGGTTGTTATGCCCCCAACTAAAGATAAAAATCCACCACATAGTTAGATAAATCCCTCTGAATTTCAAGTTAGCACCCTCCAAATGGATTTTTCCAAAGTACATAATGTGGACAAAATTAGTGTGCCAAAAAGGACTAATGAAGTGGTCTACACTTCACTACTAAAGGTGGAGAGAGAAAAAAATAAACTGGAGAAACAAATAGAAAAGTTACAGGTAGACCTGGCAAACGAAAAAATCAAAGAGGAAAGCAAAAAATAACAAGTGCAATGATTTACAGAAAAGGATAAAAAATTCAGGCTCTACAGTAGAAATTGTAGAGTAGGAGAAGATGGATGTAGAATTGAAGGACTTGAGAAAAAAACTGGCTAAAAGCAATAAAAAATTTGATGAGGAAAGAGCCAGTTTTCAAAAATTATACATGAGTCTGCTGCTGCCAAAATAAGAAAAACATAGGACCTATTGGATCATGAGAAGGAAAAAGGAAAACATTTGCAAGAGAAAGTAGAGGAAGAAATAAAAAAATCTGCACAAATGAAAGAAGATCTGCATAATGCAAATGATAAAATTAAAACTTTGGAGGATAGATTGAAAGATAATATGAAAAATACAACAAAGTATATACAAGAAAATATTTGGCAGAAAATAATGCAGAGGAGTGACAAGTTGTGTGAATGGTTTGAATTGAATGAAAGTCCGAGAGTAATTTATATGAAAATCAAAGGGCACTTTGAGAAGAGCATACATGTTTATTCAAAAGAGGATATGACAAAACAGATTCTGCAAGTAGTCTATAGTACCAGTGACAACTACTTGGCATCCAAGGGAATTAAGAACCGCATTGATACCACAGTTAAGACATCATCTATCATTCAAAAATGCTAGAAACTAAGGGAAACATCCGAAGCTATGGATAAATGTGGCAAAAAGCTATTGAAGCTGCAAGAAAAGAAAACTAATTTGATTAAACTTGGTTTGCCTAAGACCATTGACCCATCAAATAAATTCAGTGGAAAAGAAGCTTACAAAAAAAGCATGGAGATAAAAATGAAGTTTGATTTAGAATTGCTTCCTAAGGACACAACTCCCCAAAGCTTTCTGGAATTCATCCAACCATTTACAACTCTGAATTCGGTATTGGGTGAAACAGTGATGTTAAGTCACTCTTCTAATATGGAATGTTGACAAAGTTGCAGTTGACTTTCCATAGTTTACAAAATATTGACCTTCCATCAGATGAAGATTGGAGCACCCTACAAAAACTGGCACATAAATCTTAAGAATCATAGTATGTATTGCACAGTTTTCTTCTTTTACTCTTAATTTCAAGGTTTTATGTTTTTTCTGTTTGGAATTTGACATCGCTTTAAATAACTCTATTTTATGAATAGGAAAAAAAACAAGACTCGCTATTGCTAAATTGCTAATCTAGCCTATGAATCTATGATGCACAGTGCAAAAATTGAGCCTGTAAATTTGTATTCTCAAATCCTCCGAAGCTTTAACATTTTTGCATTTCTCTATTTCTAAGTACTAGGTTTTGGGCACTACTATTATCTCTATTTAATTTGTCATGGCGTGAATTAATATTTAATTTTGAACTCTGTTTTTTGAACACGAGACATCAGACATGTAGCAAATGTTAAATTGCTAATCTGGCCTATGATGGCCATGTAAATCTGTGCTGAGTTTGTGATTTTGATGTTGAGTCTTCACATGTTGTAACTCGACCTGAAGCTATTGTTGCTCCCTTGTTTCTATAAAAGGGAATTTAGGGTCATTTGCAAAGGGTTCTGAAACTTTGTATTGACTTTTGCATGGATAATCACACAGATTGGTGTATTACTATGGAATGAATTGTATCATATGGCTATATTTTGAAATAATTAATGAGAATCTAAGTTCTCGACATGTTACATTACCAGACATGGTTTTGAAATGTATTACTATTGAATGAATTGTATCATATGGCTATATTTTATTACCAGACATAGTTCTGAAATGTATTACTATTGAATGAACTGTATCAAGGGAGGTTGATTTTGCAGGGAGAATCACATAGATTGATGTATTACTATTGAATGAATTGTATCATATGGCTATATTTTGAAAGAATTAATGAAAATCTAAGTTCTTGACATGTGTATTACTATTGAATGAATTGTATCATATGGTTCTGAAATGTATCACACAAATTTGAGACTCAAACATGTTTAATAAACAATAAACATCTCTATATCAATAAACACATTATGGTCTTTTATTATGCTATTTGAAATTTGGAAATAGAAAGTTGAAAAATACAATGACGAATCAATATTAAATTCTAATTGAAAAAAGTAATATGCTTTTGTAATATGAATGATGAGATACAGTAATAAGATTAATAAATACCAATCTCTTACAATTTCCATTCATCCTCATCAAATTCAGAGCTTTCTTGATTCTTGTTTGTGGTTTCTTCACTCTGAGTCTGCATACCTTCGTTGAACTGCATCTCAATGCTACCAGTAGGTCCAGTACATCAGGCAATAGTCCCACTAGAACTTTGGTTTGAAGTGTTTCCCAAACCTCTTCTTTCACATTTGGACCTCCAGATTTGTAGTGCCGTATCGTAAGGAAAAGTGTGGACATCATACCTAGATGTAATGTAGAGCCTCAAGCAATTCTCCAAATTTTTGTCTAGTTTGTTTCTTAGATTTGATTTTAGGAACCCCAAAGTACTAAAAACTCTCTCATCTTCCACCAAACCCAATATCATGGTAAGACATAAATCAACAGCTTCAAATATTCTGGCATTGAATCACGCAACGCTGTGTTCTCAGCTATATTTTTCCAAAGCCTTGTTACTAATCCCTCTTCGCGGGGGTTCTCCATTTTGCCATATTTTTCTCTCATAGTGTATGCAAAATGAGATGATTGCTCTCGAAGATGAGTTTCATCTAATATTCCATTTATAATTACTCCATTCAATTCTCTGGATATGAAAAATTGTTTTATCAAAGTCAGTAGCTTACTTCGAAAACCAGTTGCAATGTTGAGGCTCCAATAATGAGGACACACAATAGACATGGCTTCGAGTAGGTTGTCAGGAGAGAATCTGCTTCTAATTTGTGAGGAAAGATCATATACAATTTTCTTCACAGAAGTAGTTACAGTCTCAACAATCTTGTCAAAATCTTCCCTTGTAACTCTTGCTAGTTGCTTCCTGGGGCACTTTCCTGTTTCCTCGGGGTTGACTATGGCATAGAAGTGTATTGGTATCTCAAATCCCCATACATTAGCACATACCTCCCCGTCTGCACTGATTTGTAAAAAGTTATCAGGATTGTTCAAATCTGTGAGTGTCCACCACTTAACAATTTTTTCATTAAATAGTGTTGGTTGATTTCAATAGAGATTGTCGAGGGTCATGCATGTCATCTTACGCAGCGTAGCATATTTAGCAATATACAGAGCTCTTTTTTGGGCAGCCTTCATAATTTTCCTCATTTCTGCTAGCATGGGCAGAAGAGCTGCTAAAGTTAAGAGTGTCTCTAAATTACTTAACCTCCGAAGAAGGTTAGGAAATTTTGGTTGATCTGATTCATCGTAGGTTGTGTAAAATATTCCAATCAAGGATGGATATTCTGAAAAAAATTGATGCGCTGGACCATCCAAAGAGATCCATCTAGTATCATTATCCTTGAGAAGCTTGTTCCCATCAGTTATTCCATCAGCAAAGTGTTGAAATTCCATAAATCTTTTAGGACTTCGACAGAAGTGTGAGTAGAGATCTCTGATTAAAATTTCAAATTTTTTTTACCAAAGCAAACTTGCTCACAATTCCAAAAGCTAGATTCATTCTGTGAGCCATGGAATGAATTGCAGTAATGTACAGTGCAAATGAAGTTTCAATCTTTGTACAAAGACCATTCCTATGACCTTACATTACTGAAGCTCCATCTGCTCCAACACAAACCAATTTTTTGGCTACCGTCATGTCATCCATACCTCCATATTCAATTAAAATTCTCTGTACTAGTTGAAATAAATTTTCCACTGTGACACTCTCTTTCATTTTAGCAACAGATAGTAGATGAGGTTGGCGGGTATGATTCTCTATAGTATAAACATGCATGCATACCCATGAAGTATTGTCTACTTTCGTAACTTCGTCTAAAGAAAATGCAATAAAGTTTGACTCTCTTATTTTTTCCTTTACATCTTCCTTTTCAACCTCAGCAAGACAACTTGCCCATTCCCATCCATTGTTTACTAGCCAATGTCTATTAGGATAGTTAGGAACTTTCAAAAAATGTAATAAATACTAATTGATGGGAAATCTGTCATAGCATGCCCTCTACTCAAAATATAAAAAACAACTCTTAACTGAACAACTTTTCCTAGTTGCTCTATTTGCATTGCTTTTCCAAAACTAGCTTCAATAAAACCTTTAACTTTAGCATGCTTCGTCTGTATTTTCTCATGAAAATAAGACTCTTCGACATTCCTCACATGCTTACATTCCTCCTTTGTTTTCCATCTTATCACTGATTTTTCAACCCCGTCTATCATTTGTTTTTCATAAACTTTACCCATATGATTTTCTATGGTGTCAAATTTTAGCTTCAACCTAATTTCCTTGTTATGTTTCCAAGTGCAAATCTTACACGTGCATTCTATTGGAGGCTCACCTTCAATTCGATTCTCCATTGGTTCAATGAATGGATACTTTGATGGCCAATTAATTTGAAAATTCCTCACTGACATATCCCACTCCCGATCCTTTTTTGATTGTGGTTCATCCTTTTTTGATCTGGCTTTTCTTTTCCCCTTCTATGCATCATCATCAAGGGTATTATCACCCAAGTTGATTATATCATTTCGGATAACTTGGGCATCTACCAGATAATATTCTTCGAGATCATCCTGATTTGAGATATCAGGTTTGTCGCCGTCTTCAACATGCAGTGTAGGTTGCGAATTTTGTACTTGTACTTGTGATGATGTACCTTTTTTATTTTCACCACACTCTTTTCCAAAGCCAAAGTATGAAGACAATGTTCTGCTTTTTGTTGGCCTCTCATGACCTTCACCACATTCAGGTTTCCTACCCTTCTTCCTGTTTGACATCTCCAACGAAATAAAGGCTGCCAAAAAAATATCAATTTGTTGAAGAAGCAATAATAGACTATATATATGTTTCATTGGCCCTACGACCTATAATCTAGATGTCTAAGGTCTTAATGTCCCGACTGACCACTTGGCATTGATGGGTTGCCACTGAATAAAAATAAACTCAACAGTGCAAACAAATATAGATAAATTCAAAAAAACATTATAACACTTCAAAAATATGATCGCTCACCTTTAGGTCACTAGCAGTCACCAATGAAGTCAACAACAATGCTTTTCCTTAGTCTGAAACTTCGCTATTGATCAAAATTTAGAGCCTAGAACCCACCAGATTGTGTAGAGATAGATTTGATATTTGCATGTATTTATACCAATCCTTATATGGCAAATTCCATGGGAATTTTATATGGTATACAAATATTTGGTGAATCTCGCATAACTATAATACGACTTATGTAATTTTTGAGGTGACTATGGGTCGTCTAAATAATTGGCAAATACAATATAGTTGGTGAAAGTTGGGGTGAATGGAGACACGTGTCGGCAAAATGTCAAGCGAATTGGGTCCTCCTAGCTAACACATCTTCACATGCCTATAGGAAAATTATGGTCATCTATTAAGGCAACCTCGGAGAGTGTAGGCAAAAAAATTAAATTTACCGTGTGTCCACCATATATTGTATTGGCGAAATCCATAGAAACATTTAATCACATAAAACATATGGTGATCGGGCCATGAATTTGATGAAAATTGATAAGGTTCTGGCAACATGGCCACCCCCAGTCGGTACAAAATATTCACCATTTCTCAGGTCGCCGATGTGAAAAATTCGTGATTGGCGAATATTCGCCACTAAAGTAATCTATGCTAGAGTGTGTGTGGAACCTTGTGTCATCTCCTAGCATGACAGGTGGTTCCTTTGGTTCCACATGGTTGGGTGGTTTGATTCCTTCTTCTATTGGGATGTTCTTCATTGGTTGTTCTTGTGCATGGATGTAGATTCCTATCGTTTCAACTTATAGATGGATTCTTGTAGAAGATTTATGTAATATGATACATTTGGCATTTGTATTAGTAGGATTTATGTGATGGTTGCATTTGTAGAAAGATAACCATGCATCTTGATATGGTGAGATCTTCTATTTATATGTAATGGAAAAGACATAATCATTGTGATATTATATTGTAATCATTGTTGTATTATGATGTATCTTAGATATTGTTCATCAAAGGGAATAATGTAAATGAATTTATTGATATGTATTTAGTGTTATGTGAATGCCAATGATGATTAAAGAAATAGATTAATAATACGGTAGTTAGCATTGGAAATGGAATAATGATGTTGGGGCATTGAGTAAGTAAATGGGGTTAGGAACATTTGGATTGGTGCCCTTAAAATGAAACTAAGGGGTCTAATGGGATTTGCATTATTAATGGTTGTAATCATGATAAATAGATTAGTGAGATATCTTATGTATGCATAAAGAGAAAGGTTAGTTGAGTTAGAATGGATTGATTATGGTAGTAATTTATGATGTAATGCTTATGTAGATATGTGCTTGTATGGATATGTTCTTGATGATGTTGTAAGTAATGATGTTGATATACCCTAGAGATTGTTGTGGTGAGTTGTATTTATTTTCGCTTGCATATAGTGCTTTTATGTTTATGTTCATGATCTGGTTATATGTATATCTTGTTAATGGATGTTAAATGCATATGAGTAGATAGTTATAAGTGTTGTATTAAATAATGTTAGAAAAATGTTTATCTCTATTGTATGTTAGTTATCTTTATTTCTATAGGGTATTTTTGTGGGCATTACACTTTTCATTGAGAATCCTAAGTGCAAAAATCTATTGAGATGTGACAATCTATTTCTGAAAATCTATGTCACATATGAACATTCAGTCTAAACCTATAGGTGCATGTAGAGTTATAGCATAGTAACATCTCTCAATTTATAAAATCTTTTATCCATATCAAGATTACAACAATGTATCTATAGCCTAAAAAATATCAAATGCAATTGGTAAAATGTTGTTGGGAGGCATATTTTTCATTCTTCATCTAGTGGGGCTACACTAACTACATGAACATGTTAGGGTGTGTGGGTGAACACCAAGTGAGGCATTGATTTTCACTGCATATACCATGTTCATTCCAGGATACACTATTACGACCATTGTAGTGTGACAAAGGACTATTATGTGTATTATGGTAATTGTAATGTTATCCAAGTACACATATATATCTATATTTTTATTAACATAAATTCATTATCTTTTGAGGGAAATTAATGCAATGCTACAAAATGATTGAATTTTGTTGAATTAAATTATGCTACAAGTGATATGAAAATTAATAGGTGATATGTCTATAACACAATGGTTTAAAGTATATTTTTATTATTGATTTCATGTTGATCATAAGAGGTCTAAGAAGGGTCATGGGGATTAAATGAAGACATGATAGTCTCAAAAAGACAGTAATATATGAGGTTTGAGCAATCAACCAAAAGGCATCTTAGGGTAATGCAAAGGATATGTTAGTATGTATGAAATCAAGAAGCAAAGAAGGTTATATTTACACCTTTGTCAATTAATTTAAAGAAAATTGTGGCACATCGTGAGGGATTTATAAAAGCAAGACAAATATTGAATAAGGAAAAGAGATCAAAATGTTCTTAATAGGCTATGTGTAGAGGTTAGTGAATAAAGAAAGTTATGTGTTTGTAACAAGCATGCATAGTTTTGTGATACAACAGTCCAACGAAATGAACAAGTTCTATCAGGTGACATGTGTGAAGATATTTTTATAGGAAATGGTGGTCATGAGAGAACACATTTAAGCCTTACACAAAGCCACAGGACTATCAAAAATTCTACAAATAGTGTAAGAACGTAGAAGACAATACCATGGAAAAAGACCAAATAAATAGTCACTATGAACTTCTTTAGTATTTTCATCTCTTCCTTACAAGATGGAACTCTCAACTTGCTCTTATCATCTTGTATTTTGTATCTCTTGTTTCAATAATTTTCTCGACCAATGGGTTCTTGCCAAAACTATTCTACATTAGCTAAATGGAAATAAAATAACTATTCTCTAGTGTAGAGTAATCTTGGATATATGAGCCTCCACTCGCTTCAAAATCATATAACCACTAAGTCCAAAACTAGGGAAATTGTATGCACCTTGACAATGCTTCTTGGGAAACACTTCACCAAGTTCAATTATTTGGGCTTTGTTTGAGGAAAAACTCGTAATAGAGTTTCATCAAAAAGTATAATGGTACCTCATAATTATTACATGGATAATGGTCAAAAAAATCCACCACCTATCCAAAACATTATCCTTAATCCCTTGGTGGTGGCACCAATTGATAGGAAATCTCATACATGCAATTTGCAAGGTTTTATTAGTTTGTGTGTCAGTGAAGAGTGCACACAACCTAGATTTTATAATTTTCTTTTGTTTAATTTGTTCATATAATAGATTGTAAATGTGTAAAATCCATTTTGTTTTCCCCTCTTATCAGACAAAGTATTGATTTTCCCAATCTGTGATACTACATGAGAGACAATATATTGTAATGATTCAACAAGGTTGATCCTATGAGGGCTTGTTGTTGTAAGATCTTTCAACATTTAAAATTAACTCCTCAAGTTGTTTTGTATTATTTTCTATTAGACCTAATAGATTTTGTTGTGTTCCTAGAGGATGTATATATATTGAGGAAGGTGTTGGTTGTGATTGTTTCTCAATAGGGTTTTCATAAGGTGGTGATCGGTGAATTTCAACATTTGAGGGTGCATTATCAAGACGTAGAAATTAAACAAATTTTAATTGAATGTACCTATTTAATCTAAATTTGACACAAAACACACAAATACTTACTTCCTTGACCTCCCCAAAATCTTGGTAGCATCTTAATGATGATTCATCGAAGATGAGATAAAATACCCACCTTGTATGAATGTAAGCACAAAGTACTGATTTGGAGCCACAAAACCATGATTGAGAGCAACAAAAATGAGAAAAGAAAAAGTAGGTTTTTATTTTTATGCTAGGATAAGCATAATGCGAGTGCAATATAATGCACTCATGGTATGTTCTCATGGGAACCAAAAATGGGAATCACCATGTTTTAGTCCCCCATCTTCATGCATGTGACCTATTAATAATGATGCAATATTCCTATAGAGGAAAGCTTGGTCATCCACATTATTTATCAATTGTCCTTGTGTAAGGTGGGGAATTTAACTATAAAATTAGGTATTATGCCCTTGCATTCCTTCCAACATGGAAGGAAAATTGGGTGCATCATGCTTTTGTGTTTTTACATTGTTGCTAGACTAGTATTCTTGGGGTAAGAAATTCTTAACCACTCTAATTATTAACAACTATTATTTTTTCTCTATGGGTGAGAGATGTCTAAGTGATTAGATGTTATTGGATTATTGAGGAAAACCTTGGAGGTGACTCATGTGGATGACTCCTCTAATTCTGCATGGTGGTACTAGTGGGAAATCCCATGAGAGGGAACGTTCACAAAGGAGCTTCCAAGTACCCTTATAGAAGCTATATTTATGAGTGACCTTAACTTTCCCTAAGGATTAATCACTAATGAAATTGATTCATTATATTAAAACCTACTAGACAAGTTTTGAGACTTATGAACATAAGAGTCACATATGTAAGTGTATCATCTAATGAGTATAGTTAGAACTTCATGTCAAACATAAAAAATGGTTTGATTGCTTAATAGTCAAGAAAAAATAGTTGTGTTCTGCCTCAAGTAAACATAGGGCATGACATAATTGCTATCGATTGAATTACCACTAAGCTTACAATTGAAATAATGGTGTATTGTACTATTAGAGGAGCTGAGATGGAGAACTTATAATTTTTATCTAGGGTGCATTAATTGTTTACAAAGTATCAAAAGAGAAAAGTAAGAGTAGGTACAAGAAGAAAGGTTAAGGAAGATCCAATTCTAAAGGGTGATCTACATCCCCTAAATAATCCAAAGTAAATTGTTGGACCTATAGTAAGAAAAACTACATAAAGAACTACATGGAGAAGAAGGACATAGATTTATTTGATTAAGATTTATATTTTAGAGGTTATCAATATGATACTTCTAGTGCTTTAGTTTTCTTATTTGAATGAAAGAACGCATGGATGATCAAATTTGGAGACTATTTTTACATCCAATTATGTAAGCTATAATTTTTTAAGTTTCACCTCGGTGAAAAATTTGTTCTCATTATCATTGGATGTGGTTAAATCAATATCACATTCCTCAATTAGCTAATCAAAAGTATCTTTAGAGTATTGCACATCCTAGTTTTGACATAAAACTTAGTATCATGTAGTAAGATGAATGATGCATGTGTGGAAGTAATAGTATATTAGGATAGGTGTAAGATGGTTCATGGATATATGGTGGTTAAAAAATAAGTATAGGTGAGACTTTTTTCTTCCTTGATGCAAGGACCTACATTTACTGTAATATTTTGGTACCTACATCAACTATTCCTACAAATTTGGTATGAACAATTTCAAAAGATATAGTAACATCTAAACATGTAAGATGAGTACTTCAATTGGTTCAAATAGTTATATCTCTTATGAACTGGAGTTAGTTTCTCAAGGAGTAGAAATCACTAGCTGTAAATGATTATTCTTGATTGTAAATTTTTATCTTTCTTAAATTGTAGAATTTTAATTTTTTTTATATAACTCTTCTCTCAAGATTAATACATTAAGTCTTTTATTTTATTTAACTTCTTTTCATAAAATAGATATAACAAATACTTTGAAAAGACAAATGTATCAAAACATATTTTTATTAGAAAAGAAGAATAAATATATGAAAATACATGTATAGAATAATAGAACAAGTAAGGCTATATTATTATTAGTGTTTAGTATACGGAATCTCTATAAGTGAAAAATAGCATATAAACTTGACACTTCAAGGTGAAAATCGACTAATGCTTACTCATTTTGTCTTGTAATGTGTTGACGCAGTCGGCTTAATCGAGGGGAACAAAACTGCAAATTTCAGATTTATTGATGGCGTTGTGAGTTACCACCAAATAAACATAAAATATTACTATCAAACTTGGATGGATCTGAAATTCTATGGCTTGACTCAGTGTGACATGGCCAGAAACCGGATTTTTCTGGAGTCGTCCTCTTTCATTTGGTGCCTTCACCTTCACTTACAACAACAAATTCAAAAATGGTATCAGCAGCTATATAAGGTTGGATCGCATTGAAGGATGACTCCATTGACTAACAAAGGTGTAATCTGGTTATATTAATACATTGACTCCAAAACTAACGGGCATGACTTGTCCAAAATGACAAAGAAAATTGTCCATGGGATGTCAAATTCCTTGCTAATCGCTCTCATATTTATATGGTGAGTATCTCCAAGTTTCTTGAATATATCGATCGAATTGGAACAGCTCAGGAAAAGACGATAAATTATACAAACCATGTACGAAAATGTCTTAATGATGGTGAACATATAGTCTACAATGTTATTAATGAAGATTCAATTATTTGGACTGAGATGAAGAGTTGAATTGAGATTACAGTCAAAAGGCCATTTTTCAATTCACTAAAGGGTGCAGATTTAGGAGTTATATATGCATGTAATCCTTGTTGCTTCTATGGGCAGCAGTCGGCTTTTCTCCAATTAAGTTGGGCTAGTAATATTTGGTTGGTTATCTTCATCACCAACAATATGGCCAAGCTATCATTTCATACTCATTCCTTACCACATGTTCTCTCATTCAATCATCCTCTCTCTTCAAAACCCACTAGTTATTCATTAAGGAGGGCAAAGATGCAAAGGGCACAGCTTACCATCAGGGCTCTCAACAATACATTGGAGGGGGTCTCTTCACCTGCCATAACTTTGTATGATGTGTTGTCTGTGTCTCAGAGCGTGGAATTGAATGAATTGAAGAAAGCTTATAGAGAGAAGGTTAGGGTTTACCATCCAGATGTTTGCCCACCTGCTGAAAGGGAGGAATCCAGTAAGATGTTTCTTCAGGTGCAGGAAGCCTATGAGACTCTCTCTGATCCCATGCTCAGGGCTGACTATGATTTTAACCTGCATTTCAATCCCCAAATAATGTTGTTGAACAAGAGGAATGGGGGTGTGAGGGATGCTGCCAAGCAGCAATGGGCCGAACAACTTCAAAGGCTTAATAAAAGCATGGTCATGGACATGGAGCGGCAAAGTTGGGGGGGAAGAATGCGCAGAAACCAAAGAGTGGCCTAAGTCTCCACTTAAACATCCAGTTTGTTGACCACAATCCATATTATACACGGTGGCAGCCCATGCCCATGCGCAATCCCATGGACTTCGATAGATTAGTTAACATATGAATTTGTGGTTTCACTGTTTCAGTATACCTCGACTTTGTATGTTGTATTTTTAGGCTGGACCAAGAAGGAACTTCTGAATGTCATTCAGGATGTTTATCTCTAACAATCACACATAGAGTTCTGAATATTTTTAGGAGACAGAACCAATCTGCAGGAGGGTTTAGTACAAATTTCCTTTTACACTGTTACCTCTTGGGTGGATATTTACAAATGCAATGCTTCAATTCATTTTTCTTCATGATTTTTGGACTTGCAAAAGAAATGTTGCCAGCTGCATATTTTTACTAAAAATTTGGCACAAACAAAAGTAGTGTGTTCAAATTATTTCCACCTTCAAGTGGTTCCTTTTCACTTTTAGGAGAATATTTGTGAGATTAAATCCTTAAAATCCCCTTGATTCATGTCGTTTGGCCCAACTTATTTTCCTGGTATAGAGATTCAATAATGTACACATGGATTTGACATAAAAATTAAAATTTTGAAATTCAAATCATTAATTTCCATTGTTTTCTTATAGATATTGGACATTGAATTGATTTATACATATAAGTGGTTTCATCGGGAACATTTTGAATTAAAGTTTTAAAAGCAATTAAATATTATATTATAATTAATATTTAGATTTCATGTATGTTTGCTTATATCTATTAGCTTTTGTTTTGGCTATAAAGCAAGTGTAATAAGGGAGTTGATGAGCAATCCAATGAATTACAAAGTATAAGTCTACACTATGTCAGATTAGTTTTTCTCATATAAGAGATATGTATAACCTGAAATCAATTCATTTATCAAAATTAATTATAAATTCTATATAAAATTTTAAAATAGTCATCATATCTAAATTATCTTTTGTAGACAAGCAAATGGAATCTACATTACACCATTTTTTAATTTCATTCTTATTCCAAAATTTTGAATCCCTATTTCTATATATTTAATTTCCTAATATAATGCCAATTGAGACACTTTATCATGCCCGACTATAATTAATTCAATTTTTATTAATTTGTCTCTAAATATATAGTTTAGCTTAATACTCTAAAGTATAATTTCTTATACATTTTATTAAACTTAAGAAATATTATGAAATACTATTCTTAAAAATTATAATACTAAACATCATATTAATTGAAATAACATCAAAATCTAGAAAGAACAGTTAATGTGAATGCAAATGGATACTTATGAAAGATTTAACACATGTCTTAAACTTCATAGTCATGGATAAATTTGGAAACAAATACATAAATCAAAGATAATTTTAGAAACTTCTAAGAACAAAGGAGTATTAAAAGGTTAGAAATGAAGTTTCCTAAATAGAATTAGGGGAAACACTAGAGAAAAACAAATAAATTATAGAATTAAATGAAATTTTACATACAAATAGAAAAAATGTTTGATCAAAAAAGAATTCACCAATTGAATAGTACAATGTTCACCATAATAAACGTGAACTTGTTAGGGTAAATGATAGTTTCACTATGAGAAATGAAGTAGTGAACTTATTAAATACAAAGGAAAAACATTTTTTTTTTTAACATAAAATGGGTCCATATAAACAATTAATGGATCAAAAAAGATAATTATGTATCACACATGAGGAGTCCTAAGAGGTTAGCATGATATTTTGAAATTAGAGGTATCAATTGAAGGCTATATGCATTATATTTCACACCATCTAGGGTCACGAGTTAGATCAATAGATCATCATTGGACTTTCTATATAAGCCTATCTATATTTGGGAACTTACATATTACCTTCATGGGAATAAAATTCCATAATATGCAATGGATGCCACTTCCAAAAATGAGGCATAAAGACTTTATTTACTTAACCTAACTTACCTTTGGCTTGATGCCTCAAATATAGTGCTTCAATAGTGGATTAAATAATCATGAGCAATGTAATGATATTAAAAAATATAGTCAAACTAAATAGACAATATCATTCACCATTGTTATTGAGTTATAAATACAATTTAAGTGCATGCTTCCCCAAATCCTTTTCATATGTGCAAACTAAAAAATTAGCATAACTCAAGTGCATTTTATATAATGATTAATTCAAACAATTTATAAAATTAGGGTTAAAAAGCTATACCATTTATGCAAGGTTTGGTGATATACTTGTGTTGCTCCATATTAAGTACCTAAATGATAAATAATTATGTATAAATGGGAGTTATTACCTCATATAAATGAAAAATTAAAGTTTTGAGTTAAATCATGAGTCTCGTGATTGTCTTAAGCCTCCTATGGACCCTCTAGTGGTAGAATCCTTTTGGCATCCTCCTTCTCCCTAGTACCCCTTTGAGTCCTTTTTCACAGTTGTGGAACCTTCCACATTCATGGATAAGGTCCTTGGAGGAAGCCTTGATAAGATGGGGAAAGTGTCTGACATTCATATATCTTAGGTGGAATGCATGGTCAATGAACACTAGGTGGAAGTACTTGACAAGTTGTTGAACTCAGCCATTGCAGAGATGAGCCTTTCTTTGGTCAACAAGTTCTTGGATTTTCGCCCCTCTCTGGACCAGGTAAGAAAGTGGGTGGCAGCTAAGTGGAAACTAAAAGGTAGTGTTTTCATTAATGCTATGTCACATGGTCTTTTCCTCTTCAGTTTTATGAATCAAGAGGATCTAGCCTATATCCTGATGGATGGGCTTTGGGCTTATGGTAGTAGTAAATTTCTTTCCTTGTGCAAATGAAAGCCAAATCTTGATCCGTGGAAGGATTTGGGTGTTGTGGCTCCAACATGGATGCGGCTTCTTGGTCTTCCTTTGGATTTTTGGAACTTGGGTGTTTTCAAGGGGATTGCCAACTCTTTCGGTAAGTTCCTTGCTATAGACCGCATTACCCAAAGCAAGTCAAGATTACTGTTTGTTAGAATATGTGTGAATGTTTCTATCAACTCGATGTTACTGACTTCGGTAACATTCTTTTCTTGTTTGGGCTCTTGGATCCAACCGATAGAGTATGAGAATGCCAAGGCTTTCTGTGAAACCTGTAGTAGATTTGTTCACCTTAGTACAACTTGCAAGAAAAATCTAGGGATGAAGCAACAACCCTCGAAGGTCTTGGATAAATCAGAGGAAGTGCAGGGTATGCTCCCTATCTCCGACTAGGTGCAGTGTCTCTCTATTGGCCAAGGCCCCTCCAACTTGGAGATAGAGAGAAATTTGGTGAAGGACAAGAAAAAATAAATTGATGACCATACAACCTCTTCATCAAATGGTACTATGCAGGACGACGAGATCCACTACCCTTAAATAACATTGTTGGTGAACAAAAACAAAATACAACCTCAGAGGTAGGGGAGATGTTGTTAGATATGAGTCTTAATTCAGTTCAACTGAAGGATGATACTAAAAGAGAGAAGTCGGAACCTTCTAAGAAGAGAGAGTCAATGATCCCTTCCCAAGACAAGGAAAATATAAATTTAGAAAATTAAATGAAGACCCCAAAGAAGAAAAGTAATGGAACTTTTGTGAATCTTAAGGAAAATATGCAGATCTTGGGATTTTCTTCTACCCCCAACCACCAAGTCAAAGTTTTTCCTCTCAGATGATAATAGTGAGGACAAAGAGCCTAGGTCATAAAAAAGAACAAAAAGAAGAAAAAGGCAGATGTAGGTGGAGAGGGTAAACTAGGGAGACCTTCTCAGAAGGATGCTAGACTGAATGATGCAAATAGGGAAGTGGCAGAAGGAAGACAGTGAATCTTGGATGGTCTCTCTAAGAACAAAAAGAAGAAAACTTAACTTATCCTAGGTGTGGGATACTGATTCTACTCAAGAGAGTAGAGCTTCTTGTGTCTTATCCAAATGAAGGTTTTATCCTAGAATGTGAGGGGCTTGAATAGCCCCCTAAATTAACATATGCTTAAATGTACTTTGATAGATAAAAAAGTGGATATTCTTTTGATTCAGGAGACAAAAATTATAGTGGATGTTTTCAGAAAGGCTATTAACTCATTTTGGACCTCCGCTTCTTTCCTTGATAGTGATGTGGAGGGTTCCTCCGGAGGAATTTATACTCTTTGGAACCCCTCCTTCATAGATGGCTCTCTAGTTCACTCAACAAAAAATTGTCTGATAGTTAAGTTGTGAGACCTGAGAACTCAACTTCAATGGTTCCTTATTAATGTCTATGCCCCCAATGCAAGATTTTCATGCGTTGGTCTTTGGTCCTCTTTATCTAACCTAATTTTGAATTAGAAAAATGTTCTTTGGATGGTGGCTGGAGATTTCAACTCACCACTTTATCCCTCTAAGAAAATGTGAGGTATTGAAGATTACTCCGAAAGTATGATTAATTTTGCTAATTTCATATGCAGTACAGGTCAAATGGTGTCATGTCCCCATTTTAAATGTACCACAATTCATATATTCATGTAATTATAATTTTGATCAGAACTCAAATCTTAATTTGATCAGTTTGTTTCTTAATTTTCTAATGATGAATAATAATTACTATTGTTACTGTAATAATTTGGTTACAACAGAAACTAATATTTATTAAAAACTCTAATTAACGTGAACTACTATTAGTTACTAATTTAATAATAAATATTAATGATTAATTGTTAGTTTTAGTAGGCGATGGCCAGTCTTGTAGGAAGACACGACTCTAAGCCAGTCACGACTCCTCTAAAGAGATATGACCCTATAAGCCACGACTTCTTGTGGTATTTATAAAGGCTATGCCATCCTACACGGGGGGATGAAGACGGAAGAGAAAAAAAGGAAAGACAACGGCGGAGAGTATAAAAGAAGGAAATGAATAACAAGAGGATTGGTCAGTACGCTGCCAGACTGTGGGCAGAAAGGGGATCGCTCAGCCAGGTATGTTGTTTTTCGCCTTCAGACTGAGTAGTAACTATGTTAATGTCAGTATAATAAGATTGATGTAATTTATCAGAAATCGGGACTATGGGTTTTTATGATAATCTTTATACAGAATTCTTAAGATGGTAAATTAAATGGAAATTCTGCTAGTAAATATCAAGACGATATACAGCTGATCCAGAATATAATAACATATAAAAATAATAAGAATGGACGAATCACCAATTAATACAGTAAATGATATTTTCTGGAAATTCGTATTTATGTCTATTTGGATTAACCAACATCAAGTTACAGATAAGCTTAATGTTAACTATAAACTGGAAAATACCATAAAACAGAAATATTGTGGATATGCCATTAATCAAATATGATAACTACGTTAGGATGATAATGTTGAGAATATACAAATTGGTAAAAATCTGGTAGAAAACATTAGTGACAGAGAGCATTTGTGAATAAATAAATTAATGAACAACAATCCAAAAATTGATCTTAATTAATTAACTGATTATCAAACATAATAAACTGACCGGGGGGGGACAGTGTGAACCAGAAGATAAGACTCACACCATGTAGTAAGACCCGGTGGGCATAGCTTGGTCTGGATGGGCAATCTGGTCATGACTCTGAACCCCAAACTGAGTGTGATTAGGGAAGTAAGTCCCACACCATGTTGGTAAGACCTGGTGGGCATAGCATGGTCTGGATGGGCAACCCTATCATGACTACAAAACCTATAACATTAAACTGGAACAGTACTACTGATAATAAAATCATAATCATTTAATATGTGAATGCCTTAGAATTCTTAGTAAATCGTAGGACCTTTATGTATATTATCAAAATTATTAGATGATAAAAAGGTAATTGTTTTTTCTTTCAGTTCACCAACTTTGTATTCATTCCAGGATACTAGGTAAGGAACATTACAAATGGATATCATCCTCAATGGCTCTAGATTCACTTGGTCAAATAGAAGGCAAGGGCAGAACCAAATCCAAGTCAGATTAGATAGGGTCTTGGTGTCCAATAACTGGGAAAACTTTGACTCCTCTTTATGTGTCATCCCAAGAGAAGGATCTAATCACAATGCTATTCTTTTGTCCTTGGAGGACTCAAGGGAGAAAAGATGTTATCCTTTAAGATATGAAATCATGTGGTCACACCACCCTAATTTCAAATCCCTAGTTGAACATTGGTGGAAGACCCCTGTCAATGGTATCCCTATGTACCGAGTTACCCAAAAAATTCAAGATTCTCAAAGATATGGTCAAAGGATGGAACATGTAGTCTTTTGGTTATATTTGAATAAAAGAAAGAAATAATGGCAAACCTTGAGATATTGCAGAAGAAGGTGGAAGAAAGAAAAGCCTCAGAGGAAGAAAGAAGGGAGGAATTTGAACTAAGAGATCAATGGGTCAAGCTAAATAAGAAAGAGTAGGTATTCTGGAAGCAAAAATAAAGAGTGCAATGGCTCACTAAGGGGGATCAAAACACTGAATTCTTCCATCAATCAACTTTGAAACATAGAAGCAAAAATAGAATAAGAAAGTTAATGAAAGAGGATGGCTCAACTGTTGAGAATGAGGAGGAGATGGCTGAGATGTTTATTTAGTTCCTCACTCTTAATAACCCAAATGATCAGGGCAGCTTCCAAGACCCTAATAACCTGCTTGATGAGATCCTTGAAGTCATCACTATCAAAGATCTTTCTCAGCTAACTGAGAAGGTAACCTTTCAAGAGGTCAAGGAGGCAATCTTCTCATTTGGATCCTTTAAATCCCCAGGTCTTGACGACTTCCCTCTACCTTTTTCCAAGATCACTGGGATATCATGGGAGAAGACATCTTCAATGCAGTTAAAGACTTCTTCAGGACAAGTAAAATTCTTAAGCAAATTAATGTCACTTTCATTGCTTTGGTCCCTAAGAATGAAAATGTCATTTCTGCTAAAGATTACAGACCAATCAACTTATGTAATACTTTATACAAGATCCTCTCTAAAGTAATGGTAAATAGATTAAAACTACTGCTGGATAGGATGATCTCTGTTAATCAAAAAGGATTTGTCAAAGGCAGACATATTTTAGATGTTGTTATAGTTGCTCATGAACTTTTCCACTCTATGAATAACAACAAAAAACCCTCTATGGCCTTGAAGTTAGACATTTCTAAACCCTGTGACAGGGTTTCTTGGAACTTTCTCTTTGAGGTTATGAAGAAGTTTTGTATAAAGGATACATTTTTAAAATGATTGAGAAATGTGTTACTACTCCTAAATTTTCAGTGCTCTTAAATGGATCTTCGAAAGGTTAATTTTCTAGTGGCAAAGGGCTTCACCAGGGAGATCGTTGTTTTAAGCTACAAATACTGTAAAGTCTAGTGCCGTGATGTTCAGCAGATTGCTCTCTACAGAAAATTATGCCACATAGAAGCAAGGGACTAGATGCCAAATCAACACCTGAACATTTTGAAACATGTGAGCTATTTATTTAACAACTAAAGCTGTATTTAGGGTGCACGTATCACCAAACAGGGTTATGAAAGCTCCAATCCTGTTGACCTGGGGCTGCATCTAGACCAGAAAGCCCAGGGGTATCGCTCTAGGGTTTGAACTTAAAGATCCACGCACAGTGAGAGTTACGGCAATAAGAAATATCAAAGTATAATCGAATGCCTTCCAAACTTCATGATTTCACATTTATAATTTTCCCTTACTCCTTCGCACGCATTACTCCAAGTAAAATAATATTTCCCATTAGGATAGTTGCTCCACTTAAGCAAAATTAACTTTATAATAGATAATAAAAAGAGGGGGAGTCAACTTCACTAAGTTACCGCCAAGAAAAGAATGTTTATAATTCCTTCCTCTAAAGTGCTTAATCCATATAAATAATTAATTTAGGCTTAGGAACTTGGTATATAATTTAACATGACATATAACACCTAGTAAAAATAAGTCATCCCATCGCCATCAATTAAGTGCTCTCATGATATAATAATTTGTAATTAGAAACTTGGTATATAATTCAACATGACATATAACACCTAGTAAAAATAAGTCATCCCATCGTCATCAATTAAGTGGCCTCATGATATAATAATTTGCTAAGAAAATAAATCGTTAGGTTATAATTAAATTCTCCATAAATTAAATAATATTTCTCCAACACTTCTAGAAGTCAACCTGAGGAGATTTTATTACTTTATAATTAATTAATTAAATTAATCAATATTAAGTCATCTTAAGATATTTAATTTTAATTTGGACGACTTAATAAAAAATCAATTTAATTAATCTATCACTTAAAATTGAGGACATTACATATATATAGCCTTTTCTTCCCCTCATTTGAGGATCTGATCTAGCAATTGAAGGATATCCTTGTGAAGTGAAAGTAAAAGTTTATGTGAAGTATACAATCAACAACATCAACATCAATCAAGTATTCATCAATACTTTTATCATTCATGGAAGCTTTAGGAGATATTGAAGAATAGTAAGGAGATCACCCACTGTTGAGTGGCTTGTACCTCTCATTAGGGTGTTGTATGATTTCATGTTATTTTCATATCTTGACTTTCAGATCTACACAATATTAATTTTTAGATTTTCATTGTTGCTTTAGATCTATATTGCATTTGTGATTTGAAGCATTTACATAACATTCATTTTAGGGTTTTTACTCAAAACATAGGGTAAAACTCTAGTTTGCATTTTAGCTCATAGGAATCTTACAAACACATGAGATTCTAGGGCACACACAATTTTAGTACAATATCAGCTATTTGTGGAGGTGGAAATCACCAAAACAAGGGGTTTGAATAAGGGAAAACCCTATATAGCCACAAACACACCATTTTCTAGCTTGCAGGTGCGATTACAGATTTTCATTCTTAGCCAACTGTCATTTGCAGAATCAGGACTAACAAAAACATTAGTGGCGAATATTCACCAATTGGCAACTATTTTGTATCGACCATTTCAAAATTGGTGAATAAGTTGTATCGAATGGGGTGGCTAGATCGCACCAACTTTATCAATTTTCGGTCAAATGCATTTCAATTTGCCTTCATTTTTCTTAATTTTTTGTAACCATTTAAATTTTTCACCAATAGTCTACATTTTCACAATGGTCTATTTAATATTTTCACCTACAATTTTGGAGGTGTGCCTTAATTCACCTACATATTCATCAATAGCCATCAATAATTCAATTTGCATGAGGACCCAATTTTCTTAGTATTTAAGGAAGTGTGTCTTAATTCTGGGCAATATTCGCCAATACCATTAATCATTCAAGTTGTGGTAGGATTGATTTCGCCAATTGTATTATAAGTCCATCCCAATTGACTGTCCATAATTGCCTAGTAAATTACAATTTATATGTTTTGTCGAGGTTTAATTCACCCTACATTTCCATAAGACATGTTAGAATGAAGTAGGATTCGCCAAATATTTGTATACCTTTTAAAATTTCCACTGAATTCATCAAATATGGATTGGTATAAGATTGTATGAAAGATGAAATATATTTTTACACAATTTGGTCAGTTCCGAGCTCTCCATTCAGATCAATAGCCAAGACACAAACATGAACAACCATTTCTACATTGTTGAGTACTAGTGCTACTCATAGAGAATCTAAAGGTAAGTGACCATTTATTTGAAGTGTTATAATATTATTCATCTCAATGTGTGTGCAATTTTTAATTCATTCTTATTGAGTAGGGATACCTCAAACATCTAGATTCTAGGCCCTAGGGGAAATGAATCTTATAGTCTATTAGTGATTCTTAAACAAGTAGATAGTTTTTTGCAACCTTTATTTCATTGGAGATGTCAAATAGGAAGAAGGGTAAGACTCCTGAATGTGGTGAAGGCCAAGAGAAGCCAACAAAACTAAAAAACATTAAATTTGTACTTTAGCAATGTTTGTGGTCAAAAAGACAAAGGTACATCATCACAACTACCATATTCACAACTTACACCGAATTGAAGAAGGCGATGAATGTGATATCTCAAACAAAAATGAAGCAGAAGATTTGGTAGATACCCAGGGTAGTGGGAATGAGATAATCAACTTGGTTGACAATGTCGTAGATGATGATTATGCACGAAAGGGTAAAAAAAATCAAAATCAAAATCAGGTTGGGAGTCAGATATGGGGACGCATTTTCAAATTGATTGGGTGTCAAAGCATCCATTCATTAAACTAGTGGAGAATCCAAAGAAAGGTCCAATAGAATGCAGGTGTAAGATTTGTTGTTGGAAATACAAAAAGGAGAAGAGGTTGCAACTAAAGCTTGACATTATAGAAAAGTATGTCGGCAAAGTTTATGAAAAACAAATCATAGATGTAATTGAAAAATCAGTGATAATAATGAAAACAAAGGAGCAATGTCAGCTCTTAAGTGTGCCTTAGAATATGATGTGCATTTGAAAAGATAGGCAAAGCTCGATGAATGTGGAGGTTCTCTTGAAGCTATTTTTGAAAAGGCAATGGTAGTAGCACAACTAGGAAAAACTGTTTAGTTAAGTGTTGTTTTTTATATTTTGACTAGAGGGTGTCCTATGACAGACTACCTAGAAATTAGTATTATATTATACTTTTTGGACGTTCCTAACAATTGTAATAGTCATTGGTCATTGAACAGTGGATGGGAATGGGCAAGTTGTCTTGCTGAGGTTAAAAAACAAGATATAAAGGAGAAAATAAGAGTCAAACTTTATTGCAATGTCTTTGGACGAAGTTACGACAATAGATAATATGTCTTGGGGATGTATGCATGTTTATACTGTACAAAATCATGTCCACCAACCTCATCTACTATGTGGTTCTAAATTGAAGGAGAGTGTGATAGCGGAAATTCTATCTAAACTGGTTAAGAATTTTTTATTGAATATGGAGGTATGGATGACTTGACAATAGCAAAAAGGTTAATATGTGTAGGAGTGGATGGTGCTTCAGTAATGCAAGGTCATAAGAATGGTCCTTGCATAAAGCTACAAACTTCTTATTCACCCTACATGACTACCATTCATTGCATGGTCCACAGAATGAATCTAGATTTTAAAATTGTGAGCAAGTATCCTCTAGTAGAGAATGTTGAAGATTAAGTCAGAGAGCTCTACTCATAGTTCTGTCGAAGTCCCAAATGGTTTTTGGAATTTCTAAATTTTGTCAATGGGAACAAGATTCTTAAGGATGTCGATACCAAATGGATCTCCTTGCATGGTCTAGCACATTGAGTTTATGTAGAATATTGATCATTGATTGTAGTAATGTACAAACATCACCACATAGTAGACAAAGCTCCAAATCTGCTTCGTAGGTTAAGTGATAGAGAGACAATCTTAACTTTAGCAAGTCTTCTCCCTATGCTAGAAGAAATGAACATTCCTGTGAAAAAATCCCAAGAAAGAGCTATGTATATTACATAATATGCTAAGCTACGTAAAATGACATGCATGACCTTTGATAATCTCTATCAATAGGACCAAACATTTGTAGATGTAAAATTTACTAGCTAGTAGGCATTGACGGATTTGAACAATCCTAACAATTTTTTTCAGTTTAATGCAAATGAAGAGTTATGTGTCAGTGTACGTAGATTTGAGATACCAATGCACCACCTTGCCATGATCATGAAACTAAGAAAGCACTCTAAGAAACAGGAAGTAAGTGTCACAAGGGAAGATTTTAGAAAGAATGTTGATTCTGTGATTGCTAATTTGAAGAAAAATGCCTCTTTTATTTCTTCAAAAATTAGAAAATGATTCCCTTGTGATGAGTTACTTGAAACCATGTCTATTGTGTTTCCTCAATATTGGGAACACAACAATCTTGTTGATTATCATTAGAGGATAATGAATTTGACAAACCATTTTTGCAAATCTGTAGAAATCAATGGACAAACTATAGAAGGAATTTTAGATGAAACAATTCTTAGAGAGAAATCAACACATTTTGCATTAACTATGAGGCATCATTTTGAAATTTTGAAAAAAATGGAGAACCCCTTGGAAGAGAGATCAGTGACAAAGGTTTGGACAAAGATAGGTTAGAGCCCACAATTGGCTGATTCATGATCAAAATTTCTGAAACTTGTTGATTTATGTCAAAACATGATATTGAGTTCAGTGGAGGATGAAAGGGTTTCAATGTTTTGGGGTTTTTTAAATCAAAGATAAGGAACAAACTAGACAAGAATTTGGAAAATTGCTTGCAGCTGTATACATCAAGGTATGATGTCCAAAGTTTTCCTTATGAAAGGGCACTGGGAATCTGGAAGTCCAAAATTGAAAGAAGATGGTTGGGCAACACTACAAACCAAAGTGGGACAATTGACAGTGACAAAATGAATGTCAGTGACACATGTACTAGTAGTTTTGAGATAAAATTAAGTGGAGGTATGCAGAGTGAACAATACATTGACAGTAATCAAGGAAGCTCTCTATTTGATGATCAAGATGAAGAGATGATTTGGCAAGTTTAAGAGATTTAGCACTAGTAGTTACTAGGTATTTATTAAACTTTTACTGCATAATGCATTTCATCATTCATATTACAAAATCCTAAATGTGGTTGATGATGTTTTATGTTTCTGTCAATGTCATTTAATATTGATATGCAATTGCATTTTTCAAATTTCTATTTACTTGAGTTAATAGTTTAACGTACCACTATGTTTTAGTATTTAAGAATAAGGTTGCATTAGTAATTATTTTTTTGATTCAACATTCAAGAATATAAAAAAGTGTAGTGTTGCATTAGTAATTACATCATGATCATGGAGATTGTTATCATTTTTTATTGCTACCTTCAATCCTAGGGAAAAACACAACACCATATTATGAGATTGGTAACCTAGAACATGAAATCAAAACTATTAGTACTATCCATAATCAAACTATCATACTATCTATTGGTTTCCAAATTAAAGTGTCATTAACAAAGTAATTCCCAGGTTCCATTAGAGAAGACAAATTACATTATGATTAACATATTATTTTCATACAACACATAGACAAATAATAGGAGCAATATGGAACTGATTTCTTCTATTGATTTTCAAAAGATAACATTTTTCAAAGAGATGTCTTTTTCTATTGATTTCAGCTCCTAGTACATTCTACTTCAAAATTTTCAGAATCCTTTCTTACTGACCCTAATTTCCCTTTTATAAGACAAGGGAGCAAAACAAGCTTCGGGCCGAGTAAGACACTTGTCAAAAAATGATTTCTAATTACAATAGAATATGTCAAAAGGCATCTTTCATAGGTACATTTGAAAAATCCCCCTAGAAAGAGGGCCTGGAAGGCGGCTACAATAACTAATTCTTGGAAATGGTGTAGCAAGCTTGATAGGAGTGGGCTGATATGTCTTCATTCTTCTTCTCCTGTCATTGTCAAATTTGAAAGTTGGTGTTGAAGGTGGCATGAGATTGGGTCAGGTATGCGTTGATTGTATACTCATTAATACAACTACAATAATAGAAACCTGCAGAAAGAATGAGGTAGACACAAAAATGACAAAGATGTCGACTATTCCTCTTCTTCTGGTTGTTCCTCATGCGATTATTATTGCTTATGCTGGTCATCTATCTGCTCTATAGTAGGCCAATCAAAAGCTTTTAGACCTTGCAATTGTTGGCAATTAGCATTATAACAAACAATGAAAGATTGTTGGCATTTCAATAAGGATATTGAGAAGGTTGTTGATGATTATGGATATAACTGATTAAGGATGTTTACTGTCTTGATATTATTATTTTGTCATTGATGTCAAGAAATTGATTTTCTAATTCAGTATGATGTTGCCATATCTTGAGAAGTATGATTTTAAGAGTATAAAGATGTCAGTAAAAGACACAGGAAAGAATATGATGAATAAGGGGATGAATAAGGTATTCAATGGGCAACTATTACCGAGTCAGACAATGATGAGATCATGATGTTTAGATTGTTTTAACATCATACATATGTTGTAAGTGTAGACACCTAAAATTGTCTAGTCTAATTAAATAAATATCTTTATTTATTTAATTACTTTAGCCTAATTCATCTATTAATTAAATAAATCCTTATTTATTTAATTAATTCATTTATCCTCTTCTAGCCTTATTTTTCATTTAGATAAATACATTTATTTATTTAAATTATCCTTTTCCTAAATTAAATAAATATCTTATTTATTTAATTGATCCCACTTCCTCTATTAATTAAATAAATCTTTATTTATTTAATTAATTCATTAGTTTTTTCTACTTATGACACATGTCATTCATCTCTTAATTCATACACTACCTACCTCTTTCATTATTTTATTATTTCTTTTACCTACCCTCTAATCATAGCCGACCTCCTTTTACACCTCTCAATCTTATCCCTCCATTTCTTATAGTGTCTTCTATATAAGGAGATACTTCCTTCATTATCAAACCCTAATCAATCATCTTAATGACTTGACTACACTACGATCCTACTTGCAACCACATTCCATTCTTTGTTGAGCTCTTGTGCACATAAAATCTGAGAGCAAATATATCAAGCAAGATCAATGGAGATAGGAAGAATGGAGATCCAAACCCTATTGGACATGTGATGGTATAATCTTTGTGATTTCATTTGATTTACATTGTCTTAGGTAATCTTCATATGTTATGGTGGATCTTTGTTGTTGTTAGGCTAGAGTTTTGTGGTTGAATTCATTTAGCCTTTCAATATCGTTATTATTGTATCCATTTTCACCATATACATTTTGGCATGCCCAGTGGGACTCTTGTCCTTTTTTGCATTTAACATCCTTGTTGCAGATTTTGTGATTTGAAGTTGCAGATCTGACATTTTCGACAGCATTTTGATATTTTCGCGTCTGCGTACTTTCAGATCGTGTTTTTGATTTTCTGGCGTGTTTGCAACATCTGGAACCGCATCTATGTTATCGACAGTATTTTATTTTGTAGATTCCAGAAACCGCGTTTGTGTTTCTCAGTCGCGTCTGCGGTGTTTTTAGACGCATCTGTGTCTAGAAGTTACGTCTGGGTTCTAGAGTCACGTCTGTGTCCCACAAAACCACGTCTGAGTCAAGAAGTCACGTCTGTGTCGAAGGTAACCGCGTTTGTGCGCATTGGTTTCAATTTTTGTTTTGTTTTTGGGTTTATTGATTTGGTTTTGGGTTTTGCATTTAAGGTTTCAGATCTGGTTTATTTTGAGCTAACATTTTCAGATCTAGCTAACGAAATTGGTGCAACTTGTCTTGAAAGAAAAATCGTTTTTGTTGAAGGCCCCTATTTTCACAAAGTCTTTTGGATTTAAAATTTACCTAACTTATGTGCTGGCAGGAAGGGATGATTATTTGAAACAATCCAAACTACTAACAACTCTTTGTTGCAGGTCCTTAGCAAAGGTTTTTTGGATTTTTATTGTGTGCCTTGTTTTCATAGACTAGCAAACACTTCAATTGGTGCACTAAAATTGAATCATTGTCTTTTGTGTCTCGAGCAGTAGGCTCTTTTTGTTTAATCTTTAGAGGGCCTGTCTTCCTGTGTGGTCATTAGGACTACTAGTGAGAAGAGAACGACCCAAGTGGTAGTGAGGAAAACCCACCTCTTCCGAACCACTATAAACAACTGTATTCATGGTGAAAACTATGGATAACGTGTGCTGATTAGTTCATACCGACACTATGTCTCCCCATAAACCCGTTTGATCAAATTTATTTGATTAGTTGTAGGGCATAACCCCTACCGGCTGGGAGCCTTCTGTATTTATAGAGCTGAAAGTGCCACATGTATGGCCACACGAGCGGATGCCCTTACTAGCACCTTTTTGTTTTAGAAGCCAAAATCCTTCTAGTTGTTGAGGCAGGAGGTCGGACCTCTGGTAGCGGCCCACACACATACAGTTCTTAGTAGAGATACAAAGTTCACCACGAGGAGTTTTTGTGGGGACTGATGCTTCGCTGACTCGAGAAGTGAGTGCCGAGGGTGGAACCAGTGAGGTCAAGCATCTAAGTATCCGCTCTGAATAGCATAGCCTCAGGGGTAAAACCCCATGTGGGATCAACAACTATTGTCTTGGCCAGCCATAAGAATTGTGCTTGACTTATTTTAAACATTCAGAACATTTAAGACCAAATAGCAAAACATTGTGTCTTTTGTGTCTTCAAGTGTATGCAAAACATTTTTACATCAAACAACACACTTTTTTTTGAGTCATTTTGGAATCTAGACACTTACAAACATTGGGTCTTCATCAACACTGTGTCCTCTTGTCACGAACAACAGTCAAACAGTCAGATTTGGTCACAACAAAATGACTTCACAGATTGGTTACATGTGTTATTTAATGCATTAAATGGTTACATTTGTTATTTAATGAAGGAAGCTGATGAGCTGGAACTAATTAAATGATTGGTATGTCATAAATGAATTTTGTTAAGAATCTATGGCAATGGAAGAGCGACAGGAAGATCTACAGTTCAGATTGAACCACAATACCCTAGCACAAGTTCCAAGAAATATATGCAAGTTCCAAGGCAGGGTAAAACATTTTCAGATCAAAAGATGCATTGAACCTGGATAAGTTTTAAGATCTGATGGCTATGATTGATCATGGGAAATGTGATCAAGAAGATTAAGTGGTTGCCGAATTGTTTATAAATAGGGAACTGTTGATAAACAATGCATGCGGGAAAGTGTATGCACAGGGATGCTACATAGTGATTACCAAGCACTGAAGCTTGAAAACCTGTTTGAATAACAGACTATAGAAGCCCATCAGATGGACAAGATTAGTTCTATGTCTAGATTGTATTGAACAAATAAGAATCTGCTTTAGCATTTTAGATGTGAAGTTGCAAATAGATTTTTATTATTGTTATTTTGTGAAAGTGACAGAAAATCTCTTAACTGAGTGGACTTAATAGTCTTATTTGTAAAACCCTCTAGCAAGGTGACATTCTGATTGAGTGTTTAAAATCCTTTAACAAGGTCACTTCTAACAAGGTGAAGATCCTAATAGATCTGAGGGAAATCCCTTAACCAGGTCACATCTAGCAATGTGTTTGTAATCTTTAACAGGATTTTCTTTTAACCGAGCATACTCTAGAAGAGTATATTTCTTAGTGGGTCTGAAATCCCACAGTGGTTTTTCCCTATTTGGGTTTCCATGTTAAATCTGGTTTTATGAGGTTTATGATGTTTATATGCTTTTGAGTTTGCATGTTTAATAGTTTTGGTTATATTAGTAAAGTATATGTTACCGAGGTTGAATCTGATGTTTTTATGGAGGATTAAGTTTGTATGATTCACCCCCCCCCCCTCTCATCTTGTTGGCTATTGGATGTTTACTTATATTAAGTATCAGAACTATCAATTGGTATCAGAGCTTTGGACTCCGGAAGAAAAGTTTAAAGGCACTTGAGTTAAAGATCCAAAGATGTATAAGAGGGATGCATCGAAGCTGAACAAGTCAAGTTTCTCTACATGGCAGAAAAGAATGAAGCTGCATCTATCAGGAGTTGGAGAATATGCTATATATTATCTAGAGAATGATTTCATTACACCGAGCACCTATCCATTGACAATGGAAGAGATAAAGGCTAAGCAAGAACATATCCAAGCAATGATTGAAATAACATCTGCATTGACCGACTTAGAGTTTAATGATCTAGAAGGTTGCAATGATGCAAAGGCTATGTGGGATAAGCTCATATCAATATGTGGAGGAGATTAACATGTTCACAGAGAAAAAGTAGATAGTCTAAGAGGACAACTTGAATCCATGAGGATGAATGAAGGTAAGAACATAACACACTACAGTACAAGACTAAAGGAGATTGTCAATCAAATCAAAGGAGCAGGTGGAACTATTGAAGAAAAGGATATACCAAGTAAGTTGTTAAGAACCCTTCTACCAGCTTATGCAATCTGAATCTCTGCAATCAATGAATTGAGGTCTGTACCTAATATGCTAGTTTCTTTAGATGCTACTATTGGTAAGCTACATGCATTTGAGTTAAGTAACTTTGATAACAGTGGATCTTCGGTAAATAAAGTTGAATCTGCATTTAGTTTTTTTCATCTTGATGAATCTAATGATTACAATGAAAGAAAGTATAAGTACTCTGAAGGAGATCATAGTGGAGCAAGTGAAAGATTTTGTAAGAACATGGAATAAGTACACAAACTCTATGAGGAAATCAGAAAGCAAGAAGAGTTTGAAACACTATTAGCCAAAAGGTTACCGAGAGGCAAAGATAAGTATAAATGAAAACTACCTTTGAAATGTTTCAATTGTGATAAAATAGGACATATGGATTCTAACTGTCCTGACAAAGATTCTACTGAAAAGAGAGATTACCGAGATGGCAGACAGAAAGATAATCATTACAGAGGACATTGAGACTTCAGAAGAAGAGATAGAAAGACATGCTTAATAGCTGATGAGGAATCCAACGATGATAAATCAGATGAAACTGATACAGAGGAAGTAGTTTATGTGGCTATCAAAGATGGATCAGATGAAGAAAGGTATGAAGAAAAATCCCTAATATCTCACTTAAATACTAATGATTCTTGGATCATAGATAGTGGATGTTCACATCATATGACAGGAGATAAACACAAGTTTGTTATGTTAGAAGATTATGATGGAGGCTATGTTAGATTTGGTAATGATGCACCATGTCCAGTGAAAGGTAAAGGATCTATAACACTTCTTGACAATGCAAGATGCAATGATGTTTATTGGGTTGAAGGTTTGAAATACAATTTGTTGAGTGTAGCACAGCTAAACAACACAGGTTACCGAATAGAATTTCAGAAAGGAATTGTCAAAGTTCATAACAAGAATGGAAAGTTAGCTGCTACCGAGACACAAACAAAAGGTAATTCATTTCATCTTGACTCAACTCGGAATAAGTGTTTGTATGAAAAGATAGATGATACCTGGTTATGGCATAAAAGGTTTTGTCATGTAAATTTTGATAATCTGATCAAAATAAGGAAGAAGCACCGAGTAAGAGGTCTACCGAGTCTTGAAAAACCTGAGAATGCTATGTGCCGAGGATGCCAGATGGGTAAGATGACAAGATCAAGCTTTACAAGTAAGTTTTACACTTCTAAGGTAATTTTAGATCTTGTGCACACTAATCTTTGTGGTCCTATGAAAGTTCAAAGTTATTATGGTGATAAATATTTCATATTATTTGTGGATGATTATTCAAGGATGATGTCAGTAATGTTTTTAAAAGATAAATCAGAAGCTTTTCAAATGTTTAAATGGTACAAGGCAAGAGTTGAAAATGAAATAGGAAGACAACTAAAATGTCTTAGATCAGATAGAGGAGGAGAGTTCACATCTGATGAGTTCAACTTATTTTGCAATGATCATGGTATTAAAAGACAAGTCTCTGCATCGAGAACTCCACAATAGAATAGAATAGCTGAGAGAAGAAACAGATCTATTGTGGATTGTGCTAGAACATTGATGATTGAAAAGAAGGTACCACAAACATTTTGGAGAGAAGCAATAAGTACAACAGTTTACACCCTGAACCGAGTATAATTGAAGAAAGGTACTTTGAAGACACCATATGAAATCTGGTATGATAAGAAACCTTATGTAAGTTATTTTAAAATCTTTGGATGTAGATGCTATGTTCACAAAGATGATAGAAATGGCAAGTTTGATCAGAAAAGTGAAGAAGAAACATTTCTAAGTTATTCTTCTAGAAGCAAAGCATTTAAATGTCTGATCAAATCATCTAACAAAATAGTAGAAAGTGCAAATGTGAAAATTGATGAATTTGTAGAAAGAAATGATGAAGGAAATTCCAAGAAACCAGAAGAATATGATGAATTTGTCTATGTTCAATCGACAAGTCTTACCAAGAAGACTGTTGAAGAAAATGAAGAGAATATCTAGTTACCGAGTGATGAAGAAGATCATATAGAGCCTACCGAGCCTGTGTTAGCCAAGTATGTCAGAAGACATCATGCACCAAGTCAGATTATAGGAGATAAGGATGATCCAGTGATGACAAGGAACAAACTGAGATAGAACACATGTTTGATATCTAAATTTGAATTGAGAATAGTGAAAGAGGCATTCAACAGTGAAGATTGGATAAATGCTATGACAGAAGAGATTGATCAAATCAAGAAGAATGACACGTGGACACTAATCCCAAGACCAAAGGACAAAAATGTAATCAGTACAAAGTGGATTTTCAGAAACAAGGTAAATGAAAAAGGAGAGGTCATTCGAAACAAAGCAAGACTAGTTTGCAAAGGTTATGCTCAAGAAGAAGGAATTGATTATGGTGAAACTTTTGCACCTGTTGCTAGACTTGAAGGAATAAGAACATTGTTGGCATATGCTACTTCCAAAAACTTCAAGATATATCAAATGGATGTCAAATCTGCATTTCTGAATGGAATATTAGAAGAAGAAGTTTTTATTGAACAACCTGAAAGATTTGTTGAAGACAATAATAAAGATCAGGTATGTAAATTGAACAAAAGGTTTATATGGTTTGAAACAAGCACCTAGAGCATGGTATGAAAGATTGCACTCTTATTTGATTAAGATTGGTTTTATAAGGACAAGTGAGAACAACAATATGTACATGAAGAATGATGAAAATGGAATACTGATCTCAACCATATTTGTTGATGATATTATATTTTGTGGAAATGACTCTTTATGCAAGAACTTTGGAAATGAAATGAGCAAAGAATTTGAGATGTCATTAATTGGTGAGATAAAGTATTTTATAGGTTTACAGATACTTCAAATGAAAAATGAGATTTTCATTACTCAATCCAAGTACATAAAGGAAATCTTGAAGAAATTTGGAATGGAGGATTCAAAACCAGTAAGTACTCCTATGACTACAAACTGTAAATTATCAAAGAATGATGAATCTGCATCTGTTGATGAGACACTTTACCGATCCATGATTGGAAAACTACAATATGTTGTTCACAGTAGACTAGACATAGCACATGCAGTAGGTATAGTTGCAAGATTCTCTGCAAATCCTAAGGAAACACACATGGCAACAATCAAAAGAATTTTTAGATACTTGAAAGGCACTGAAGATTATGTCTTAGTATATCAGAAAGGAAATTATTTTGATTTAAAAGTTTATACTGATGCTGATTGGGCAGGCAACATTGATGACAAAAAAAGCACAAGTGGAGGAGCTTTCTTTTTAGGAGAAAGACTAGTGAGTTGGCTTAGCAAGAAACAAGGATGTGTTTCACAGTCAACAGCAGAAGTTGAATATGTTGCTGCAGCATTGAATTGTACCAACATTGCATGGATCAAACAACTGTTGGAAGGTATAAATGAGAAAGTTACCGAGCCAGTAACTATATTCTGTGACAACACTAGTGCCATTAACATTTCAAAGAATCTTGTTATGCACTCTAAGACAAAGCACATCTCTATCAAATATCATTATCTTAGAGAAGAAGCTCAAGAGAAGAAAGTGGTGTTGAAATATGTTAGCACAAAGGAATAAATAGCAGATATCTTCACCAAGCCACTACCAAGAGACACTTTTGAATATCTCAGAAGTAAGTTAGGTGTCCTACCCTTATCTTCTACTCACTGACCAAGTTCGGTGAAAGCATCAATCCGATGACTCTATCGAATATCTTTTAGGAGTTGATGCTGACTTACACACTTTAGGATGTTTTCTAAAGGTGTACAGGAAATATTACAGGAAACAATACAGGGAACAGGAATTGAAGACAAAATGCTCTGACCGAGACTGAATTGACACATTCCAGCAGAAAATCACTTCATACAAGAAGAAATTATGTTTTAGTTCTTTACTTTTTGGCATTGTTGCCAAAGGGGGAGAAAACTGAATTGGAGAGAAGACTGAAAATAGGAGAAGTCTAAAGTATGGGGGAGAAAATCTGTTGACAACAAGAGAGTATTTCAGCATTTCAGAATCACAACAATCCGAATCTTGTAAAGTCAAATCAATTGGTTTTGCCATCAATGCCAAAGGGGGAGATTGGTGGTAATTTAGCATTATAACAGACAATGAAAGATTGTTGGCATTTCAATAAGGATATTGAGAAGGTTGTTGATGATTATGGATATAACTGACTAAGGATGTTTACTGTCTTGATATTGTTATTTTATCATTGATGTCAAGAAATTGATTTTCTAATTTAGTATGATGTTGCCATATCTTGAGAAGTATGATTTGAAGAGTATAAAGATGTCGGTAAAAGACACAGGAAAGAATATGATGAATAAGGGGATGAATAAGGTATTCAATGGGCAACTATTATCGAGTTAGACAATGATGAGATCATGATGTTTAGATTGTTTTAACATCATACATATGTTGTAAGTTGTAAGGTTAATACTATACTATGTTATCAAGAAAAGAACCTAGTTGGTAAACCCTAAGGTTATTGCTATTGGTTAATGAAGGCGGAGTGTCTACGGAGTGAAGTTTAGTATTTACCGAGTTGTAACCAAGTTGTAACCAAGCTGTAACAAAATGCATTAAATGGTTACATGCATTATTTAATGAAGGAAGCTGATGAGCTGGAACTGATTAAATGATTGGTATGCCGTAAATGAAGTTTGTTAAGAATCTATGGCAATGGAAGATTAGCAGGAAGATCTACAGTTCAGATTGAACCGCAATACCCTAGCACAAGTTCCAAGAAATATATGCAAGTTCCAAGGTAGGGTAAAACATTTTCAGATCGAAAAATGCATTGAACCTGGACAAGTTTGAAGATCTAATGGCTATGATTGATCATGGGAAATGTGATCAAGGAGATTAAGTGGTTGGCGAATTGTTTATAAATAGGGAACTGTTGATAAACAATGCATGAGGGCAAGTGTATGCACCTGGATGCTACATAGTGATTACCGAGCACTGAAGCTTGAAGACTTATTTGAATAACAGAGTATAGAAGCCTAGCAGATGGACAAGATTAGTTCTATGTCTAGATTGTATTGAACAAATAAGAATCTGCTTTAGCATTTTAGATGTGAAGTTGCAGATAGATTTTTATTACTATTATTTTGTGAAAGTGACAGAAAATCTCTTAACCGAGTGGACTTAATAGCCTTATTTGTAAAACCCTCTAGCAAGGTGACATTCTGATTGAGTGTTTGAAAACCTTTAACAAGGTCACTTCTAACAAGGTGAAGATCCTAACAGATCTGAGGGAAATCCCTTAACTGGGTCACATCTAGCAATGTGTTTGTAATCTTTAACAGGATTTGATTTTAACTGACTATACTCTAGAAGAGTATATTTCTTAGTGGGTCCAAAATCCCACAGTGGTTTCTCCCTATTTGGGTTTCCACGTTAAATCTAGTGTTATGAGGTTTATGATGTTTATATGCTTTTGAGTTTGCATGTTTAACAGTTTTGGTTATATTACTAAAGTATATGTTACTGAGGTTGAATCTAATGTTTTTATGGAAGATTAAGTCTGTATGATTCATCCCCCCCTCTCATCTTGTTGGCTATTGGATCTATACTTATATTAAGTATCAGAACTATCAGCAACGTGCTCATAGCTTCTTTTGTTTTGTTCACAGGTACAGTTGTAGCATTTACAATGATTGTATGGTACAAAGAATCAATCTCCAAAATTATGTGAATAATCAAATGATAAATATCTTTTTGATCGTTATCTCCTTTTACTAATGAATTCAAAAAATAATTTATTGATTCTTCAAATTTTACCCTCCATTTTTCCAAAACCTTGATTTGTTTATCCTCTATTAAAATATTGGGGGTATCCCACTTTTACAGACCCCTAAAAGATGCAATTTTTGCCCTTGGCAATTTGCCTTCATCTTCCATGTGGGGGGTTCTGTATCAATGTATTATAATTCTTCCACGTCATCCCCACAACTTTGAGTGCAGGAGGTTCTTTTTTCATTGCTAAAACAATTTCTTTCAATGTGGTGGCCTTTGGGAACCACATGGTTCTCAGTGGCTGGAAGAATGAAAGAATATCACCCCATTGGGTGCACACCTAGAATACAAAAGAGTATGAGGCATGCACCTCATTCAGTTTATTCATCATTTTATTGGTTATTTACAAAATTGTTCACCTCCTGATTCTACTTTTGCTTTTCTTTTATGCTTTTGGTTTGTGGATTGACAAACTATTTATTTTTTCTTTCTTTACACTTCTTATTGCATGGGCTTATGCTTTGTACCCTTATCTCTTGCTAACTTAATTTCAACGTACTCTTTTCTAGGAATTTCTTCCCAATCTACTACTTTATCTTATTTCTCTTTTGTTTCTTTTATTTGTAGTATCTCTTCTCTTATATGGCTTGGGGAATGGGTCTCGGTCTAAGGGTTGTGACTCTTCATAACATATCTTCATCTTTTTATTTGTTAGTGACATTTCATTAGTTAGTGAGCCCACTTCTTCATTCCAAATTTCATCTAATCTTCTCTCCTTTTTCTATTTCCTCTATCCTTAATTTCTTCATGCTTCTATAAACTAATTCCTCCAAATATTCTTCTTGAATGGACAAACCCCTTTTTCAGATTTTTAAATTTTTTGAGAAATCTATCATCCAACTTGATTGTTAGGTTAGATAGATCGAATTTGATTTTAGGACTTTTAGAGAGTTGTGATAGGAGTGGAGCCTCTATGCTACAATGATCTTGACAATTTTTTAAGTTTTTCTATAATTGTTTATGTCCTCCAAACTAGTTAACAGTTGTCCTACTTTTTCTGTCTTGATATTGATTTCTCTGGCATCTTCTATTCTTCATGTTTTCTTTTCTTTTTATTTTCAACAACACCCACCTTGGTGCGCTCAACAACACCCTTATTGGTGCACAATCCTTATCTTTTCCACAATTTCCATTCTTCTGCAGTGTCTCCCCTCTCAACATTTTGTCTTTGTCTCCTTTCTTCTCCATCCCCTTGTTTCCTAACCCCCTCTCACAAGGCAGACACCAAGAGGACAGTGTCGCAGATTTTCATAACCCTCTCATCCTTCTTTCTTCTTTTGTACCTGGCTTTAACATATGAAATTTGAGTGAGTCCCTGCTATCCTATATACAAGCTAACCAATGTCCTGACAACATAAACAATGTTAGCAAGAATGACGGGGAACATAGACCAAAGCTATGATCCCAAGTACTTTTTGAGTGTTGTACTTATACCTCAATTTTATAAAGGGAGCAAGGAGTTGATCCAGGCAAACAACAAACTAGTTAACTAAACATAAAATAATATATTATAACACAACATATATATAAGATCAATCAAGTACATTTGTTCATCCTTATATATATACGTGTGTGTATGTGTGTGCGTGTGCGTGTGTGCATCAAGATCAATCAAGTGCATTTGTTCATCCTTATGTATAGCGTGTGTTCTCTACCCTTACTATATTCATACACATATCTTCCCTCTTTGTACACATATCATTTTGTATACATCCTAGATGTTGTTTTCAAATCTTGATATGATTTTGTGTGTGTGCACGCACGCATGCATGTGTGTGTGTGTGTGTGTTTTCTACCCTTACTATATTCATACACATATCTTATCTCTTTGTTACATATATCATTTCCTATTACATATATCTAGATGATGGGGTGTGACCCATCTATTCTATCCCTATCCTAGATGGTGTTTTTCAAATCTTAGGCTCTGTGAGCTCCTTGAGGTAGAATGTGGTAAGAATTGTTCGACTGTGTCTGCATTATTCTACTTTCTGCCACCAATTCTTAATAATCACTAGTATTTTCTCACTATTGACACACTTATGACCTTTTAACTATTTTCTATAACTTGATGTCGATATAGGCATTTTTCTCTTTTCTTCAGCTCCTATTGAAAAGAGATCTTAATAATTTATCTTGGATTAAAGAAGTCACCACTTTTTTGTCAACATGATTAGTCACATTTCTACACCTCCATCATGTGGTTTAAACTTGCATGGATCTTCCAATGGAAAACTTTTCAAATGAACATCATGCTTATTTTGATCATTAGCCCATTGATGAAGAATTGAAGCATTTTATTTCACTACAAACCTTATTCATTTCAAATTTGTTAATTGAATAACAAAGTTTCCCTTCCATAGCTACTCATGGTGAGTTGCTAAGTCATTTATAAATTGTTTTCGACTAAGCACCTACCCTTGCTTGTCACTCATTATTCAATGACGTCATTAATAAGGTTTATATTCTAAATGTGATAAGGTTGTGTGCATTTTAAAAGTAATGAAACTATGTGCACACTCTCAACATATATTTCATATTTCATTTTTAGCATATTTCATATTTTATTCCTCATTTGTGCAAGTTATTCCATTACATGGTTTGTAGTTTGGAACCAAAGTAAAGTTGATCATGATGTATCTGATTCCAGAGTTTCATGAGTTGAGCTTCAACAAATAGAAAGTTAGAAGTGATAGAGTGGTCACTACACGAATTGGTCGACTCAATTGTGGTTCCATAATGATGTGCCAAAGGATTGTAACGTATGCTCACAAGAGATAGAAAGTGGATGGCTGCTGAGACCAAATAATACTGCATTGGATAATGCATAGTGTGTTCTTTATTGGGTTGTAACATGTGGGATTTTAGACCTAGCCTATTGCATGTTTGGTGAAGGATTATGCTTGTGCCTGACTTGTAGATGCATTAATCTTTTTTTAGCCCGACATGTGAATGTAATTAATAATCATTGTAACACATAAATATATAGCTGATCTAGGTTCATTGCTAGTGTGTCCATTATTGTAATATCTAATAGTTGAATGATCAATGTGTAGTATGTGAGCGATGCCATGTGAGTTGCAGCCCAATGATTGTGTGGTTTCATAAGAAGATATATAAGTGGGAGAGTGTTCTGAAGGTTGTTCAAATCAAAAGCAAGTTGTGTATTCAATCTTGAAGGCCCACAATTCACCATTTGTATTCTTAGCGGGATTGGTGTCTCACATGTTGAATTGGTGCTTGTATCTTGGTGTGAGGGATTGGTGTGTCCGAAAGGTTGGCGCCTACAAAAGAACTTGGGGATTGGTGTCTCTAGTAGATTGATGCCTACTTCATATTGTAAGTGATCTATCCTTTTGTAAAGTTGAATTTGGATAGAATATCCAAGCAGCTATTCTCATTGTCATTTTTCCCTTCAAGGTTTCCACGTACAGCTAGTGTTCTTATGTGTTGATCTGTGATTGTGTTTACTACTTAGTTGCACTAATGTTAAAGTAAGATTGGTAACTGTTCTAATGATTTGGATTTGAAATTAGTTGTGACATTTGGGGAAGTTATTAATGACAATCAATATTCATTGAGTTTGACATCTGTCATGGGCAAGAAAAGACCTCATCCTTCCAACCCTTAGCCCACCCCTTGAGCCTAGACCCATCCAGTTTGCAAATACTACCTAGATTTCAAAATTGACAACTTGGTATATTTGCTAGACTAGTGCTGATTAATATTTCTCGATGGATTGGCAATTTAGTCTTTAAATAATATTTAAAAGCTTTACAAAGAATTGCTGCTTGAATTGATTATATTTATTGCTGATTGTATATCCGACTTGTTCTAGATCGACGATCTGAATCGATATGCTGAATGGATTGTGAGTTTATTGTAATAATCACTGTAATGACTTTTGATGACTTTTCTTTGCATGTTTTGTGGAATCACTACCTAACAACATTCCTTAACTATTCCCCATCAACTCCTTTAAAGAATCGCCACTATTGATATCTGTTTTGTCAAGGATAAGGCAGCGATCTAGATTTAATAATGCTGTGATTTTGCCGAACATGGCAGGGGCATGACAATAGTGCCTTGCAACTTCAAGATTAATAAACTTCTAAATAATATCAAATTCTAGCTGCATGTTGGAATGTTGATTATAAAAATACCACGGAGATTGTTGGCGACACAAAAGGGGTTGGTTGGGGTACTACTAGATGACGTAGATCCTCATACTGCGAGTGTTTGAAACTCCAATTTTGATGCAATTCTAACATATGAAGCTTATGTGCAGTGGCAGATTGTTTATGTTTTCATAATTATTTATAACTTGTAGCCCTTGGGCATTTTGTTGTAATTTTGACATGATATATAAGCACATTGACAATGAAAACAATAAATTTTTGTTAATTTGTGTCGATTCCTGTAAATTATCAATTTAGCTTTAAAGTTATGTAATGTAATTCTATAATGTACTTGATGAATAGTTGAAATTTCCTATATTTTGAAAATTTTCCTCATCTTTTTAATTGTCATCCCTTTAATAAAGGCGTCACAGCCCCTGCTGTGTTCATCTCAAAAACTCCATGGTACATAGGAAAGTGCACTAAATAATATGGCATTGAAAGGAGCTACAGTATATAATTCAAAGAACTCTGAATCTCAAACATTATCTGCCTCTTAGAATCTAACTGCCCTAACCCACATGGATATTTGAAAGTCAGAGCAAATAGGCTCTCCTGTTGTCGTCATAATTTGACATGGAGGCTGTTCATCGTACAGACAATATTGAATTGTATAATTTTGAAGCTGAGTGTTGGAAACAATGAACCTGTCAAAATGACCACCAAAACATTATCTGCTAGAATTTGATCATCACATTAAGAAATACAGCTACCTGCTACAGGCTCCTTACTGCAAGAACATCTACTAGGCACTTTTAAGCTTTCGTTTTCTTCTGCATCCATAATCATAACATCCTCATAAGGTGTTAAGCCTGATTGAATAAATATAAAATTAGATGATCGGATCACACATGTTATGAATACCACTAACCAATCCAGCAGGTTTTGCAATGCGGCGTCTTTGCTGTTTTTGTGGTCTTGGTGATGGCTTCTTTGTCTCTGTTGGTGCAGCTTTGCGAGGACTTGGCCTATATAGTATAAAGGTACGACCAATTTGCCCAACCACTACTGATCTTGTTGCTTCTTGCAACTGTGAAGCTACAGCATCTGGCTCACCTGGACAAGTGCCATGCACCTTCAACTGCAACACAAACCATATTAAATGATAATCACTTGAGATTACAACTCTTTACAGAATCATGTGATGACATGATTCCAATATTTGAATAATTAAAGCCAGCATTCCTTTCAAAAATAGCATTTTATTAACGAATTGTAATAAGCAACTGAACCATGCTTTTTATTACTTGCTAGTCACACAGAGAATTTGGAATGGACCCTTTCTATCATTCCGAGAAACTCTACAAAGGGAAATCCCAACAATCTCAACCCAGTATAACTGGAATGACTAACAGGAACAGATGTATTGATCTGCTTCTTTCATAAACACAGAGAGATTCATACCCTGACCTGTGGTAGTTGGCTCCCTACTGGAAATGGATCCATCTCAAAGACACATCTGGGGATGTCTCTAGATGTAAGGAGTAAAATGAAGTTCCCGAGCATTTGTATATGTCTACTAGAATCGTATCTTCAAAATTGTTAAAGTTCCCATTCCAGTTTCTTAGATATCTCATATAGATTACATTGTTTTTTCCTCCAGTGCTAATATCTGGTTGACGAGAGCTAAAAGAACCCAAGAAGTACACTAGCAGACTTGTAATTTCTACTTTGAGCATTAAATTTTACAAGTTCTTTTACAATATCACACACACACAAGGTATGTATATTGCCATCTCTAAGTATCCATGCACCATGCTTTTAAACTAATGGCATTCCCTTCCCCATCCACATCTTCTATACCCACAAAGCAACCCATCCTCAGGTAAGTATGCATAAACATATCACAAAGGCTCTCATAAAGAATCAACGCTGTCAAAATTTATTAGAATTCATGAGGAATTTTGTAGTTTTGCTCAATGTTGGAATGGATAAGCAGAAGCTACAGAATTTTGTTAAATCTTTCACATTCCAAAGACATGTACTATGGGTGTTCCTTCATGAGGAAAGAATTCCAAATTGGTGCTACTTCTGTAGACTGATACCAATGGATGCAAAGGGCAAATGCTAGTGGATGTACAGAGTCATTTTGACTGTCAGTCAGGCCAAAGAAGATGCCTTTATAATGATAATAGAAATTTGTTGTGTTTAAACAAAAAATGCAGGAATCAACTTTTTCGGACATACTAGCAACAGTTATCACTATTCATGTCACTTTTACTTCCAGGTATCATCGATCATCAGAACTTATGCATGCAAATGTATAGAAGCTTCAGAAAATACCAAACAATGGATGGATATACACAAGATTTATGGCACATATACTGCCAAACTTTAAAAACATACTGGTCTGGTAACTAAAGTTATCATACAAGAATGTGATGACTGAAGAATGGATTACATAGAAAATCTAAAAATGCATGCCTACCTTTTCTCAAATAATATGGGAACTTGCAAAATGCATGTCATTATTACAATATCTATAAGCTTAAAAAAAATTAGAACTTTATGATCATAACTATTCCACAAATTATGACATAATGTAAGCTATGGATCATCAAAATCATTTTACAGATTTTAATAAATCGGACTCTTAATGCCTTTCGGTTTTTGTTTTGCAACTCTAGTTATTTACAAACTATGGAATCGAATTGGAAAAAAATTTATAAATAGCTGATGAATGGCATTAAAAACCTAAAAGGTGACAGTTGGAGAATGATCAAAGAGGAAGATAATGGAGATCAGTACCAAATCTTATGGGTTGACCATCATTAGTGTAAGAGTTGGTATAGAATGCTCTATTCCATGCAAGATTGGCTGAACATTATAGCCATCCAAGACCTAAATACTTCATGAAAGCACATGAGAGATCAGCTATGAAAGAATAATGCTATTCTATCAAAGGATCAAAATCATAGATTGATAAAACATAATGAGATTACAAAGGGGACCCCTTGGTTATATAGGCCAAGATGAACATTGGATTACATAAGATTATGACATGTGCATTCATCTTTATGACTTGCCAAACAAGAAATAAATGTGATAAGATCACATGACAACTAAGACTTCTAGAAATATTCCTAGGACCTATGTGCATACCCTAAGTAAACTTAAGTAACATATATGATTAGGACCTAGGTGATGAACATGATAGCTAAATACCCCTTTCACACCAACAATCAACAATATTTTTAATGTCAAATGCTTTTCTCCAAATGTATAATACACTCCAAATATATAAGTTTACACATGCTTTTTCATCTAATCCCAATTCTTTAAAATTCAGCCACTACATTATGTTGTCATGTAACTAATTATGACATAGGTTACTATGAGATGCATCTCCAGACCCCTGGAACACGTCTCCAGTACAGGGGACGTGGTTAGGAACATCCCTGGTTGCAGGAGACACCACATCAGAGTTTCCCTGCATCTCCTACATCTCTCACACAAAAACCAAAAAAGAACCCTAACTAAAACCCACATTGCATGAATTTCTTTTCTAACAAACATTTGATGCCGCCAAAGGAGAAAACGCACCACCGCAAGCAGGAGCAAAGATGTTGTGACCAAGAGAAAAGGAGCCAAACAGATGCCACGACCCCACTTCAACATGTATGAAAAGCTTCATTTATTTAAGGTTTTGCATTCGACTATATGTTTACACCATATCCAACATTTTTAACTACAAACCATCATTTAATAGGTCTGGTTTATAAGATGTTTGAGAAAATCTCAAGATGGCATAGTTAAACATAGCTCATAGTGCATAATTGAGAGGATTTAGAAAAGATTTTTATGGACTGGTACTAAGGAGAAAAATTGACTATCATTAGTTGCCTAGGACAGGGTTTGTTGCACCGTCAAGGTAGGGGGATTGGGGATAAGAAAAATCAAATCCTTCATCAAAGTACTATTATCAAAAGTTGGTTGGTAGGTTAATGAAGGAAAGAAGGATTGGGTGAATATTGTGAAATCCAAATACCTTAGTAATGAAAGACACAACAAATTATTTAACCAGTCTGACCTACACCCATGATCCGTCATTTGGAACAATGTGGAAAAAACTAAGGCCTTCATCAAGAAGAGTGGAAGAATGATAGTTGGGAATGGGAATAACACCAGCTTTTGGGCTTATGTTTGCATTCGAGACCAAACCCTGTCAGATTTACATCAATACAGGAAAGTGAAATCGGTCTTAATAAGGAGTTGTGGGAAGCTAGTTCAGGATTATTTGTCCTGACAAGGAGACAAAGAAGTGTGGAAAAATATTGAAGAGATGGTGACCAAACAAATTTATATCTCGACCCATCATCAGGTTCAAATTATTGGAGAAGCTAAATCATTGTCCTCTATTCTACCCAATTGTTCTTTCTTCTCCCCCTGTTAGAGAATGAGTAAATATGGATGCATAACCCCTCTGGGGCCTTGTCTATCAAGTTTGCCTACCAATGTATGGAGGAGGAAATGGTGGAAGATTTCAACAAGAAGAACATATGGATTAAAGGCTTGATTCCAAAAGTCAATTGCTTTTGGTAGGCTACTGCTCATGGAAATTTTTTGACTATTGATAACTTGAACAAAAGAGGATTCTCCTTTGTCAACAGATGTGTGTTATGCTATAGAGATTTCAAAATTATTGATCATTTGTTCCTGCATTGCCAGTATACCAAGGAAGTTTGGGATGCTTTGTATCGATCATTTGTTCATGGAAACGACTTAAAAATCTTTTGGATACTTCGAGATAAAATGAAACATTTCATGAGTCAATGGCCCTTAACTCCTTGTTTCCATCCCGTGTCTAAAAATTTGTGGCTTCAGACTCCCCCGATGATGACGTGGAATATATGAAAAGAAAGAAATAATAGAGTGTTTAGGGATGAAGCTAGGAATAGCAAGGTGCTCTTCAATATTATAAAACAACAAATTAAAGAAAGCATCAATGCGGGGATGGAATATACCTCTAAGGTAATGCCTACTTTGTTGGTACTTAGACTAAAATGAAAATGGGGTATAAAGAATAATATGCTAAGGTTGAACTGACAAACTATGCTTCTAAGAAAGAGTTTTATTTGGATCCCACTTGAGGAGGGTTGTCGCAAATGTAACTTTGATGGCTTCTCAAAAGGGAACCCAGGAGCTTTGGGAGATGCAGACCTAATAAGATATCGTAGAGGTTATATGATAGAAGGGTTTTGTGCAAATTTGGGAAGAGGTACTAACAATAAAGCAAAAGCTATGGTGGCTTGGATGGGCATCACCCAATTGCATCAAAATAAAGGAAGAAATGTGATCCTTGAAGGCAACTCAAAACTAATTGTGGATTTCCTAAATGATAATATTAAGTCTCCTTGGGAGATAAGAGGAATTATCCAAAATTGTAAAGATCTGTTCAATAATTTTAACAAAATAAAAGTCCAACATTAGTATTGAGAAGTTAATGCTGATGATATTCCAAACCAGGGGTTAATGAAAATTGGATGGTATTACTTTAATTTTTCCGACAACTCTAGGAGTTTAAATTAGATTGTATGAGAAAGCCTTTTTCCTACGTTAAGAGGATTTTTGGTGCAGGAGCACCCCTTCAAGTTGATAAATAAAGCTCATAGGAGGAATGATAAGGCATCAAACATGTCTTTAGGATGTTTTACATGTGTTTCAATCATGCATTGTGTGTTTGTAATAAAAGACCCCATCTTGTGAGCCAAACTCCTATTTTGGCATCTTGATAAGCCAATTAGGACTTTTGGACAAAAGGGGATCAATTGTGTATAGGAAATAGTTATCCTAGTAGTTTCAGTACTTCTAGGGTGTTTTAGGAGGGGTTAGTCTTAACCCAAGGCATTAGGAGGTGAGAAATGACATTTTGACAACTTTGTCAAAAGTTGTCAAACATTGTCATAAGCAGCTTTTTATGTAATTTTTGCATTTTTGTTTGTTTGAACTCCTCAAATGGCTCTAACCTATTGGTTTTGGTTGAGAGTAGTTGTGGAGTGGTATATACACCTTGTGGATCCAATTCCCAAGGTTAGACTTTATGGAGGAAAGTTTTGATGACTGCAAAATAATGAAATTTTGAGTTTTTCCTGCAATTCTGGAGTTTTGGTACGAGGTACGGAATTGTATAGATTGGGATCGATTCCCAATGATGTGAATTTGTTATAATAGTGAGTCACCTTTGATTTGGCTTTGGTTTGAGGTTTAGATTGTGTATTTTTCTCCTATTATCCCAATTTGTTGTAGGTGCCCGAAAAACTAGGGTTTACCTAGGGTTTTGCTTCTCCATGGCCATAACTTGCAATTTATCAATCTAAGACTCATGGGATTGGGTGAAATTCAAGTATGTCCAATATATTCTAAGATTCCAAAATCATTTTGCAGGAGGTGCAAGGGAGGTGTGTGTTTGAACCGACCCTAGGTAGACATCCCTATGTGGCTACCTAGTCCTTAAACATCAAAGGTACCCTAGAATGCTAATGGTGATGATTCCAGACATGTAATCCTGGAATTCATGATGTTTTATGGTTCCCCACATTATCATGGGGTTGTGATTGTATGGTTTGTTCATTTGGACATAGGTACTTCACAAATGGAGACCTAATTAGTCCTTTAGGGCAGTTGACCTTCACCAGTTTCAGACCTTTTTTTGTCAGACCTCGACCCTTCCTTTTGGGGAATTGTGTAAGGCCCAAAAGGGTATTTGAATCTATGACTTGTTTGTTAGGGTGTTTGGAAAAGTTTGGACTTAAGGTCCCTTTACCCGTTTCAAAGGGCTACTAGCAAATAGGCCTAATTGTGAAGGTGCTATAGGGAATGGTGTTGAATCCTTGCAACTAGTGTTTAATCTGGTCAAGGTGAGTCATGTTTGACCCAAAACAGTTGTGGTGATGGTTAGTAACCCTTGGAGGCTTCAAAGTGTATGTTGGAGCAAATTACCCAATTTGAGTAAGTATGAGTCTTGGAGATTGAGAGGTGTTGAACTAATGTTGTAAAGCCTTGCTTTGATAGGATCCTATTGTTGTTTTGAGGGGTCAGTGTCATACATCTTGGAGTGTTTGGCAGGATACAAGGAGGGCTCTGCATCAATTTTGAAAGATAATGAAATCATTTATGCTAAAGGTGGTGGTTGCCATTCCCGGACTAATTTAAAGTTTAATAATGAGGAAAATGAGTTTTCATGTGTGGACAATGAATCCCATCGAGCCAAAAAGTACCTTTTTAGAAAGAGTCATTTAAAAGAAAAAGCAACTCTAAAAAATCTTATCAGTTCTATATGTCGCTTTTGTATCATTTGGATGTGTTTGGCAACAACTAAGATCAATATGGGGGGCACTCTCAAAAAAATTGAACCAAAAATTGAAGAGTTGCAAATAATGAATAAATCTGGGATCTTTTCCTCAAAGCGAGCTTTACCCCTTATTTTCTTGTTGTGAGGGGATATAACAGAGCTTTATCTGCGAGATTTTGTAACTCTTGGCAAAATGGTGTAGTCACTATTGGGAGCATTACTTTTTCAAGTTTCTCTGGATTTTATTGTTGAGGTTACTGGGTTATAAAATGAAGCTGAATGGGTGGAGGGGCGAAGCAATTGGGACTACAAAGCTTACTTGAAGAATTTCTTCGAAAAGGGTGAGCGGTCGGTTGCAATCCAAAATGGGTATGGTCAATCTGCACTTCCTAAACCCTACCCAATTGTTAGTTTTGTTGTCATGAAATATTTTACTATAGAGGGACACTATACTATTGTCCATGGGTATCACTTCCCAATCCTGAATCACATTAGGCATGGAGAAAAGGTTAATATGTCGTACAATTTGTTTTCATCTCTTGAATCCCGAATTACTAATGGAGATAACCCCCCGATTCACCAAGGCTTAATCTATATCATGTATAAGTTTTCCTTTGACCACTCCTTGAACCATAGCCGTTTGCTATCCCTTCCTAGTATTGTTGAGCAAAAAAAGAAAAAATAGGGCTCCTCTATTAAGATAGTGTTAATTGAATCCAATCCCTTCCACTCTCCAGATTCTACTCCCCTAAGTAATTCCAAGGGTAAAAAAACACCGATGTTTTAAGAAATTGAACCCCTAGAGGTAGAGCTCTTTTGATTATCAACCCGGATAAGAGGAAAATGGAAACCCCTAGAAATAGCCTGGCTAAAGCCAAAAATATTGGTAAGGATTCAGTGAGGAAGAATATCATAATTGACCTAGGCCTGCATAACACAGAAGAGGAGGAGGAGAAAATTTGGGAGAAAGAAAGAAAAGATGGAAGCTCAGGAGAGAGAAGATCGGCTAGACTCCATGCTAAAAAAAGAAGAGAAAGACAAAAGATAAAGATATCAGGGAAAACCTAGAGGAACCCCTTAATTTTGAAGAAACTGAGGAGCTCTCTACCAACGATTTTGAGGATGAAGACTTTCAAGTTGAAGAAGAGGACCAAGAGGAACTATTTAAGGGAGAAAGGGGGGAAGAGAGCGATATGGAGGAATATTTTAAAGATTCTAACCAAAGCCGATAACCCTTCAACAATTTGGATGATGATGAGATAGTTCCCTGTTCTCAGGAAATTCCATTGGATAAACAAAACAACAATGATGCAGAGGAGGAGGTAAATGAGCTCAAGGAATAAGTTCTTAGCCTAGAAGCAAAACAATGAAATTTATAAACAAAAATTTGATAATCTGTGTGAGACTTTTAGTTCCCTCTGTGAAATCACTGATGGTGTGATGAACAATGCGGTTATAGGAGTGGTATCTAGACATGGGAAAATAAAGAAGAAAAATAAGAAGTTCAGTAAATAGGGAAAGAAAGAGATGGATGTGGAAGATAGGGACGACATGCAGGAGGACACCTGGGCCATGTAGGTTGATAAGCTGAAATGCAATTGGAACGTAATTAACAATGATTAAGCTTTCCCCTTCTATTTCTGTTAATTTCTTTTCTAGGTATAGGAGGTTAGCATTCATTTGGTATAATGGTATTATGGTAGGTATATGGTGGCTGGTTAGAATTAGTAGATTTAGCTACATGAACATGGTTATAGTTGACTATTTCTGAAAGTTGTTTTTGTCTCTTTTGGTTTGGTTGTTTGGGGCCAGGGTTTTGTTGTTGTTATGTAATTTTTTTGAACTCTATATGTTTAGGGCCTTCTCCCTGCTAACATAATAAAAAAATATTCACAAAATTGAGAGAATTAGTGATTTAGAGAGCTTTAAGAAGATAACAACTATTTTAGGTGTATGAGTAGTTAATAAAAGGCTCATTATCATAGTATATGCACCAACCATTATATATATAACATAAGGTTTTAATCATACATTATGATTTTCCAAGCTATACCAAATACACATAAGAAATTCTCTTTATTCCCTCACATGCAAGGTTATGATTTTCAAAGACACATAGTCACAATTACAAGTTTGAAAATATTTGAGCTCTAATCTAGGTTCACACATCGACCTTCATTCTCAAATTTATTCACATCTAATGATATGTTATTCTTTAGCTTATTCCTTCGTCATTTATTGTTTTATTTTGTTTATTTCTCCCTTTGTTTGAATACATAATTTTTTACTCCTCTTATCTCCTCTTGGTTTTAATATCATATTATTCTTTCATATTTGTTGGGAACACAAATTTTTTCAATGTATGATTGGTTTAACCTCCATCCTTATTCACTGCATGTTCACTTATGTGAGCTTGAAACAAATCTTATTTATTGCATATAATACTCTCAAGCTTGTCTCACCATTATTTCTTACTATCAAGAGAACCTACATCACCTTTGTTGATTACATGATATCTTAACCTAACACGTAGTTTAGTTTCCTTCTTTTTATTTAAAAGATCATGGATTCTTACTAATTTGAAATTTAGATCCTTGTGATTTTATTTACATCCATTCTACTTATTTGGCTTGGTCTTTGTCAACTTCTCTAGGTACACATTTTAGACAATCTCATCAAGGTAACTTATTTTTGGAATATTTAAGGATACCAATTTTTAATATTTTTTATAACCTACTCCAAGAGAATTGAATGCTAAATAAGTGCAATGTTATTCTTGAATATTAAACCTAAAATTAAAAAAATAAGGTGGAATAACTATGGAGATACCAGTCATCCCAATTGTTCTTAATTCTTAACTATGGAGTTCATTTAGCTAACATTAGTAAATTCATGATCTCCATTAAGATCCTTTCTACTTGTTTTATGAAACACCCAATCAAATTCTTCACAAATAACCCCCCAAAATTAATAATCTTTAATTGTTACAATCCCTATCCAATATATAAGTTTAACATTGTACAAAGAGAAAATTCATTTTTAGGTCTATCCCTCTAATTATTGAGTATTATCTCATACATCTCTAATAGCACATAGAAACATGTGACACATCAATGAATTCCACTTGAAGTCAACTTTTTCATCATTGGATTTGATCTACCATCCATTTGTGCAACTTATCTACTAGGAAAGTTTTAAAAGTAAATTATGTATTAACAAATGCATATTTGATGCCATATACATTTGATGGGTTTGAATTTTTAACTTAGCATATTCACCAACAATCTAATACAATGATTGGTAGGTCTTGATGAAATAATATTCAATTTTTTCTAGACCAAAATTTTGTTTATTGATGAATAAAATTGTTCGAATTTAAGGGATCCAAGAGCATTGAGAGGGGGGGCGGGTGAATTAGGGTTCTACTGGTACAATAAGATTTTAACTTATTATAACATACACATATAAACCGGTAAATGAAGAAACATATAACATGAAGTAAATAAACCAACCACATGAATGAACACCATAATACATTGACTTTTATACATGGAAAACCTCAAAGAGGAAAAACCATGGTGGCATTTGTGACCCACAATATCAATTCACTGGCCATATGAAAGATATTACATAGCACGGGGGCATGCACTTGTAGGAAGGCACATTGCCTAGAGCACATTGCTCAAAACAAAATAGTCTCACTGATTACAGGCTTCTGCTGAGATAAAACAATAATGGTGAACTCATAAAATGCATTTGCAATGCCAAAAAGAGTTCCGGTTATAGCTCTGTTTTGTACTGGTTCAGAAACCCTAAACCCTTTTACTGATATCCACTTTTCTCTAAGAATTCTTTACAAACCATCTACTAATCATTACATTATATAACTTTCGCATACAAATGATCTACATACATATCCTTCACATCATTTTCTTCTTCACATTGTTCTACACATATACCTTTATCACAATGACCTAATAAATTGACTTATATACCCGTTACAAACAATATGCCTTATGTCGGCTTACAACACATTACACAAGATATTCAATGTCGGCTCTATACAATAATTATAAAATGATTTTACAAATAAAACTTTTTGGATCCCAAACTGATGTCGGCTTCACTGAAGTGCTGGATGCCGATGTCAGTGCCTTTTATGACCCTAATTACTCCAATACTGGTATTTGTCGGTGTATGCCTCCAATGTCGATATATGTCAGTATATGCCTCCAATGTCAGTATCTGTCGCTATATGCATTCTCTAGAATCCTGTTACCATCAATGACAACATATGAATCCAATGAGTGTCAATTGCCAACAATCTCACCCTTTGGCACATATGGCAACACTCGTGAAAAATGGATTCTTGTTGGTTCAACTAAAACTGAAACATGAACTCAAACATGCTCCCCCTGAGCTGATTGACCACTTTGATTCATATACTCTTTGTCTGATATCCTCTCCTAGGATTATATACATACTTTCCTTTTCTTTTCATTTTTCACATACATATACTCCCCCTTTGGCATCAACGCCAAAGTCCGGTTAAAGAATTGAAAGAATTGTTGGGAATCAGTGCAAAAGAATGAATAATTACATATTAATTTCTGGAGCCTGACCAATTTCAATATTTCTAGATAAGCTTTCTAAAGTAATTGTATATAAGTATCCCAATCGGTTTAAATATTTCAGATATTCATACAACTCCACTCAGTAAATGTGCAAGTGATTCTTTCTCAGTGACTTCTGTCGGGTGGGCTTCGCAAGCATATCCATGCATTCCCTCTTATGTACACTGAGTGAATCCAATCTTGGACTCACCAAACCTCTAAGATTTCTTTCTCTTCGAATGATCTTATCTCTGTCCTTTTCAAAAGGAAAAAATTGTTTCTCCATAGTCAAAATTTGTCCATCAATAGATGTTGTAAGTGAAGTTAGTCCATCAAAAGAGTTAGCAATATTAGCAATCTTTTCATGTAACTCCTTTATCCTCTTATCTACATTTTTTGTAAGAATCTCTATATTACAACATACCTTGTAGATGTTAGTACATTGTTTCAAAGAAATTTCAATAAGTATAAGTTTCTCTTTAATTTTCTATTTCTATCTCAATAATTTGGTCAAATGCAACTTTCTTAGCCAAAGGGAATCTTTCAAGTGCTGGCCGGTCGGAAATCTGCTGAAATGATTGAAAGTTTTTAGAGATATGTTATGTCAATACCTTAAGCTTTCCGGAAGGGCTTGCTTATTTTTCAATAATACAATCCAGAATCAGTCTCTGCAAAACTTTTATTGACTGATCCATTATTCCTTTGTCTGCAGATCCCTCCTTCATTAGCTTTTGAGCAGCCATCATCATTCGCTCCGTGGGACTCATTTCTGTGATGGATTTCTTCTCAACTTGAAGAGTGTCAATTACCAAAAGTTTTGCTGAGGAATCAACTGTCGGTATGGTACTGGGTGTCTTATCAGTCTCCTTTTCCTCTTCTTTATCCTCTCCTAGTGTATCGCTTTTCTCATCCTCTTTTGCACCGGTGGCTTTGTCGCTTGGTGCAGTATCTGTTACTACCGGTGAATTATTATCCACAATATTATCTATATCTTGTACATTATCTATTTTACCTTGCTCAGACTGTACAAATGTTATCTCTTTCGGTTTAGCCTGTACACTCTTATCTGATTGAGAATTATCTACTAGTTCATTCAAAATTTGATCTAAGTTCCCCAAAATTTCTTTTCCTTTTGATCTGTTAGGAATAGTGGGAGTTGTTGCCTTAGCAAATTCTTCTTGGGAAGTAAGGAAATCAGGGTTCTTTTGGAATAATTTAGCCCATCCTTCTCTAGTCTCATTTATTATTTCATTGACTCTACTCATCATTAAGCTTATTTGTCTCGGTTTGCTGCTAAAAATTGTTCTATTGACAACTTCTATACATCTTTTCATTATCTCATTATTTATAGAACCACAAATACCTACAAGTTCAAATTTTTTAATCTTTTTGTCCCTCTTAACTGCATCTAGTCTCCTTGCATCCAACTTATTATACAAAGATAAAGGAATTTCCTTCAAAATTTCTACCAAAGCCTTCTTATATATGTCTAAATGTAACAGAATTGCTTCTTCCATTTCATTTTGCTCATTGTCATCAAAATGCTCATAAAAATTTGACAAATTCTTCAAAATTCCATCTTTAGTTACCTCATCTATTAACTTTGCACAAGTCATATTACCAGATTCAGTTGATTCATCACTCTTTTTCTTCTTCTTGCTGGGGGTTGCAGGAGCGGATGGAGCTGGCTTCCTCTCTGAGTAGGTTTACTTGCTGGAGGTGTGGATGTTGTTGTCACCTTCCTTACTAGCTTTCTCTTAGGTTACACCTTCTTATCTTCTACCAGAGGCTTGTCAACTATCTTCCTCTATATCCTTCTAAATGAAAGAGGTTGATTATCCTCTGTATCAGAGTTAGGAGTTATGAAGGTTACTGGCCTCTTTACCTCAGGAGTACTATTCACCATAGTTGCTGCAACTGTCATTGCCAGTTGATCTACTGGTTTAGATCCAGAACCTAGTTCTGTATCTATCATGTGAATTACATTTTGTCTATTTTCTTTTCCCTTCTTTTCTTATTGAAGCCAATTTTAACTTCAAGAGCCTTCTCCTCTACAATACCAAATTGTTCAGTCTTATCATCCAAAGGGGCATCAAGCAACATTTTAGCATATAGTTCCAATATGTTGCCATCAACTTCATATCCCAATTTAGTGACCCATATTGTTCTTGGTTCAACTGCTTCCATGAGCGTCTCATCTGTTTTCATTATGAAGCAGATTTCAGTGGAGTATTTCTCCACAATGTGACTGGAGATTCTCTCCCTCATTCTCTTTTTCTTTTGAAAAGATTTGAAGAAATCTCATAACTTATCATCCTTGTTGCTGCCAAGACCGATGATTGCATCTCTAATCTGCATACCTACCGGTATGTCATGAGCCCATCGTTTCTTTCCCAAACCCGGTAGCTCATTCATGAAATATAGCATCAAACAAACAATAAGGATACCAAACTGGAATGTCCCTTTCTTAACACCTTTGGTTTTTCCAAGATTTACCATTAATTCGTTTCTTAACCATTCACACAAATCATACTTTCCATTATTCTTTATCATTTGATATGTAACATGGATATAGGAACTGGCAACAGAGTTCAATCGACTTTATTGTGTTACCTTGTAGTCGATGATCATGCTAGAAAATTTTACATCTGTATCTTTAATGGTGCTTATCCTCATTGACCTTCCATCATGAGTTGCGTCGATGATCTTTTCAACCTCAGTGTTGGAGATCTTCTTCCCAGGTTCCTGCCTGACTTTGGGTAAGCCAGTGACCACCTGAATTGCTTCTTTGGTGATCATGTGAGGCCGGTCCAACCAGATGAATTCATTATGGACCTTGATTAGAATGTATCTTATCATTTCGTCCTTAAATTTTGGTATATACAGGATTTCTGTTAACCCCAGGTCTTCAAGGATTTGATATTCTGGCTTGATTGTTCCGAAGCTACCTAGTATCACAGATTAATACATTCCCTTGATTTCCTTAGTGCCTAAATCCTCCAAAGTGTAATGAATATAAGCCTTGACATCTTCCATATATACTATGCCATCAGGAACCCTAAAAAATGCACCAAAAGAGTCTTCCTTCTTTGCTATTTGAGCAACTTCCTTGAAAATAGGTCTGAGCCTATCCTTAACCTCAACAACAGTGGGATTCGCAATGAAAGTAGGAGCAGATGATGATCCAGATGCCATTTCAAAGAAATACCTAGATAATGATTACCAGTTGAAAGATCTTGATGACTTCTCAGAAAACTACTAGAAATCCCTTTAGAATGGCTTTGCTCGCTTTTTATCACCTATGATTCACATTTTCTTTGCTCTGGTTTGCTTGAGTGCTGGGTGAGTGAAAATGAACCAGTTTTCCCCTTTTATTAGCGAGTAAACCCTAATTCTTCACTGTCATAAATGCTTAGCGGTGCGCCCTATCATATGCTGGTTTCATAGTTATATGTCAAAAAAACCTCCATCAGTGATCAATACCACTCTCCAGATCTCTTTCCATATCTCTTCTGGGGAATATGCAAGATTTGCAATGAATTTTACAACCTCTAATGCATCTGCCTCAGTTACTGGTTGAATTTCCTGTCAGTGCAGGAATGCTATGTTCTACCAATGGAGTTACTGGTGTAGTTGCATCTCCACTTGGTTCTTCAGACTTTCTGACCCATCTCTTGGTGTGATCTTGATGTAATTCATCTACCTTCTACTTTCCTTTCTCATTTTCTTTTTCATTGCTAATCGGTTTAGTCTTGCTTCTGTAGTACTTAGCAATATGACATATTTTGTTGCATGCATAAAATGTAACATTTTTCTTTTGAATTTCTTTGCCATGTCCGGTGTCATTCCTTGATCTGCATTGGTTAGCCAAATGTCCAAACTTTCCATATGCATAACATTTAACATTCATTCTGCAATATTCTGATTTACGACCATATTTATTGTAATTTGTGTATTGACTGGGAACTGAATTGTAATTTTGATTTTCTCTATTTCTACATTGTTTAGCCATATTCCTAAATTTATTACAAATAAAGAATCTACCATTGAATTTGTAAGCATTATATTTCCTTTTCGGTTTCCTATGGTCTGATGATTTCTGCATACCAGTTCTCTGATCTTTATTTACAGTACCAGAGCTTTCACCTTGTTCAAATCCAAGTCCTCTAGAATCATCACTCTGCCTTTGTTTTTTCAATAAATCATCCAAATGTGTAGCACTAATCCTGAATTTTTTTTTATACTCACTTGCAGTAGTCAGATCATTTCTTAGAGTCATTATTTGTCTTTCAACCTCTTGTTTATTATTCTGGGATTGTACCAAATTAGTTTTCAACATATCATTTTGATGAGCCAATTTTCCACATTCTTCAGATTTGTTCTTCAGAGAAACAACAAGATTTTCTTCCTCCTTCTTTCTATCCTCAATATCTTTTGACATCCTCATAGTCATGTCTTGCATTTCATTCTTCATGAGCATGTTTTGTTGACTCATCTTCTGACATTGTTCCTTAAGTGCATTTTTCTCTTCATCATCCTGGTTTTGCAAAAGTTCCTTCCTCCTAGCTTGAGCTGATGATAACCTTTCTTGCAGAACAAGAATGAATTCATTAGCAGAATTCAATTCATCTTGCAGCTTTAAGTTCTTCAACCTTTCAGCATCATAATCCTCAAGTGCCATCTCAAGTTTTTTATCCATAGCCATATTTAATGATTTTGGTTTCTGGATCTTCCTCAAGTTGTTAAAATTCCTTCGAGGAACTGAGCTCTGATACCAATTGTTGGAATTGAAGGGATCCAAGAACACTGAGAGTGGGGGGAGGGGGGGGTAAATCAGTGTTCTTTTGGTACAATAAGATTTTAACTTATTATAACATATACATATAAACCAGTAAATGAAGAAACATATAACATGAAGTAAATAAACTAGCCACATGAATGAACACCATAACACACTAAATTTAATACGTGGAAAATCTCAAAGAGGAAAAACCACGATGGGATTTGTGACGCACAATATCAATTCACTGGCCATATGAAAGATATTACATAGCATGAGGGCCTGCACATGTAGGAAGGCATACTCCCTAGAACACACTACTTAACACAAAAGAGTCTCACTGACTACAGGCTTATGCTGAGATAAAACAATAATGGTGAACTGACAAAATGCATCTGCAATGCCAAAAAGAGTTCCGGTTATAGCTCTATTTTGTATTAGTTCATAAACTCTAAACCCTTTTACCAGTATCCTCTTTGCTCTAAGAATGCTTTCCAAACCATCTACTGATCATTGCATGATATAACTTTTGCATACAAATGAGCTACATACATATCCTTCGCATCATTTTCTTCTTCACATTGTTCTACACATATATGTCTATTACAATGACCTAATAAATTGTCTTATATACCCGTTACAAATAATATTCCTTATGTCGGCTTACAACACGTTACAAAAGCTATTCAATGTCAGCTCTATACAATAATTATAAAATAGTTTTACAAATAAAACTTTTCGGATCCCAAACTAATGTCAGCTTCCTACATCAGTTTTTTCAATAAATATGTCTTCCTACAATTCACTGAGTAGGAGGATGACTAAATGGCCACTTGAGATGACGTGTTACCTACATTTCTAGTAGAAGGATGATGTGGAGGTCACAAATTCGAAGGATCTAGATGATTGTACGAGAAAGCCTTTTTTCCTACGTTAAGAGGATTTTGAAAGATAATGAAATCATTTGTGCTAAAGGTGGTGGTTGCCATTCCGGAACTACTTTAAAGTTTAATAATGAGGAAAATGAGTTTTCATGTGTGGACAATGAATCCCATCAAGCCAAAAAGTACCTTTTTAAAAAGAGTTGTTTAAAGGAAAAAGCGACTTTAAAAAATCTTATCAGTTCTATATATCACTTTTGTATCATTTGGATGTGTTTAACAACAATTGAGATCAATATAGGGGGCCCTCTAAAAAAAATTGAACCAAAAGACTGTGAAGAGTTTCAAAATAATGAATAAATCTAGGATCTTTTCCTCAAAGTGAGCTTTACCCCTTGTTTTCTTGCTCTGAGGGGATATAACAGAGCTTTATCTGTGAGATTTTGTAACTCTTGGCAAAATGTTGTAGTCACTGCTGGGAGCATTACATTTTCAGGTTTCTCCAGATTTTTTTGCTAAGGTTACTGGGTTGGAAAATGAAGGTGAACAGGTGGAGAGGTGAAGCAATTGGGACTACAAATATTATATGAAGAATTTCTTCGAAAAGGGTGAGCGGTCGATTGCAATCCAAAATGGGTATGGTCACTTTGCACTTCCTAAACCCTACCCAATTATTTTGATTAATTAAAAATGGGTTTTTGAAAGGAACCCAGAACCTTGTTACATAGCAGGAGAAAGATAAAGCATTAAAAAGGCAAGAAATAATAGTGCCTGGACACCCAAACAAAGAACAAATCCCATTTAAAACAAAAAGGGATCACAAGTCAAAGAGAACATCAATAGATAGCCTAAGGAAAGCACAAAGACAACACCAAGACAACACAAGGACAAGGACAACTAGATGTTTCTTATGAGTTCTTCTGCATGAACCACCATCTGCTTCATACTGACTATAGAGTTTTTCATATCATCTAGCCCTTATTCCTTGATACCAACCTATTTTCGAGTGTTGGCCCTTGTTCTTTTTTCATGACCCTTCTTCTCAGTTTGATCCTTCTCATCCTCCTTGCCTTTAATCTATTCAAATTTATTTATGAGCATTTTCACATGGTCAACAGTGGCCTTAAGGATCTGGAAGTTTTTCTCAGCAATCCTCTTCACAGTAAGCTCCATCTTATCCACTCTATTGGCCAAGTTGTTCAAATTAGTTTCCAGACCCTTATCATCTTTGATCCCTTCCAGCTCCTTCACCTTTTTTTCCATTTCCATAATTTTACTAACCATTGCCTCAATTGCTTCAGCCTTGTTAATGGCAACCATTAATTCTTTAACATTCTCAGAGAGAGGCTTCTCACCCATTGTTGCCTTTTTTATCATATTGAGATCAGTCTTCAAATCACCAATTTCTTTCACTAGTTTGTTAATGACCTCACATAAACCCTTGATGTTGTCATTACCAATAGCACCATGACAGATATTTTGATTTCCCATGTTGTTCTCCTGGCCCTCATTCTGTATTCTTTGTATGTTTAGGTTCTCCCCATGGTCACCATCCAGCATTTCATCTTCATCCTTACCCTTATTGTTATCTATTTTTTCAACCTCAGAATTCTCATCAGGAGAAATGATAATCTTCCTTTTAACCTTGTTTATCCCCTTACTGATCTTCTTCATCCTTTGGGTTTGCTTACCCATTCCCTTTCTCTTCTTGATTTTTATGATTTTATCATCAAAAGACTCATCCTCATAGTCCAAAAGGTAAGAATCCACATCAGTCCTCTTTCTCTTTCCCTTAGTCTTCCCTTTGTTGCTAAAATCCTCAGACTCACCCTCAGTTTCAGAATAGAGATTCAACCCACTATTCTCACTTTCAGTATCATCATCCCTAATTTTTTTGCCTTTACTAATGGGTTTCTCAATAATTTTCCCTTTCAACATCTTATAAACTAAAACCATTAAACCCTGGTGGAGGGCATGATCTCTTTGAGAATCTTTCTGCATTTCACAAATAGTATTGATCCATAGAGTAGGCAAGATAGTAAAGAAGACTAACCTTGTCACCATGGCAAAAGTGGTTGAGCAGCACAAAGTGATTCCCATAAGCCCTTGTGAATCTCCTGTCCAGAGTAATGTAGTTGATGGTGGCAAACAACACAAACCTCCACGACTTGCAAATACGCTTAGGGGAATAGTAGGGATTATCCGCCTTCACCAATTTCCTTTTTTTACCATTCATGACAAGAAACCTATCCACGGCCTTGTCAAACACACTTTGGGCTCTGTAAAATTTCATACCTTCTTTTACCATGCTCGTAGCTTCAGCAATGACATCCTCGTCCACTTGCATCATTTGGATGCCAACAAGAACCTTACCATTCTTCCATTTTTTTATGAAATGCTTAGTGACAGTAGGGTCTTTGCCTAGAGCCTTTTCATAAAAACATTCAAACCTCCTTCTTGAAGAATCTCCCAGACTTCATTGTTTTTCTTCTAATCCGAGCAAGAAGTCGGTTCAAATCTCTTTTTATTACCCCCCATTTTATCCTTAAATTCCCAATTCTTCCTTATCACAGCTTTGTTATTTTCTCTACGATCTCTGTGAAAAAACCTAACACTTTTATTGTTGTTATGAAGAGCCACCTAGAATCTGTGCCAAGTAAATATGATATGACAAATAAAACAAGCCTCACCGTCATTGTGATCAATCATAAAAAAATGAGGAAAAGGCATTAGAAATTGTGATTAGCTAAGACAGGTTGCTTCATCTGGATACTATCCACTTCAATCAAAGATTTCGCCTCACACTTGAGATTAGTGTCACCATAAAGGGCAATGATTTTGTCAGAGCAGCAAGCCAGGTTGGCAGCCCAGTCAGCACACTTGTTGACTTCCCTATATGCATGTGTGAAATACATGTTTCAAAGGTTTTACTTATATCCTTTGTAGTTTTGATAGCATCATGTATAGACCAAGAGGGAGGGAAAACATTATTCAAGGAGTTAATAATATTTAAATTATCGCCTTCAACCCAAACTTTAGTGCAATTTGAATCATTAGCAAGAACGAACCCATGATAAGCAGCAATGGTCTCAACAACATGATTGGTTTGGTGACCTATAGGAATACATTTGATAGCTTTGCATATTCCCCCTTCATCTCTTAACACCACACCACACCCTGCATTGCTAGGATTACCCTTGGAAGTGCCATCAAAATTGATTTTCATCCATCCCTAAGGGGAGCATTCCCATCTCACCTCTTCTTTAGGATTAGCATGTATGATTTCACTCCCCTTTATTCTCCAATTCTTGAAAATGATGTTATCACCTTGATCTTTGGGATTCAATATTCCACCAGTGATATAGATGTTCTCCACCATATGTCTTATGATTTTCTCAAAAATAATTTGAGCTTTTGACGCCTTATCTCCGAACACTCTATCATTTCTCTCTTTCCAGATTCCCCAACAAATACGGGGTAAAGCAAATTTCCATAATAGATTAACTAAATTATTCTTCGAAGGGTGGGACCAGGAATTGAAGACATCTTGGACAGCTTTAGGGAAGACCCATCTGACATTAAAGTTGTCTAGACATCTAGCCCAAATATCCACAGAGAAAAGACAATGGATAAACATGTGATTAATGGTTTCCTCATTTTGCATACAAAGATGACAAATACTAGGCAAACAAAAACCTCTAGTTTTGAGATTGCCAGTCGTCAGAATCTTATTTTGAAGAACAGTCCAGAAAAAAAAAAAATTGGGAATAAGAACTTTCACCCAAGCCTTAGCCCAACAAGGACTCTCCTGACTAGAATATTGCTGAAAATAAAGAGAGGAAATAGAAAATTTACCATCAGTAGTAAGTTTCCAGATAAGTTGATCCTCGTCATCAACCACCACCATAGAATTAAAAATTTTATTTAGATGCTCAAGAGAAGGATCCATAGTGGATAAGTCCTTCCACTGACCTAAATTCGAGTAGTCAGCCACAGTAGTACCAAATTTTTCCTTACACTAATCTTGAAACTTACCCTAGTCAGGATTGTCACTAATGGGAAAGTCTAACAACCAAGTGTCTTCCTAGAATTTAATAAAATTACTCTTCCCCACCTTCCATTTCACTCCTTTGATTATTATGTCTCTAGTTCTAGTGACATTTTTCCAGATGTTGGAGCCAATCAGAATATCTTCAGCCTTGAGGAAACAATGAAGGGTCAGGAGTTGTCTTTTATAATTATTATCCCATATCAATTTTCATTCTCCCTCAGTTTTATAACCTCTCCATATCTGCTTAGCCATGAGAAACTCATTCATATCTCTGATTCTTCTAAGACCAAGTCCTCCTTCTCTTATAGGTTCGCACATCTTGTCCCATGCAATAAAATTCATTCTCTTCTTTTCCTCAACCCTGGTCCAAACAAAGGTTCTTTGAATTTTTTCAATAGCTTCTGCAAACTTAACATGGATTCTAAAAAGACTGATGGCATATCGAGGGATACTCTGGAGAGTAGGTTTTAGAAGTTGGACCTTTTTTGCTTGATTGAGCAAAGATCCTTTCCATCTAGCTAACTTCTTATGAACTTTATCCCCAAGAGCACCCTAGAAGGTATCAGGAGGCACCTGACATAAAGGGAGCCCAAGATAGGAAGTAGGGAGATTCCCAATTTGGCTACCCAAAATATTACTAATCTTAGTTTGTCTTCTCTCTAGAGTATTTATGAAATAAACAAAACTTTTAGACCAGTTAATCAGTTGACCAGTAGCACTCCCATATCTATCCAAAGCTTTCTTTAAGCTTCTAGAATCTTTCATAGAATAATTCCTCATAATAATTGAATCGTCCACAAATTGTTGATGAGAACACACTTGGTCAGCTGATGAAGGTTTAAGCCCTCTAAACTCTCCCCTCTCAAGAATTTTTCCAATTAATCTGCCCAAACATTCTGCCATGATTATGAAAAGAACAGGGGAGAGAGGATCCCCCTATCTGAGACCTCTGGAGAACTTGAAAACGAGGGAGGGCGACTCATTGACCAGTACAAAAAAAGAAGTAGAGGAAACCAATTGCATGATAAGACTGATGCTTCTTGAACAAAAACCAAAGGTTGAAAGAACAATCTGCATAAAGCCCCAGTCAACTCTATCATATGCTTTAGATAAGTCAAGCTTCAGAAGAAAACCTTCCTTTTTAGCCCTAGAAAGAGAATGAATGTTCTCATGGACCATGATTATTGAGTCCAAAATTTGTCTCCCAAGGACAAACCCACTTTGCTGAGGAGATATGATCAAGGGGAGCAAAGTGAGAATTCTAGAAGTCAAGACTTTAGAGATAATCTTGTACAAAGAATTGCAAAGCATGATAGGTTTAAAAAGATCCATGGAGTCAACTCCCATCTTCTTAGGAATAAGAGAAATGAAAGTACCATTCAATTCTTTCAAAATTCTCCTAGTACCAAAGAATTCTTTCATAGCACTGGAAACATCCCTTCCAACAATATGCCAATATATTTGGAAAAAGAACATAGGGAAGCCATCTGGGCCTGGGGCCTTATTACCTTCAAAAGAGTTGACAACTTTCAAAATCTCATCATTAGTTGGGATGGTAGTAATATAGAAGTTCTAGTCAACATCCAAGATAGAAGGGATGCAATCCAAAAGATCCCTTTGAGCTTGAAGGTCCAGGTTTTGATCCTTAGTCAAGAGATTGGGAAAGAACTCCAGAGCAGCTTTCCTCATAGAATCTTCATCATCAATAATTCTTCCATTGACTTTAAGCTGAGAAATCCTGTTGATAGCCTTGTGTTTCAAAGTAGACATATGAAAGTATTTGGTGTTTCTATCCCCCTCCTTCAGCCATATATTTCTCAATCTCTATCTCCAGAAAGTTTCTTCTTTGGCTATGATATCATGATATTTCATAAGAATCTCATCTTCAGCTTCTATAGAGACAATGTTGTAGCCATTATTCTGAATCTCATATTGAACATCTTTTAGATCTGAGAGAATGGCAGCTTTGGAGACAAAAATGTTCCCAAAAGAGTCCTTTTTCCATCTTTTAACCTTGTCTTTCACAAACTTCAACTTTTTGACCACCTTATACATAGAAAATCCTTCAAATTTAACCTGCCACCAGTCCTTGATTTTTCTTTCAAGGTCCAGGTATTTGGTCCACATTCTTTCAAATCTATAAGGGAAATGTCTCCTTCCCTGCTTGGGATCAACATTAAAATATATAGGATAATGATCCGACCCGGCCCTGATATGAGCAGATAGAGAACAAAAGTAGGAATTAAACCAATCATGAGAGATTAAATCTCTATCAAGCCTAACCAGAATTAAGTCTTCACCACTCCTTTTGTTGGTCCATGTATATTTAACCCCTTGCAAGTCCATATCATGGAGAGCATAGTTAATAATCAACTCAATCAAGTCCAATCTGCTATCCAAATTGGTTTGGCTCCCTCCCTTCTTCTCATATTCTCTCAGAGGGGTATTGAAATCCCCCATGATTATCTAGCTATCTTCAGAAAACTTACTTCTAATCAAGGATAGATTTTTCCAGGAAACACTTCTACCAGATTTGGTGTTAGGGGCATACACATTAGTCAAGACCCAAGAATTGCCATCTTTCAAATGCTTAAATTTAATAAAAGCCATATTGTTATTTTGAATCAACACCTCTTCCCTTAATATTATTATTATTTCGAAAAGTAGCTATACCCCCAGACACCCCTTCAGAACTACCACCACTAACTCCCCCATTACTAAAACTTTTTAGACATTCGACCTTCTCCCTTGACATTTTAGTTTCCTGAATCATAAAAACATCCATATTTTTGTCTCTACTCAGACTTTATATTAAATCATTTTTATGAGGATTATTCAATCCTCAAATATTTTAGGATATAATCTTCATGATTTTTTGGAAATACATGCTTCAAAGATGGTTCTTTGAGTACCATCTGCTAGATTCTTTCTGGTTTCCATGGTCCTCTTCTTTGCATTTGAATATCTTCCAGGTGATGTGTGTTGAGCCCCCACGTCTCCTAGTCTACTTCTGGTGTTTCTAGTAGTCAGATGATTGTTGTTATTATTATTTTTTTGTTCCTGCCCTTTATATTATCCTCCAATATTTCTACCTCCTAATTTGTCCCTCTTTCCCAGAGCCTTTTTTATATCTTCTTCATTTCCCCATATTGGTGCATTTTCCTCCAAAAAAGTCTGCTTGACTTGGGCCGGAGAAACCAAAGATATCTCCGAGAGTTCTTGCTCTAGGATATTATCATGTTGAGCATCTTGAAACCATCTTACTCCATTTTCTGACCCAGAAAAAATTTCTTCTGAGTTACGAACATCTCCCTCCTCCTTATTGTCCTTGGTTTGACTGTCTCTCTTATCCAACTGACTACTTTCCCTCTTTTCACTTTCAACTATATTTTGATCTGCTATGTCCTTTTGGTCATTTAGTTAGTTGCACTGTGAATTCTTCTCTCCATCATTAGAATCCTTTCCACTTTTCTCCTACTCATTTTCCTGTTGGAAAATATTATCTTCCACTCCAACAACTGTCTCATTTCCTGATTCCCTGGCTAATTCCTCCTCTTTTCTTCCAATCTGGGACTGTTTCTCCTGATCTGAACCTTCGTAAGGAAGAGCCTTCAAAGGTTTTTCTATATTATTATCTGGGTTCATTTCCACCTTTTTCCAAACCCTAGTTTGGGTTTGAGGTTTGGAAACTTTATTTGGGCATTTTTTAGCCCAATACCCAACTCTCTTACAATGAAAACAGGTAAAGGGGATAGATTCATAAACAATTTTTTACATCCATTTACCAATTTTTGAATCTATCTCTATCTCCTCTGGCATATCCGTTTCAAGCCCTACCCCTATGCAAATTCTGGTATAAATGAGTCTTCTTCTGAATGTTGTCACTAGGTCAATGGAGAGAAGCTCCCCCAAAGCATTAGCTATCCCAACAAACACATCTTCCTCCCAATATTCTATTGGAAGACCTGGGAGCTTTATCCAAATAGGCACTTGGACCAAAAACTCATCATCTTGACCCGAGTTGGGGTACCATTTTTGGATATACATTATATATTTACCTATCATCCAGGTTCCATTGCAAAGGATTTATCTGCTGTCTTCCTCACATGAGAAGGAAAAGGAGATACATCCTTTATTCATAGCTACCACATCCACCTAGCATTTTAGATTCCATTTTCTCTTCATGAATCCACAAACAACCTCAATGTTGGGTCTCACCCCAAAGAATTTGCCTATCAGGGTGCTTTCCATCTGAGTAATATTATGATCTATAATTTGATCAAGAATGGATATGGTGTACTTTCCCTGAGAAATATTTGAGATATTTTCAACAGGAGGCAAAGTCAACTTACCTTTAGATTTGATTCCAAACAGAGAAGACCATTTACTAATCTTTTCAAGCCTAGGTCCATGTGATTTGGAACCCCCACCTGGGTCCCCCGAATCCAAAGGGGCATTGGGTTCCAAACCATCTGATCCTTCCCCCTCCAAAGTGATGGAGATTTCATCTGCTACCTATTGTCCTGATGCTGCTCTAGGAGTCCTGCCCAAAACATTTAAATTTTGGGCTTGACCATTACCCTTGTCCCATCTGCTCCGCTGCTCTCCTCTCCCATTTTTTTTTTTTTATTTACCCAATTGTTAGTTTTATTGTCATGAAATATTTTACTATAGAGGGACACTATACTATTGTCCATGGGTATCACTTCCCAATCCTGAATCACATTAGGCATGGAGAAAAGGTTAATATGTCATACTTTCTGTTTTCGTCTCTTGAATCTTGAATTACTAATGGAGCTAACTCCCTGATTCACCAAGGCTTAATCTATATCATGTATAAGGTTTCCTTTGACCACTCTCTAAACCATAGCCATTTTCTATGCCTTCCTAGTATTGTTGAGCAAAAAAAGAAAAAAGGGGTCCTCTGTTAAGACAGAGTTAATTGAATCCAATCCCCTCCACTCTCTAGATTCTACTCCCCTGAGTAATTCCAAGCATAAAAAACCTCGATGTTTCAAGAAATGGAACCCCTGGAGGTACAACTCTTCTGATTATCAACCCAGATAAGAGGAAAATGGAAACCCCTAGGAATACCCTAGCTAAAGCCAAAAATATTGGTAAGGATTCAATGAGGAATAATATCACAATTGACCTAGACTTGCATAACTCAGAAGAGGAGGAGGAGAAAGTTTGGGAGAAAGAAAGAAAAGATGGAAGCTCAGGGGAGAGAAGATTGGCTAGACTCCATGCTAAAGAAAAAAAGAGAAAGACAAAAGATAAATATATGAGGGAAAACCTAGAGGAACCCCTTAATCTTGAAGAAACTGAGGAGATCTCTACCAATGATTTTGAGGATGAAGATTTTCAAGATGAAGAAGAGGACCAAGAGGAACTATTTAAGGAAGAAAGGGAGGAAGAGAGCGATATGGAGGAATATTCTAAAGATTCTAACCAAAGGCCACAACCCTTCAACAATTTGGATGATGATGAGATGGTTCCCTGTTCTCAAGAAATGTCATTGTATAAACAAAACAACAATGAAGCAGAGGAGGAGATAAATGAACTCAAGGAACGAGTTCATAGCCTGGAAGAAAAAAATGAAATTTATAAACAAAAAATTGATAATCTATGTGAGACTTTTAATTCCCTCTGTGAAATCACTCATGGTGTGATGAACAAGGCGGTTATGGGAGTGGTGTCTGGACATGGGAAAATAAAGAAGAAAAATAAGAAGTTGAGTAAATAGGAAAAGAAAGAGATGGACGTGGAAGATAGGGATGACATGTAGAAGGACACCTGGGCCATCTAGGTTGATAAGCTGAAATGCAATTGGAACCTGATTAACAATGATTAATATTTCCCTTTCTGTTTCTGTTAATTTATTTTCTAGGTATAGGAGGTTAGTGATTTTTTATTTTGGTTATATTAAGATACTGGACTTGTGTACCTTTTAATGTGGACTTTATTTTGATGGTGAATATAGTTACTATGCTTAATATTGTTGATATTCAGTATAATGGTATTATGGTAGGTAGATGGTGGCTGGTTAGAATTAGTAGATTTAGCTACATGAACATGGTTATATTTGACTATTTTTGAAAGTTGATTTTGTCTCTTTTGATCTGGTTGTTTGGGGCTAGGGTTTTGTTGCTATTACATAATTTTGCTGAACTCTATATGTTCAAGGCCTTCTCCCTACTAACATAATAAAAAATATTCACAAAATTGAGAGAATTAGTTATTTAGAGAGCTTTAAGAAGATAACCACTATTTTAGGTGTATGAGTAGTTAATAAAAGGCTCATTGTCATAGTATATGCACCAACCATTATATATATAACATAAGGTTTTAATCATAAATTATGATTTTCCAAGCTATACCAAATACACATAAGAAATTCTCTTTATTCCCTCACATGCAAGGTTATGATTTTCAAAGACACGTAGTCACAATTACAATTTGGAAAATATTTGAGCTCTAATCTAGGTTCACACATCGATCTTCATCTCAAATTTATTCACATCTAATGGTATGTTATTGTTTAGCTTATTCCTTCATCATTTATTGTTTTATTTTGTTTATTTCTCCCTTTGTTTGAATACATAATTTTTTACACCTCTTATCTCCTCCTGGTTTTAATATTATATTATTATTTCATATTTGTTGAGAACACAAATTTTGTCAATGTATGATTGGTTTAACCTCCATCCTTATTCACTACATGTTCACTTATGTGAGCTTGAAACAAATCTTATTTACTGCATATAATACTCTCAAGCTTGTCTCACCATTATTTTTTACTATTAAGAGAAGCTACATAATCTTTGTTGATTACATGATATCTTAACCTAACACCTAGTTTATTTTCCTTCTTTTTATTTAAATGATCATGGATTCTTACTAATTTGAAATTTAGATCCTTGTGATTTTATTTACATCCATTCTAATTATTTGTCTTAGTCTGTGTCAGCTTCTCTAGGTACACATTTTAGACAATCTCATCAAGGTAACTTATTTTTGGAATAGTTAAAGATGCCAATTTTGAATTTGTTTTATAACATACTCCAAGAGAATTGAATACTAAATAAGTGCAATGACCTAAAATTAAAAAAATAATGTGTAATAACTATGGAGATACCAGTCATCCCAATTGTTCTTAATTCTTAACTATGGAGTTCATTTAGCTAACATTAGTAAATTCATGATCTCCATTAAGATCCTTTCTACTTGTTTTCTGAAATACCCAACCAAATTCTTCACAAATAACTCACCAAATTTAATAATCTTTAATTGTCACAATCCCTATCCAATATATAAGTTTAACATTGTACAAAGAGGAAATTCCTTTTCACATCTATCCCTCTAATTATTGAGTATTATTTCATACATCTCTAATAGCACATAGAAACATGTGACACATCAATTAATTCCACTTGAAGTCAAATTTTTCATCATTGGTTTTGATCAACCATCCGTTTGTGCAACTTGTCTACTAGGAAAGTTGTAAAAGTAAATAATGTATTAACAAATGCATATTTGATGCCATATACATTTGATGGGTTGGAATTTTTAACTTATCATATTCACCAACAATCTAACACAATCATTGGCAGGTCTTGATGAAATAATATTCAACTTTTTATAGACCAAAAGTATGTTTATTGATGAATGAAATTGTTGGAATTGAACGGATCCAAGAACACTGAGAGGGTGGGGTGAATTAGTGTTATGCCGGTTCAATAAGATTTTAACCTATTATAACATACACATATAAACTGTTAAATGAAGAAACATATAACATGAAGTAAATAAACCAACCACATGAATGAACACCATAACACATTGAATTTTATATGTGGAAAAGCTCAAAGAGGAAAAACCATGGTTGGATTTCTGACCCACAATATCAATTCAATGGCCATATGAAATATATTACATAGCATGGGGGCCTGCACTTGTAGGAAGGCACACTGCTCAACACAAAAGAGTCTCACTGATTACAGGCTTTTGCTGAGATAAAACAATAATGGTGAACTCGCAAAATGCATCTACAATGCCAAAAATAATTCTGGTTATAGCTATGTTATGTACCAGTTCATAAACCCTAAACCCTTTTACCGATATCCCCTTTTCTCTAAGAATGCTTTACAAACCATCTACTGATCATTGCGTGATATAACTTTCGCATACAAATGATCTACATACATATCCTTAGCATCATTTTCTTCTTCACATTGTTCTACAGATATACCTCGATCACAATGACCTAATAAATTGACTTATATACCCATTACAACCAATATGCCTTATGTGGGCTTACAACACGTTACAAAATATATTCAATGTCGGCTCTATACAATAATTATAAAATGATTTTACAAATAAAACTTTTCTGATCCCAAACTGATGTTAGCTTCACTGAAGTGCTGGACATCGATGTCAATGCCTGTTATGACCCTAATTACTCCAATGTCAGTATCTACTGGTGTATACCTCCAATGCCGATATTTGTCGGTATATGTGTCCAATGTCGGTATCCGTCGATATATGCCTTCTACAAAATCTTGTTGCCATCAATGGCAACATATGAATCGAATGAGTGTCAATTGCCAACAATCTCCCCCTTTGGCATTGATGGCAACACTCGTGTGATAAATGGATTCCCTGCCGGTTCAACTAAAATTGAAACATGCTCCCCCTGAGCCGATTGACCACTTTGATTCATATACTCTCTGTCTGATATCCTCCCCTTGGATTATATACATAATTTCCTTTTCTTTTCATTTTTCACATACATATACTCCCCCATTGGCATCAATACGAAAGATTGGTGAAAGAATTGAAAGAGTTGTTAGGAATCAGTGCAAAAGAATGAATAATTACATATTACTTACTGGAGCTCGACCAATTTCAATATTTCCAGATAAGATTTCTCAAGTAACTATATATAAGTATCCCAACCGGTTTTGAATGTTTTAGATATGGATACAAGTCCACTCAGTAAATGTGCAAGTGATTCTTTCTCAGTGACTTTTGTCGGTGCAGGCTTCGCAAGCATACCCATGCATTCCCTCTTATGTACACCAAGTGAATCCAATCTTGGACTCATGAAACCTCTGAGATTTCTTTCTCTCCGAATGATGTTATCTCTTTCCTTTTCAAAAGCAAAAATTTGGTTCTCCACAGTCAAAATTTGTCCATCAATAGATGTTGTAAGTGATGTTACTCCATCAAAAGAGTTAGCAATATTAGCAATCTTTTCATGTAACTCCTTTATCCTCTTATCTACATTTGTTGTAAGAATCTCTATATTATAAAAGACCCTATAGAATTTTCAATAAGTATAAGTTTTTCTTCAATTTTCTTTTTCTTTGTCTCAATAATCTAGTCAAAAGAGACTTTCTTAGCCAAAGTGAATCTTTCAAGTGCTTGCCAGTCGGAAATCTGTTGTAATGATTGAAAGTTTTTTAGAGATGTGCTATGTCAATGCCTTAGCTTGCTGGAAGGGCTTGCTTATTTTTCAATCATACAATCTGGAATCAGCATGTGGAAAACTGTTATTGAATGATCCATTATTCCTTGGTCTACAAATCCCTCCTTCATTAGCTTTTGAGCAACCATCATCATTAGCTCTGTGTGACTCATTTTTGTGATGAATTTCTTCTCAACTTGAGAAGTGTCAATTGCCAAAAGTTTTGCTGAGGAATCAATTGCCGGTATGGTACTGGGTGTCTTATCAGTCTCCTTTTCCTTTTCTTTATCCTCTCCTTGTGTACCCCTTTTCTCATCCTCTTTTGCACTGGTGGCTTCACCACTTGGTGCAGTATCTATTACTGCCGGTGGATTATTATCCACAATATTATCTGTATCTTGTACATTATCTATTTTACCTTTCTCAGACTGTACAAATATTGTCTCTCTAGTTTAGCCTGTAGACTCTTATCTGATTAAGAGTTATCTACCGGTTCATTCAAAATTTGATCTGAGTTCCCCGAAATTTCTTATCCTTTTGATCTGTCTGGAATAGTGGGAGTTGTTTCCTTAGCAAATTATTCTTGGGAAGTAAGGAAATTAGGATTCTTTTGGAATAATTTATCCCATCCTTCTCTAGTCTCATTTATTATTTCATTGACTCTACCCATCAATAAGCTTATTTGTCGGGGCTTGCTGCTAAAAAATGTTCTATTGATAAATTATATACATCTTTTCATTTCCTCATTATTTATAGAATCACAAATACCTAAAAGTTCAACTTCTTTAATCTCTTTGTCCCTCTTAACTTCATCTAATCTCATTGCATCCAACTTATTATACAAAGATAATGGAATTTCCTTTAAAATTTCTACCAAATCCTTCTTATATGTGTCTAAATGTAACAAAATTGCTTCTTCCATTTCATTTTTGTTCATTGGCATCAAAATGCTTAGAAAAATTTGACACATTCTTCAAAATTTCATCTTTAGTTACCTCATCTATTAACTCTAGAAAAGTCATATTACCGAATTTAGCTGATTCATCACTCTTTTTCTTCTTCTTGCCGGGGGTTGGAGGAGAGGATGGAGTTGGCTTCCTCTTTTGAGTAGGTTTCCTTGTCAGAGGTGTGGATGTTGTTGTCACCTTTCTTACTAGCTTCCACCTTCTTCTCTTCTACCGAAGGCTTGTAAACTATCTTCCTTTGTACCCTTCTGAATGGAAAAGGTTGATTATCCTCTGTATTAGAGTCAGGAGATATGAAGGCTTGCCTCTTTTCCTCAGGAGCACTGTTCACTATAGTGTTTGTAGCTGTCATTGCCAGTTGATCTACTATTTTAGATCCAAACCTAGTTTTGTATCTATCCCATGAATTACATTTTGAATGAAAGCAGACATTTTGTCTATTTTCTTTTTCCTTCTTTTCTTATTGAAGCCAATTTTAACTTCAAGAGCCTTCTCCTCTACAGTACCAAAGTGTTCAGTCTTATCATCCAAAGGGGCATCAATCAAAATTTTAGCATATAGTTCCAAGATGTTGTCATCAACTTCAGAGCCCAATTCAGTGACCCATATTGTTCTTGGTTCCACTATTTCCATGAGGGTCTCATCTATTTTTGCCATGAAGCAGATTTTAGTGGAGTATTTCTCCACAATGTGTTTAGAGATTCTCTCCCTCATTCTCTTGTTCTTTTGAATAGATTTGAAGAAAACTTATAACTTATTATCCCTGTTGTTGCCAAGACCGGTGATTGCATCTCAAATCTACATACCTACTGGTGTGCCATGAGCCCATTGTTTCTTTCCCAAACCCGATAGCTCATTCATGAAATATAGCATCAAACAGACAATAAGGCTGCCAAACCGGAATGTCCCTTTCTTAACACCTTTGATTTTTCCAAGATTTATCATTAATTCACTTCTTAACCATTCACACAAATCATACTTTCCATTATTCTTTATCATTTGATATGCAACATGGATATAGGAACTGGCAACAGAGTTCAAGCGACTTGATTATGTTACCTTGTAGCCGATGATCATGCTAAAAAATTTTACATCTGTATCCTTAATGGTGCTTATCCTCATTGACCTTCTATCATGAGTTGTGCCAGTGAGCTTTTCAACCTCAATGTTGGAGATCTTCTTCCCGGGTTCTTGCCTGACTTTGGGTAAGCTGGTGACCGCCTGAATTGCTTGTTTGGTGATCATGTGAGGCCAGTCTAGCCAAATAAATTCATTATGGACCCTGATCAGAATGTATCTAATCATTTCATCCTCGGATTCTGGTATATAGAGGATTCTGGTTAACCCTAGTTCTTCAATGATTTGATATTCCATCTTGATTGTTTCAAAGCTTCCTAGTATCATAGATTGATACATTCCCTTGATTTCCTTAGTTTCTAAATCCTCCAAAGTATAATGAGTATAAGCCATGACATCTTCCACATATACTATGCCATCGGGAACCCTCAAACATGCGTTAGAAGAGTCTTCCCTCCTTTCTATTTGAGCAACTTCCTTGAAAACAGGTCTGAACCTATCCTTAACCTCAACAATAGTGGGATTCACAATGAAAGTAGGAGTAGATGATGATCCGGATGCTATTTCAAAGAAATACTTGGATAACGATGGTCGGTTGAAAGATCTTGATGACTTCTCAGAAAATTGCTAGAAATCCGTTTAGAATGCCTTTGCTCGCTTTTGATCACCTATGATTTGCCTTTGCTTCACTCTGGCTTGCTCGAGTGCTGGGTGAGTGAAAATGAATTGGTTTTCTCCTTTTATTAGTGAGTAAACCCTAATTATTCACTGTCATAAATGCTTAGCAGTGCACCCTATCGGATGCCGGTTTCATAGTTTTATGCTAGAAAAACCTCCGTTAGTGATCAATACCACTCTCTATATCTCTTTCCAGATCTCTTCCGAGGAATATGCAAGATTTACAATGAATTTTCCAACCCCTAAGGCGTCTGCCTTAGTTACCAGTTGAATTTCCTGTCGGTGCAGGAATGCTCTGTTCTACCATTGGAGTTACTAGTGTAGTTGCATCTCCACTTGGTTCTTTAGACTTTCTAATCCATCTCTTGGTGTGATATTTATGTAATTCATCTAACTTTTGCTTTCCTTTCTCATTTTCTTTGTCATTGCTAATCGGTTTAGTCTTGCTTTTGCAATACTTAGCAATATGACCTATTTTGTTGCATGCATAACATGTAACACTATTATTTTGAATTGCTTTGGCATATCCAGTGTCATTCCTTGATTTTCATTAGTTAGCCAAATGTCCAAACTTTCCACATGCATGACATTTAACATTCATTCTGCAATATTCTGATTTATGATGATATTTTTTGCAATTTGTTTATTGACCAAGAACTGAATTGTAGTTTTGATTTGCTCTATTTCTACATTATTTAGCCATATGCCCAAATTTATTACAAACAAAGCATCTACCACTGAATTTGTAAGCATTAGATTGACTTACCGGTTTCCTCTGGTCTGATGAGTTCTGCATACCAGTTGTCTAATCTTTATTTGCAGTACCAAAGCTTTCACCTTGATCAAATCCAAGTCCTCTAGAATCATCACTTTGCCTTTGTTTTTTGAATAAATCATCCAACTGTGCAACACTAATCCTGAATTTTTCTTTATACTCACTTGCAGTAGTTAGATAATTTCTTAGAGTCATTATTTTTCTTTCAAGCTCTTATTCATTATTCCGGGATTGTACCAAATTAGTTTTCAACATATCATTCTTATGAGCCAATCTACCACATTCTTCAGATTTGTTCTTCAAAGAAATAACAAGATTTTCTTCCTTCTTCTTTCTATCCTCAATATCTTTTGACATCCTCATAGTTAGGTCTTGCATTTCATTCTTCATGAGCATGTTTTTTTGACTCAGCTTCTGACATTGTTCCTTAAGTGCATTTTTCTCTTCATCATCCTAGTTTTGCAAAAGTTCCTTCCTCCTAGCTTGAGTTGATGATAACCTTTCTTGCAGAACAAGAATCAATTCATTAGTAGAATTCAATCCATCTTGCAGCTTTAAGTTCTTCAACCTTTCAGCATCATAATCCTTAAGTGCCATCTCAAGTTGCTTCTCCATAGCCATATTTAATGATTTATGTTTCAGGATCTTCCTGAAGCTGTTAAAATTCCTTTGAGGCAGCAGGCTCTTATACCAATTGTTGGAATCGAAGGGATCTAAGAACACTGAGATGGGGGGGGGGGTGAATCACTATTCTATCGGTACAATAATATTTTAACTTATTATAACATACACATATAAACCGGTAAATGAAGAAACATATAACATGAAGTAAATAAACGAGTCACATGAATGAACACCATAACACACTGAATTTTATACGTGTAAAACCTCATAGAGGAAAAAACACGATGGGATTTCTGACCCACAATATCAATTCACTGGACATATGAAAGATATTACATAGCATGAGGGCCTACACATGTAGGAAGGCACACTGCCTAGTGCACACTGCTCAACACAAAAGAGTCTCACTGACTATAGGCTTTTCTTGAGATAAAACAATAATGGTGAACTCACAAAATTCATCTGCAATACCAAAAAGAGTTCCAGTTATAGCTCTATTATGTACCGGTTCATAAACCCTAAACCCTTTTACCGGTATCCCCTTTTCTCTAAGAATGATTAACAAACCATCTACTGATAATTGCATGATATAACTTTCACATACAAATGATGCACATATATATCCTTTGTATCATGTTCTTCTTCACATTGTTCTACACATATACCTCTATCACAATGACCTAATAAATTGACTTATATACCCATTACAAACAATATGCCTTATGTCGGCTCTATACAATAATTACAAAATGATTTTACAAATAAAATTTTTGGATCCCAAACTGATGTCGTCTTCACTAAAGTGCTGGATGTCAGTGCCTATTATGACCCTAATTACTCTCATGCCGGTATCTGCTGGTGTATGCCTCCAATACCAGTATCTATTGGTATATGCCTCCAATTCTGGTATCTGTCGATATATGCCTTCTACAGAATCCTGTTGCTATCAATGACAACATATGAATTCAATGAGTGTCAATTGCTAATAGAAATATTTGTTGGCTTGGTGTCTAAACATTTGATCCTATGCTTTGGAATGTGCAATGAGCTATACATGCCTTTATTCATATGAAATATTTCCATGAATGTGTCACAATAAATCAATTTGTTTGTAGCCCTATTTAAACTAAATAAATTAAAAATTTAGGCCTTTTTGAAACTAGTCATATTTTTCTTTCTTCGGACATGTAGTGTCACAGTTAAAATACTTCATTGGTGAAGTGGCCACCAAAGTTCAAATCCCTACTAGGCCATTGTGCTCGTAAGGCCTTGTACCTTCACTAGGCTATTATGCTCATGGATTTGAACAAGTGAAGTGTGGGGATGAGGTCCCCCATTTGTGGCATCATCGGTTCATAGCTCTAGGTCAAAAACATTCACGTGGAGCCGGAGGGTGTGTCATGCCAGTGTCACTCATCACATTAAAATTTTTACCGGATTGATGACTGAAATGTGGGAGATATCTGCACATGCAAGAAACACAAATCACACACACATGAGGCATTACGTTAGTAAAATCAAGAAATCAGAAATGCAAACTAATATAATTTTTAGTCCAAGAAATCTCAAAAATTTCTAAGCCCGTCTCATGCTCCTCTATCCCTAGAGATCTTCAAGATTGAAGGTATCTCTTATTTAAGGAGAGTGCTTGATCTTTAGGATGTCAACCTAGAGAATGAGATTAAATGGATGTGCTAAGATAAAAATGGATGCAACTAAGATCCTAGCTAAGATGAGAAGATAAATGAAGATGCAAGATGAAGATATGAAATGAGTTCTAAATTGCAAGATTAAATGAACTAATTAGGCTAATATGAGGATGATATATGAGAGTTCTTATGAAAATGATATGAGTAAAGATAGCAAGATATTCTAAAAATGTATTAAAAACTAAGTTACAATGTAATTAAGATGGCCTAAATGCTTAGTGATGGGGATTGATCTCCTTGATAACCTGCACAACACAATTCGACTATAGATTGGATGCAAATAAAAGTGAGTTCCCCTAAGAGATAAGGAGAGGGATCTATTTATAGGAAAAATAGAGCAATGGATGGTTGAGATTGAGTAATCTCAACAAGGGCTAGGATTGAAAGCTATCAATCCATGGAGAGGGATTCAAACCAATCCCAAGTTGACAAATATCATCTTGAAAGGGCTTGAGAGATGCTAATTGAGCATTAGAGAAGGCTTCAAGGGGTGACATTATTGGATAATGCTTTTATCCAAGGAAGCAAGCTTTTGTCCAAGAGGTAAACTCTTGTGCAAGTATAAAAGATGGTCAAAGGGATAACCATCATGGGTTAGGGATGTGGGCTTGTAAGAGAATTAAATGTTCTTGGGAAGGTCTTGTAAGGTTAACTTTCCCAAAGAGGAAAACCTCTTGTGGTTTTGTAAGAGCCTTACATGTTTGGAAGACTCAACAAGTTAACTTGTTGAAGAAGGTAGAGTCTTCAACATATTTAGAAGATTTTCTTCCAAATTTGGAGAAGTGACTCCCCCAAATTTAGGGATGTGACATGATTAGAAGACTTAGGCTAATTAATGAGGGGTTAGAGAGGTTCTAGAAGAATATTAAGATGTAAGTGGGTGAACGAAAATAGGTAACTTTGGTAAATTAAAATGATTTAATTTAGCCAAAAAGGGGATGCAACTTGCATTTGTAGGATTTTGCAAGTGGGAGGATTTTTAAATAAATTTTGATTTATTTAAATGCAAAAGGGATTTTAATTAAATGTGACTTTAATAAAAAAGGGGGAAAGGGGGTTTTAATTAAATAAATAAGATTTATTCAATTAAATGGCTAAGGGTACTTAATCAAACCTTAGTTTAATTAATAGGTTAGGCTAGAGGAAATGGATTTAATCAAATCTTTAATTTGATTAATAGGCTAATTAGAAGAATAGGGATATTAATTAAATCTTAATTTAATTAATTGGAAGAATTAGGGATAAATAAATGAATAATATTCACTTAATTCATTGTGCAACTTTTAGGTGTCTACACCAGGCATAGTTTAAAAAAATAAGAAGTAATCATTGGGGTTCCTGTGATAGATAAAATACTCCTTATTTGAGCATTATATTTTATAGTAACAACTCTCACAAATTTGACATTGATAAAAACATTGGGTACAACCATTTTTCCGATGTCTAACATCGATCCATTCCTATACTAATGCTAAAAAAATTGATCACCTTACAAATGGTAAATTTGCATCCCTAACTCATTCAAGAGCATCAATTAGTTTATCATATAGACCCACAAGTCCATAAACATTTACAAGCCTTCTAACAAACCCAAGGCAATGGATAAACAAATATTATTTGAGGTTTCTCTTTGTTAGAAATGTTTCAGCCATGTTTTGAACTTGTTCCCTCAATTTTTGAAATTTTTGTTTTCCCACATTAATTCTAAAATCATGGTTCATATGTCAAGTTCTTTATTGTGAAATATTTACTTAACATTGCTAAGCCTTATTTGTAATCGAGCTTTCATCGATTCCTTGTACGGTCCAGTAAACAAGTTAGCAAGTTTTTGAACCTTTTCTTTTGGTTCGTAAGTTTAAAAAATTCCTGTACCTGACTACTTGTAAAGCATATACCTTTGTTGTAGGTCTCTGTAGTGTTCGAATCTTTATAGTTGGCTAGTCGAGAGATATTGGAACCTGTGTACCCTTCGCTCACATGGTTCAACAATTCAACATTTCATCGACCACCCAACTCAAAGCATTTCCAACTCTTGAGGATTTGTAATTTTGTGACATCAACTAGTTTAGTTCATAGATGACCAGTGGGTGGTAGAAGACATGAGATGTGTGTTAGCACAATTTTCAAGATAAAATATAGTACCTTAACCATGAAAATTAAATTCAATTAATACCTTGATCCATAAAATGGCTATGGGTAAGTGCACCAAGATGGTGAACAGAAAAGTGGCCACATGCAAAAAAAAACCAAAATTTTGCATAACCCGTGTGTGTTCTGGAAATTCAAAAACATGCTAGGCTTGGTAACACCAAGCCTAGCCAAAAACAATTAAAAAACCAAAAAGTTCTTCAAAACCCGTACGGGTTTTGAGGAACATTATATTTTATAGTAAAAAAGCAAAAGTTCCTCAAAACCCGTACTGGTTTTGAGGAACATTATATTTTATGATAAAAAATCAAAAGTTCCTCAAAAGTACTGGTTTTGAGGAACATTATATTATATAATAAAAAATGAAAAGTACAGGTTTTGAGGAACATTATTCTTTTTAGAAATCCACGGGTTATGCAGAACTATAAGTGTTTGTCTTAGTTCTGCATAACTCGTACGGGTTATATAGAACTAGGAACAAAATAGGAAGTGGAGAGGGGGTAAGAGAGAGGATAGGGGATAGGAAGAGAGGGAGAGAATAGGATAAGGGGAGAGGGAGATAGAGAGAGAGAGAGAGAGAGAGAGAGAGAGAGAGAGAGAGAGAGAGAGAGAGAGAGAGAGAGAGAGAGTAGGATAAGGAGAGGTGGATGGAGGAAGAGGGAGAGAGAGATATTGGGAAAAGGAGAGGGAGAGAGAGAGAGAGAGAGTAGGATAAGGAGAGGTGGATGGAGGAAGAGGGAGAGAGAGATATTGGGAAAAGGAGAGGGTGAGAGGGAGATTCAAAAAAGAAGAGGGGGAGAGGGAGAGAGAGGGAGAGAGAGGGAGAGAGAGAGAGAGAGAGAGAGAGAGAGAGAGAGAGAGAGGTGGATGGAGGGAGAGGGAGAGAGGGAGATTAGGAAAAGGAGAGGGGGGAGAGGGAGATTGGGAAATGGAGAGAGGGAGATTGGCAAAAGAAGAGGGGGAGAGGGAGAGAAAGGGAAATTGGGAGAGAGAGAGAGAGAGTAGGATAAGGATAGAGGGATGTAGGGAGAGGGAGAGAGAGGGAGATAGGGAAAAGGAGAGGGAGGGAGATTAGGAAAAGGAAAGGGAGAGAGAGTATGGGGATAGGAAGAGGGATATAATAGAATAAGGAGAGATAGAGAGAGAGAGAGAGAGAGAGAGAGAGAGAGAGAGCAGGGGGAGAGGGGGTAAGAGAGAGAATAGGGGATAGGATTGGAGGGAGAGAATATGATAAGGAAAGAGAGAGAGATTAGGATAAGGAGAGGGAGAGGGAGAGAGATTTGGAAAAGGAGAGGGTGAGAGGGAGAGAGAGATGGAGATAGAGAGAGAAGGGGATAGGGAGAGAGAGAGAAAGAGAGAGAGAGAGAGAATAGGATAAGGAGAGGGGTGTGGAGGGAGAGGGAGAGAAAGGGAGATTCGAAAATGTAGAGGGGGAGACAGAGGGAGATTGGGAAAAGGAGGGAGAGAGAGAGAGAGAGAGAGAGAGAGTAGGATAAGGAGAAGGGGATGGAGGGAGAGGGGGAGAGGGAGAGGGGGAGAGAGAGAGAGAGAATAGGATAAGGAGAGGGGGAGGGAGGGAGATTGAGAAAAGGAGAGGGGGAGAGGGAGAGAGAGAAGGGGATAGGAAGAGAGGGGGTGAGATAGAGATAGAGACAGAGAATAGGATAAGGAGATGGGGGGAGGGGGAGGGAGAGAGAGGGAGATCTCAAAAAGGAGAGGGGGAGAGGGAGAGGGAGAGAGAAAGAAGAGAGAGAGAGAGTGAGAGAGAGAGAGAGTAGGATAAGGAGAGGTGGATGGAGGAAGAGGGAGAGAGAGAGAGAGTGAGAGAGAGAGAGAGAGAGAGTAGGATAAGGAGAGGTGGATGGAGGAAGAGGGAGAGAGAGAGAGATTGGGAAAAGGAGAGGGGGAGAGGGAGATTTGAAAAAGAAGAGGGGGAGAGGGAGAGAGAGGGAGATTGGGTAAAGGAGATATATATATATATAGGGAGAGAGAGAGAGAGAGAGAGAGAGAGAGAGAGAGAGAGAGAGAGAGAGAGAGAGAGAGAGAGAGAGAGAGAGAGAGATTTGAAAAAGAAGAGGGGGAGAGGGAGATTTGAAAAAGAAGAGGGGGAGAGGGAGAGAGAGGGAGATTGGGTAAAGGAGATATATATATAGGGAGAGAGAGAGAGAGAGAGAGAGAGAGAGAGAGAGAGAAAGGAGGGGATGGAGGGAGAGGGAGAGGGAGAGAGTAGGATTAGGAAAAGGAGAGGGGG